>NC_143520.1:27893361-28493361 GCF_031878675.1 Megascapheus bottae
ATAAACCAAAGTAGGGAAGGAGAAAGAAAAGAAACAACTGCAAACAGTACACTAGAAAATCCTCTTGTTTCCACTTTTGGGAGTTCATTTCAGTAAGCATCATTTTATATGGTCATATATACATCGCTATTGAGCTATAATGATCCTCTACCAAGAAAATCCTTGATATATTCTAGTTATTACAAGTGAGGGAGACCATGCAGCCTATGTTTCCTTGGGTATGGCTTACTTTGGTTAATATAATTTTGTCCGAGTCTTTCCATTCCCTTAGCAATGGGGGCAATATCATTCTTTCTGATGGAAGCCTAAAATTCCATTCTGTATCCGTACACATCACTGGAAGAATCCCATTTGATTAGAGCATATAATTTTTTGATTAGTTGTTGAAGTCAGTTGGTCAGAATTTTATTGAGAAGTTTTGCATCAATGTTCACTAAAGAAATGGGTCTATAGCTCTCTTTCTTTTATAGGTTCCTTTCTGGTTTTGCAATGAGGGTTATGCTGGCTTCATAAAATGAGCTTGGTAGAGAACTTTTGCTCTCAGTTTCATTAGAGTCTGAGGAGTATTCAAATGAGTTCTCCTTTGAAGGCCTTATAGAATTTGGCTATGAATCCAGCTGATCCTGGGCTTTTTCTTGGATGGAAGGTCTTTTATTGACATTTCTTCATTACTTGTTATGGGTCTATTTAGTTGTTTTAAATCTTCATTTAGTTTGGGTATATCAATATTTGCTAAAAAAAATTCTTCTGTTTCTCCCAGATTCTCCAATTTGTTAGTATAGAAGTTTGCAAAGCATTTGCTTATAATGTTCTGAATCTTTCTAACTTCTGTTGTGATAATCCCATTCTTATCTCTGAATTTATTTGATCGCGTTCTCCTCCTCTTCCTCCTTCTCCTCCTCCTCCTCCTGCTCCTGCTACTCCTCCTCCTCCTCCTCCTCCTCCTCTTCCTGTGCTTTTTCCTTCTCCTTCTTCCTCCTCTTTCTTTTTGAGTGAGATTTGCTAAGGGACTGTCAATTTTGTTCATTTGTTCGAAGAACCACCTTTTCATTTTGTTGATTATTTCTACAGTTTTTTTGAACTCTAATTATTTATTTCTGATTTAATTTTAATTATTTGTTTCCATCTACTGGTTTGGGGTTTGGATTGTTGCTCTCTTTCAAGAAGCTTAGGGGGAATAATTGAATTCTTGGATTTACCCATCTTTTGTTAAGTATTTTTTTCATCATCATTATAGAGACCTGCAGAATTCATTTGTGCAATTTTCTAGGCAATGGTATTCAGTCAAGATAGGGCTGAAATACTAAACTGAGACCTGCTAATATTTTTCAATTTTCAGATATGGCCTCAATATGTCACAATATTTGAAAAATTTTAAACAGAAAATCTCAAGGCAAAATGTAACATAGATGAATTTTCTTCCCACAAGCATATTTCTTTTTGGCCCAGAATTACTTCTTGTATGTATCTGAGTACCATGGTGATATTTCAAATAATTATTTATTCTTCAATGTATAGTTTTTGAGTAGGAAGTGCCAATGATTAAAAAACATTGTGTGATGATAAAGCTGCTGCTTATGAAGACAGTGCCTGGGTGTGGAATTCATTTTTATTTTTATAGCTGTAACTTGACTGAGAACTGAGGTTAGTATCAAAAAGCAAAATCTGTCATCTAATTCAAATGTTCATGTAAAAGATTATAATTTTTAAGTGTATATCTAGAGCTATAAGCAATAGTGGGCTTAGAAAACAGAATGGAGATCAATAAAATCTACTGAGTGAATATAGAATATTTCTGTGATATATGAATCATTTTCATTAAGAAATACCCAGTAAGAAAAATGTGACTCAAATAGTAAAGGACCAGCCATGGGTGAAAATACTAAGTATTTTGATTAAACTAAATCTTTAATGATTTGTGTAGCAACCCAAACTGTACCTTATTGCTAAATATAATTTATATAATAAAATGAAGGATTATGAATAATGCTAAATCAATTTGGGGGATTCACTTCCTCACTCTCTCTCTCCCTCCCTCCCTCCCTCCCTTCCTTCCTCCCTACCTTTTCAGAAACTGATTCAACACTTGAAGATGCACTGGGCTCCAGTCCCTAGTCACCTTCACTACCTCCTCTTGATTGTGGTTTCCTTTTCCCATTTTTATAAAAACACTTTTCGACTTCCAATAAATACACATGATGTCTTCTGTTCTAACATATTGGAAAGGCTTCTCTTGTTTTAGGACAAGCCCTCCAAGACAGTGGTAGAAAGATCACCCTGACTTCCTTGATGGGCCCTCATGAGGGAATATTGGTAGTGCTGTCAAGTGTATACTCTAGATTATCTTCCAGAAACTTCTACAGGGAGTGTCATCCTGATTTACTATCTTCCACAAGTAGAAACCAATGTAAACATCCTTCCTCTGATGAGCAGTAAGCCAATCTGCACAGTGTTTGAGTGTGCTTCATTTGCTCCACTGTGAGGAATGCCACTTGTTCTTTGTCTTCTGTGAGGCAGAACAACAGGGCACTTTCCTCTGGAATGGCTGCTGATTCCTTCAAAGTTCAGTCAAAGCCCACATTTCCCCCCCCCCCTCCGTTTGAATAATGTATGAGCTTGAGTCACCCCTGTGCTGCTAATTTAGTGTAGGGCAAACTTCCTACAGCTTCTGCCTCCTTGTCTGATGTCACTAAAATAATTCACCAGTTCAAACAGGAAGAGCTTGTGATCTGACTTTGCTTGTCAGAGAACTGTGATGAAAAGGTAGGAGTGGGAGAAACCCAGAGGGACATGCGTGGGCATGTAAGCAACCATCAGTTCAATAATGCTTACCTCATAGGCTCCAGGTAGACAGAAAGAAAAACCCTGCTCCTCCGTGCCCCACATTGAGGAGAAGCTCTACCTCCATTATTCCCTCAGGAAATTCAGGATTCATCCAGTGACCCCCTTTCAAGCCTCATAATGTCAAGGCAATTTAATAATAATAATGATAATAATAATAATAATAATAGTCACTCTTACTCACCTTTGTATTATTCTTGGAACTTCAATAACAGGTTACCACAAATATAACCTTATCATTTCACAGTCCGGAGACCAGAAGTCCAAGATCAGTAGGTGAATTGGCTGAATCATGTTCCTTCCAAAGTTTCTTGGGAAGACTTTCTCCTTATGCCTTCCAAGTCCTGGTGGCTCTTGTATTGCGGCAATACAGCTTCAGCCCGTGTTTCCATTTTCATGTGCTTTTTCTTCTCTGTGTGTCCTAACATGTCTTCTCTGAATGGAAAGTATTTGGATTTCAGGTCCATTTGAATACAACATGACTTCATCTTAATACACATTTCTAAATAAGGTTACATTTTGAGGTTCCAGATAGATGTAAATTCTAGGGAGATGTTATTTATCTTTCCACATTTTACAAGAGTATAAAAGTGACCCATGATTTTCAGACTTCTATGGCTTCTGGAGATTTCCGAATGCCTATTTGCTCATGAGAAGGAGAGTGAAGAAGCTTCCACAGGTCATATCCCAGGCAGAGAGCTATGTCCTAGACTGGATGGCCTTCCCTCAGATCTGTCATCCAACCCACATCTCCTTCTACCCTCTGCTCATACAGCCTTTCTCCAGCCACTATTCTTATCAGAAGATGTTATTTATTCTTTATTAACTTCATTGTAAGAATATAATTTTATGGACTTAGAACACTGAGATTCCCAAAGGTTTCTTGTCTCAGGATCTCCAGATAGGAGAGAAATTTCACAGCTAACAGTCATAAAATCTCAAACATTTTGAGTAAATAAGAAGTAAGGTACAGGGGCCTGGAGTTTGGCCTAAGTGGTAGAGTGCTTGCCTAGCCTGCATGAAGACCCGGGTTCGATTCCTTGGTACCACATACATAGAAAAAAGCCGGAAGTGATGCTGAGGCTCAAGTGGTAGAGCTCTAGCCTTGAGAAAGTTCAAGGACAGTGCTCAGGCCCTGAATCCAAGCCCAGGATTGGAAAAAAAAAAGAATAAGAAGGATGGTACACTGAAATACTTAGTAAACTACGAATGACCATAGAAACACTATTTGCATGTTGGTTAATTTTCTGCTAGTTATAAAATTTTATTATTAGGAAAATAGAAAGAACCCCAAACAAATATCACCTGTCTTCATCTACTTACAGTTTTATAGTTAGAGCTAGTCACAACAGAATATCACATAATGACTTCTTCAGCAATAGAAGTTAGTTGGGCTCACAAAGCTGTGACATGGAATCCAAGATTGAAGGGTATCACATGACATGGTGTGAGAGAAAGTGATAGAAAGGGAAGGGGGAAAGGGATCAACACCTTTTTTTTTACTTTTTACTGCTAATGATTGAATCCCTGGAGAGGCTAGACAAGTGCTCTATTGCTAAGCTGTATCTGCAGCTCAGACTCATCCTTTTATTTACAAACCAATTTTGCCATAACTAGTTCAGTCTCCTGGTAATGCATTAGTAATGTCATGAATCTCTTCTTGAAGGAAGACCTTTCATGACAAATTATCTTATAAATGTCCTCTTATTGATCAAAATGCCCTGTACTCATAAACTGACATGTTGTATTCCTTTGTACAACTACTAAAAAATAATCATAATAAAAAGTTCCTCCTGTCAATACTGATGCATTGGGAATCAAATTTCCAACTTTGTGGGGCATATTCTACCCATAGCCTTGCCTCCTTTATAAGTTTGCCTCAAGCTCTGTCTGAAGTAACCTCTTCCTATCTTCTCAATCCTTGGGCTCCTAAGATTCAACATGGTTGTTGTGTTTAGGCCCAGTGTAAGAATGCACTAATATTTACCCTACTTTATCTTGTTAAGCCTTCTAAGAGTAGAGAACTGAGTAGGTAGGAATAAGAGCATGTCTATTCTGTGATTCTGAAGAACACAGTGATCCTCCCCTGCCAAGTGGTATTTGGAGAAAATAGAAAGAACATTCTCCACTGAGTCATCATAGATTTGCTCATTAGGGTAAAAGTTCTTCGGCTTCCCTTCTCTTGTCCTCTTGTAGACATTTTTGCTACTGTAATCTTTCCTATTAGTTAGAATTCTTTCAGTTACTATTCATAAAATACCCAAGAAAAAGTGGTCTTTAAAACAAGGGGTCTATAACATCACACAATAAAAGTCGAGTCTGGGTAATTTCCAAAGCTGATTAATTTAGCTTGATGATGTCAAGGGCATAGGTGGGTTTCTTTGGTTTTTATATTATCAATTGGCTCATTTCCCCTGCGTTCTTGAGATGACTGAAGCCTATCCCTACAACTTCTGTAGACCTGAAGGCCAGGGACAATCCATGAGCATCCTACCCATGCACTTCCACCAGGCCTCAGACTCACAAGTTTTCCATGCTCAGGCAATAATTCTTGCTCATTTCACCTTGAAGTGAAATTATGAGTGAGTTTCAATGGGGCAAAGAATTACATATCAAGGACCTACAGTTTCAACTCATCCAGCAGTCATGCTTTCCTTCCTCCGTAGGATAGGTTCTAGATCATTTGCTTCTCAGGCTTCCAAATTGCTGCTGCTAGCCTCTGCCTCCAGAAGGTACAAGAGTATAGGTATGTATGGGTCTAGTAATGGTCTAAGTAAAATGTATATTGTGTGCTGTTATCAGATGAAACTCCAGGTTAGTGTCAGTGTACCCCACATCTACATATAAAGAAGAATCACCATGACTGGTGAATAAAGAGATTCAGCTCAAAACAGGAAAAGTTTTATTCTGCCTTTTCTATAAGTATTTTCACATTTTAAGATTTTTTAAATTTTATTTTATTGTTGGGGAGATGTACAGAGGAGTTGTATTTACATTTGTTGGGTTGTGAGTACATTACTTCTTGAACATTATTACCCCTTCCCATGTTTTTTCCCACTTCACATTGTAAGTTTTTATGTGGCTCCAAAAATCACATTGCTAACAGAGGATAAAAAATTTACTCTTGCTTTTCTTTGTCAAGACAAGTCTTCTTGAGGCATTTTTAGTATATTCAAATTCCACATAGCCAGCAGTTAAAGCACACATCCACACCTACACCAGTGATTGGTCAGAGACTGAAACAACTCTGGCACAGATCAAACAAGATGTGTTCTAGGGTCAAGGTGATTTCTGTTTCGGAATCCATGGCTGGTTCAGACATTTGAACAAACCAAGAAAAGATGAATGGTGTGGATTGGAAGTAGCTTTGGGGTAGGGAATAAGTAGTGCCTAGCACATTACTATCTTTGGTTCATATCCTTTTCTGTTCTATCCTATCAGCCTGAATGAGCAGAGGTACATTAAGAAAACATATGCAGACATGAAGATCAGGGCCTTAAGGATTTTCAAAAATAACTTGATCTGAAGATGTTCAAATTTTCTTAGCAGTGCTCTTACTAAAATGAAAGTCACTTTAAACTTCAGTGTCCAAAAGCATCAAGGAAAATAAAGGTTAGCAATGTTGGCTGCAGGTAAGTATTGCATAATTCCTAATGAACTAGCAAAGTATACATTTACAAGCCAATTCAATGGTGCCTACTTCAGTGTCATTCTCTAAAAATCTTTTTATACTACTTATATTCAGGTGGTCTGCTGTATCTTAGTTTGTAATTTCTTGGATAATGCTCAAGAGTGGAATTGTTGTATCATAAGGTAGTTCTATCTTTAGGGGAAAACTCAAACAGTGTAATTCCGTAGAAAGGACCATAATCCAACAAAATAACACCAGATAACAAGTGCTCAAAAGGGAGTAGGAGCAGATGGAGAGGGTAGATGGCTGTAGAAGTGAGGAGGGATAATAGAATCATAAAATTCAATGCATAGTCTACAAAATGAAAATTTAGGGAAGAGGTTGGGTTGAGATGGATGGAGGAGAATTGATTAAAGAGGTGACAGTGGTCAAAATCCATTTTATTCATATGCCACTTTGATGAATGTCAAGTCTTTTGTACAGCTACGTAAAGATAAAAAATAAAATGAAAAATAAAACTTCGTTTAAAAAAAAAAAAAGTCCTCGGGGCCGGGAGTTTGGCCTAGTGGTTAAAGTGCTTGCCTAGCATGCATGAAGACCGGGGTTCAATTCCTCGACACCACATACATAAAAAAGCCAGAAATGGTACTGAGGCTCAAGTGGTAGAGCTCTAGCCTTAAGAAAGTCCAAGGACAGTGCTCAGGCCCTGAGCTCAAGCCCAGGACTGGCAAAAAAAAAAAAAAAAGTCCTCAAAACTGAGAAGATACATGTGCCCTGCACTTAGTTTCATTTTCAACTATTACTCTTTCAGAGCATGTAAAATAAGCTGACCTATCCAAGAGACACTTAATGAATGGTTTACTAGATTATGTCATGTTCATTACCTAGGATTCAGAATATCACTAAATTTCCCCTACTCCCAAAACACCAGAATCACATTAAAATCTCTTATACAAGAAACTCATTGGGGAACTTTGAAAAATTTTGGAAACTTGTGTTGCTGTTATTGTTGTTGTTATATTAAACACAACTGCCAAGCAGGAAGACCTTGTATCTTTATTTAACCATTGTTCATACCACCCATTCAGTATTGCACCTGGTACCCTCCCCCAGAAGTGCAAATGCAGCCAAATGAAAATGTCAGCAGAGGTAACTGAAGTCTAACTGTATATTTGAGCTTGGGAGAAAACATCTGGAGATTTGGCTTCAACGGAGTGCAAACTAACCCTTCTATATTCCATCCTCCACTTTAACATGACATAAATTCATGTACCCTACAGCCTCACCCCAAATGCATACATTATAATCCACAAAACTGCACCCCTGTGCTTGCACAGACATAAACAATAGGGGATATTTTTTTCGGCTTAAGAATTCAGGAAATAAAGCCCAAGTCTGAGGTTCGCACCACAAAGGCTCCACCGGGATTAACATAGCTTCCTGGGAAAGAGATCATACATGCAGGACATAGAACAGTGTGACTAAACCTCAGCAGTGGGAGAACAGGAAACTACCTAACACTAGAACTTGTTGCAGCTTTCATTGGCCATGTTCAGGTCCTCATACCAGGCTTAAGTTTTGTGATTGTGTTATATTGAGTCTTGAGACATTTTTATAACCTCTGCCAGAGTTTCTTAGCTTTCTTCCAATTGTAGGCAGATGGCCTCAATTAGAGGTCAGTTACCCAATGGGCATTAAATCAAACCTTGGAACACTCTGCTGCTGGAGCAACACCTTTGTGATTTCAAAAAAAAAAAAAAAGCACAGAGGAAAAGAACAACAAAATATGGTCCTGCTATTTAAAGACAATTATGGAGCTCTCAAGCTGATCATTTTAAACAAAGTGTCTGTTGGAGATAACATGACTCACCTCAAATTACAGGGTAAAATATAAGATAATAGTATTGGTAAAAGTGCTTCATAAACAAGAATGATGTGTAACTTAGTCAAAATTTCTCATTTTCGGAGTTGAAAGAAACCTACAGTCTTGTGATTCCCAGTCTCTTGGCTCTCAGTCTAGTATCACAAAGCAGATATGTATGTGTGTGTGTGTGTGTGTGTGTGTGTGTGTGTGTGTGTGTGTGTGTGTAATCCAGAACAGATTTTCTTGGGCTAGTAGCATTTCTAAGTACATTGTGATATTATAGTATTGATCATTAGAACTATCTTGAAATCAACAATACTGATTGTAGTAAGTCATGAAAGGGAATTCTTGGAAATCGTCAAGTTTCCTCTGATTTGTTCATGTGTTTTTCAAATTTTTACCGTTGAATAATACAAAATATGTCTAATGTATTTTCTATATCCAGTTAGTATTTTCCTGATTCTCTTCTAAGACCAAAGAAACAATAATGCTCACTCTCTGCTGATAGATGCATTACCCCAACTTCAAAAAGCTTCAGTGTTTTCTTCTGACAGATATTAATAAACTGAGAGCACTGAGCCTCCCCAGGATTCTGACTTGTGCCAGTGGCATGATCATTGCTGCCATGAAGTGTGGGCTCACAAACTTGGGGAGTGATCGTAATGTGAGCAATGAGTCACAGAGGAATTATTCATTTCTCACATGGAGAAGACAACTGATAGGGCAGCAGGAACCAATTTCTAATCAACAAAGAAACTGCTTCATGAAGAGTACTCCTTTGAATTTTTGCAAAATTAAAAAATAATATCTACATCTGGCCTCTATTATTGCTGCATATATAGTGAAATCCTATGAATATAAGCATCTTTTGACCAATAAAATCTTTGATTTGATTTAATTTAAATTTTATTTATTTTTTTGATCATGAAGCTTGAACTCTGGGTCTGGATGTTGTCCCTAAGCTCTTCAGCTCAAAGCTAGAACTCTACCACATGAGCCACAGCACCATTTCTGATTTTCTGGCAGGTTTTAATTGGAGATAAGAGTCTCCAGACTTCCATGCTTGGGCTGGCTTTGAACCACGATCCTACTGAGTAGTTAAGTTTACAGGAATGAGCCCCCAGAACCTGGACTGACCAATAAAATCCTTTGGTAATAAAATGTGAATGTGATTAAGTGCTCCAGGCCACGGTGTATTTTTTTTCTAGAAGTTGGCACTGATTTTGGTTAAGGACCAGAAGATAAATATTTTGGGCTTAGGACCATATGATATCTGCCAGCACTATTTGACATTGCAATTGTAGTATGAAAAGAGCCAAAGATAATTTGCAAAGAAATGGACATTACTGTGCTTCAATAAAACTTTATTTACAAATCAGCAAGCACTAGCCGGACTTGCTCATGAAGCCACAGTTGGATGACTTCCACTTTAATAGTTCTGAACTCTATAATCACTATAGAATGGGAGAGAGTAGATTGTAAGAGCAGCAATTAGCCTGGAAATGATCATGTAAGTCCTGGCTATATTTGTAAGTTTGAAAAAGGGAAATTTGGGGATTTCTGATTACATTAATAATTCACTGAGACTCTGCTAGAATGGTCTACATACTCTGACTGATAGAATTTCTTAAGCTGGCCCTCTTACCATGTTCTGAATGTTCTTTCCTCTAAAGATCAAGGAAATCAACTGGAAAGATGTCCATCTTGTTTCTATCCCACTGCCATTTAAAACAAAGTTTGTTTAAAAGCATAAAAGCAGCTAAACCTTATTTGACCTAGGTGTACGATGTCAAAGAATTTAATCTTTGAGATTATACCTTGAATGCGGTGGCTCAATATGTAGTGAAACTTAGTGACATATGGCTTGAGTTTGTGGTATGTATGTATGTGTGTGTGTGTGTGTGTGTGTGTGTGTGTGAGCAAACAATGCCATCTGACTGAACAGTAAGCTTAGTGCCAGATGCCAATCTGACGAAGACACACAAACGAATGAAGTAAACTTCAGCCTCCACTTCCTCCTCCCCCAAGAATCTATTAAAAGACTGAAAAGGGCTGTTTAGCACCAGGGAGAAGGGGCGCGTGATCTCGAATGTAAGAAGCAGCAGCTGCTGTAGCCAGCTTTTAATGGCAGTTGTCCACTACTGCCGTGTCTCTGCTCATCTCAGGATTCAAAGGAGGAAAATCTTTGGACTTCCAGGATGTGAACATTGGGGCAGGAAGAGAAACAAAGCTTGCATTATAGAGCCAGAGAAGACAGCTGTGAGGATGCAAAAACTTTCTGTGTCACTCCCAAAGCAGAGGAAGCCTGTATCCATCCGTGGAAACCTTTTCCCCAGTTTGCCTCTTAAGTCAAACAGGAAAAACAAATCCGGTATTGAGAGATTAGACTAGACTTCTATAGATTAGATTAGACTTCTGCAGAAGGTCTCTGAAATTTTCTCCTTTTACTCTTTGATTACTCATGTATATGAAATGTACGTGTGTACTAAAATAAAAACACCTATGTATTCCACTGACTTGCTAGTGCAGCTGACAAACTGTGCATTTGTAAAATAAATGCAATATTTAAGAAATAGATTAGCGATGCAGTTGAAGGCCTTTATGTATATCTACTTTTCTTATTTCTCTTCCTCTCTGTGTTCCCCAAGGTTAACTCCAGTAATTTCTGAATTTTGTGTGCATTTTTCCAAAGCATGCTTGATGTGGTTACTGAATGCATACATGAATGCATATGCTTATCAAAATAATGTGTACAGGGGCTGGGAGTTTGGCCTAATGGTAGAGTGCTTGCCTAGCATGCACGAAGACCCGGGTTCAATTCCTCAGTATCACATACACAGAAAAAAAGCCGGAAGTGGTGCTGAGGCTCAAGCGGCAGAGTTCTAGCCTAGAGAGAAGTCCAAGGACAGTGCTCAGGCCCTGAGTTCAAGCCCAGGACTGGCAAAAAAAAATAATGTGTACACACGATATAGAGTAATAGTAAATTTAATGCATAAATTTTGAATGATTATAAAACTACTATCATTATTTTTGATACATTTTTTGGTGTGTGTGTATGCCAGTTCTGGGGCGAGAACTCAGGATGTAGGTGCTGCCTCCAAGCTTTTGTATTCAAGACTAGTGCTGATGACTTGAGCCACAGGTCCAAATCTAGTTTATTTGGTGTTTAATTGGAGATAAGAATGTCACAGATTTTGCTGCCCAGGTTTTGAACCACGATTCTCAGATCTCAGTCTCCTGAATAGCTATGATCATAAGTGTGAGCCAATGGCATCCAGATTTTCTATAATTTTCTTTTTCTTGAACTTGAATGTAGGAGATTTGGGTAATATTTTCATTTATTATTTGTGCTTTTTTGTCTTTTTAGAAAGATTTTTCCATATCCTGAAGTCATATACATCATTATAAAAAATTCTGTTCACATTTAATATTTTAGTTTTGCTTTTTGTTTTTGCATTTGGGGTATGGAGATTGAACTCAGAGCTTTTCACTTGCGGGGCAGGTACTGTAGCGAACTACCCTTTAACCCTTTTTGTTCCTCTGGTTATTTTTGATATAGGGTCTCTCTTTCTCTCTCTCTCTCTCTCTCTCTCTCTCTCTCTCTCTCTCTCTCTCTCTCTCTCTCTCTCTCTCTCTCTCTCTCTCTCTCTCTCTCTCTCTGTTTCTCTCTGTTTCTCTCTCTCTTTTAACTTTGGTTGGCCTGGACCACAGTTTGCTTGGCTTTCTGGACTGACTCTAGTGTACTATAATACCCAGCTTTTCCCCTTGGGATGCTATCTCATAAACTTTTTTTTTTTTATGGAGGCTTTCCTGGTACTGATTTCTTGGTCTCAACCTCTACATAGCTGAGATGCCAGGCATGTATCACCATGCCCCTTTATTTTTTGAAATGTTTTCTTTCCACTCTGTGTTGGTTTTGAATTGTGATTTTTTTTCTTGGTGTCAGTCTCCCAAGTTGTTAGGATTACAGGAGCAAGTTACTAATTCCCAGCAAGGTTTGATTCTTTATGTTGCCCAGCTTTGGTTTCCTTATACTGATGAGAGGTATCTTATTATATGTAACTCCCTGACCTATAGCCATTTTTGAATGACCCTCTATTTCTCCATTGGCCCACATGGCTGATGCACAAACATACAAGCCTCTTTTATAGCACAAGTTCTATCACATGAGGAGAAGAGGCTGTGAGGAGGCTCTAGATCAAAAGAGAAATGCCCTAGGTCCTATTCAGCTTCAGGAAGAAACTTTAAAGACTGGACGATATCTCTCCATGCACCCTCATGACCTATAGTCATCGAACTTCAGAGAGAATTCTCTGACTCAAGTCTGATTTACAATTCTAAGTGACTTAGTCATATCAAGCTCATGAGTTTGTCATGAGCTCCCCAGGCTTTAGGATATCAACATGAATCACAGCCAAGATACAGTATATACCCACCAGATCTTCACAGACTGGAGCCTACCATCAAATTTCATAGGTTCCTGGTTTGAAAAATGTAATTAGTTGACCTACAACAAACACACTTTATCACTTAAGGGTGTTTTGGTATTTTTCCTGCAAACTGTGAGACACTTGCATTGTAAACCTCATGTATTATTAAAAGAGGTTTTCTTTAAAAAAATATTACTTGGCAGAATAATGTTGGAATTGAACCAATTTAACTTTCTGGACATTAAAATGGCATAGATCCAGATGGAGATTCAGAAAAAATAAATAACAATTTTCAACTATTGTAATTAGAAACCACAATAACAACAATTCAGATTTTAAAAGAAAACCTTTACAAATGAACCTTATGTACTGGCACAAGAACAGGCCTGAAGACCAACAGAACAGAACTGAGGACCTAGATATTAAACCACAGACCTATGGCCACCTAATCTTTGATAAGGGAGCCAAAAAATTAGAATAGAAGAAAGACAGCCTCTTCAACAAGTGGTGCTGGCAGAACTGGTTAAGCACATGCAGAAAATTAAAGTTGGATCCTTCTTTGTCACCCTGCATCAGGATTAAATCCAAATGGATCAAAGACCTGGAGGTAAAAGCTGACACACAGAAAACTTTACAAGAAGGAATAGGAGATACACTAGGCCTCCTTGGCACAGGTCAAAACTTTCTTAGTAAAGACAAAGAATCACAACAAATCAGAGAAAGGCTGGATAAGTGGGACTGCATTAAAATGCAGATCTTCTGTATGGCAAAGGACATAGCTAGAAAATTAACTAGAAAGCCTACAGAGTGGGAGAAGGTCTTCACTAACCATACAACAGACAAAGGCCTCATATCTAAAATATATCAACAGTTCAAAAAATTGAATCACTCCAAAACTAATCTCCAAAGAAACAACTATCCCTTTAAAAGATGGGCCAAAGACTTAAAGAGAATCTTCTTTGAAGAAGAAATAAGAATGGCCTATAGGCACATGAAGAAATGCTCAACATCTCTGGCCATAAAAGAAATGCAAATCAAAACAACTCTAAGATTCTACCTCACTCCAGTTAGAATAGCCAGGATCAAGAAATCTACTAACAACAGATGCTGGAGGGGATGTGGCCAGGAGGATTCACTATTACACTGTTGGTGGGAGTGCAAACTCATTTAACCACTATGAAAAGCAGTATAGCAGTTCCTCAAAAGACTAAGCATAGAACTCCCCTATGATCCATCTATTCCACTACTTGGCATTTACCCAATGGTCCAGAACCAAGGGCATACTAAATCCACTAGCACAACAATGTTCATTGCAGCACTATTTCCTTACATGAAGAAATGCTCGACATCTCTGGCCATAAAAGAAATGCAAATCAAAACAACTCTAAGATTCTACCTCACTTTAGTTAGAATAGCCAGGATCAAGAAATCTACTAGCAAAATGATGTTAATTGCAGCACTATTTACCATAGCAAAGATATGGAACCAACCCAGATGTCCCTCAGTTGATGAGTGGATCAACAAGATGTGGTATTTATACACAATGGAATTCTAAGCTGCTGTCAAAAAGAACAACATCACCCCATTTGTAAGGAAATAGAAAGACTTAGAAAAAAATCATATTAAGTGAAGTAAGCCAGACTCAAAGGAACATAGGCTCAATGGTTTCCCTCATTTGTCATAATCAGTAGAAACCTTGGACTCTCCTAGCAATAGAACAAAACCTAGATATATAAGGCCACATAGAATGATGCTAAATGAAAGGACCTCCAGGATATAGAAACAAAAGCCATATAATGAGTGATTGATGTCCTTAATGTACTATGTTATCTCTCATCTCTTTTGCTGTCCCTTGGTTATTTCATATTGTTACAGTATTTTACCTGGTTATGATATATTGTATACATGTGTATATGGTTATTTGAAGTTGGATAGGGAAGGGAGGAAAACAAGATGAGGGGTGGGGGTGGGAGGAGGGAAATGGGGACCAAGACATAAGAAAGGGTATCAATGTATGTGAAGTAATGCACCTTCTGTCTGGTGAATATAATGTAACCCTTCTGTTAACCACAATAAAAGTATATGAAAAAAATGAACCTTATGGTTAAGGTTGCTGCTAATGGAAATATCAGTACCAATACATGATAAGGGGCAGAATTTAACTTTTACTGGACATCAAAAGAGCACTTTTACATGTGCTGTGCCATATTTACAAACTGGCACAATCCTTTGAACCCATTTGTATAGCTACTTAGGAATATTAAGAATTTGTTTAAAAAGAAAATAAAACTTACTACAGCCCTTGAAAATGTGATTAGAATTCTGACCAGATGCCAGTGGTTCATACTTATGATCACAACTATGCAGGAGCCTGAAATCTGAGGATCGTGGTTTGAATCTATTCAGGTACTCCATGAGACTCTTATCTCTAAGCACCAAAAAGCAGAAATGTCAGCTGTGGCTCAAGTGGTAAAATGTCAACCTGGAGTCCCAAAAACTAAGGTACAGCTAGAAAAGACTGAAGGAGACACATTAGTTCAAGGTGAAGTCAGGAATAGTAGTACTTGACCGAGCTCAGATCTCTGTCCCCAGAACTCTTTGTTTCTGACATCCATATAATCCTTACTCTAAATCTGGCACCCAAGCATTATGTGATTTCTGAGATGAGTTTGAGTGATTTCCATGAAAACTGTAGGCTCTCAAATCTCTCTCTCCCTCTCTCTCTCTTCCTCTCCCCCGTCTCTGTAGATATATATATATATATATACACACACACATATACATATATACATATATATGTATATATATCACACATATATACATATGTGTGTATGTACATTCTCTATATAGGATGTTTGTAGTTATACAGAGAACATATAATCTCTCACTATAGAATGCGTATATATGTATTTTCCTCTGTATATGCAGTATGTTTGAGGTTTCAGAAGAAAATATACTCTCTTAATGAATGTAGTGAAATTCTCTATTGCTGCAGGATAGGAACTTATCATCTTGTGATCACACTGACATTTCTGTTGCGCCAGGAATGAGCATTCATCCTTAATCATAAAATGCAGATAATAAACAGGCCTGCAAGTTCAGAAAACATTTTGTGGCTGAAAGAGTTTAGAAATACTTGGTTCTAGACTTTGAGAATTTCAGATAAGGATCCGTGTGCATGCCTTATAACCAGATGCTTCTGGTGTTTGAAGAAAATTATAGAAGAAAGTGTCAATTCCCAAGCAATTCTGTGTAGTTGAAAAAAACTGTTTCACACATTATCTAACTCAAAACAAAGTGATAGTCATTTCATTCTATTTTATTGATGAGTTTGCTCAAGACCAAAGTACTTGAGAAACCTGCCATACCCAGAAAACAATAGAGGCAGATCTGCCAGTAGGCCTTATTTCTTGTATAACCCCTTCCTATTTGGAAACATGAATGTCACCAAACCACACCAGAGTTTAGTGGCCTTGCCCATAACTTGGGGATAATGAAGTTTTCTGCCTACTTAAAAGACTCCAGTGGGAAGCAGATTATGCTGTGCTGTGTCAACAAAATATATTGTTATTCCTTTACACCTGCATTGTTTGGCTCTTGGCCTCGGTATGGCTGAGTCTGGGCAGAGAGCATTTTTATCCTCCATGGTGAAGGAACTCAGAGTTCCTGTCTCTCAGTCTGGCTGGAAAGGAACCTGTCCACTCCCACGGAGCCAAATCACATCAGCACAGCTGCAAAGTCTCGAAGTTTTAAAACATCTAGATGAACTCTGAGCACATTCCAGTCTCATGATGTGAAATTGTAAAGGGTAATCTCCTCCCAGCAACTTTACAAAAAATAAAAAGAAAGAAAGAAAGGAAGGAAAAGAAACATCTTTTACAGTTTTTGAAGCCCAACATACATAATTCAGATCATTAAAAACTGCCTTACATCTAATGTTTCATTGTGCAATTCCCTATAATACTGAAATACACATTTTTTATTATAGCCTTTTCTTTTATTATAGTCTTGTTAGTTAAGGCCTCATTAAAAAACAAAACAGTAATGCCAAAAATGGCTACCTTGGAAAACTCTGGTTATATATCTAGAAAAATGTAATACATGACATTATTATGCCAGGTATTTAATTAAAATGTTCACTAACTAGTTCCCACCCACATACATTATGTGTTACCACTTGTACTATGACACCAAAGGGCACACTGGGCATGATGCTATTTGCTCAACCCCAGCCAGGTGGAGAAATAGTAATATATTTGTCATTTATTGGCTCCTAATTTTATATTCACATTAAATTTCATATAAATTTATATATAACTCATAGTATGTACAAATGCGTGTGTTTGTGTATTCAATATCCTGCCAATTTAAGGGAACTTTATAATGTTAAACTTTGAATTGCATGTGATAATAGTCTTCGTGATTTCTTTGGTAATGTGTTTTATGAGAATCCTTTGGATTAAAGTTTGGGTTTCAAAGATAAATGGGACTGGATGCTGGTGGTTCATGCCTGTAAGTGTAGCTATTCTAGAGGCTGAGATCTGAGGATTGCAATTCAAAGGTAGCCCAGGCAGGAGACCCCAGGAGACTCTTATCCCCAACTAAAAAGCCAAAAAGCTGGGAATGGGTTGTGGCTCATGTGGTAGAGTGCTAGCCTTGAATAAAACAGCCTAGAGTCAATGCCCAGTCCTGACTTTAAGCCCCAGGACAAGTACAAAAGTTATTTTAGTAAAAATAATTGTGGCTTGGATTATGTGTATGTTTTAGTGAGCTTTGGGTAACTAAATTTGGCATTGATTTCTCAGAAAACAGAGGCTCGAAATGTCTCCTGGATGTGGTGAAAGGGAAAAATCTCTGAAATATTAGCTGAGTGGCCAAGGCTTTCCGTTGCATTGTCAGTAGGGCTGTACTTAAGTCAATACAGACTTGTCACTATTAATTTTTGTTTACAAGGCATTCCAAAGATATTGTCACATAAAAATAATAACCAACATTGTAATTTTCAGGTATGTGAGCTATAAAGCTGACACTTTAGCCCTCTGGCCACTTTTCAAGACATTACCTAATGCATTACATCATAATGATGACTAGAAGGAAACATTTTCAAAGGCACAGTCCTAAAGTGCTTCAATTAAGCCAACCCCCTATGTCTTGTAGCAAAATCCTAGATACCATTGCCTCCTAAAATGAGTTAGGGGCAGCAGCTGTCTCTACAGTAGTCATTTATACCTTTCAAAATGCCATGTTGGGGCAGAAATTCTGGCAGGTAGACTGTTGCATAAATTGAACCCAGTCTTCCCCAGGGGAAAAGAGTTCAGGAGTATTTTAGGCTATGAGTGACAAACAAAATGTATCTCCTTCTTTATCTTTATACAAAGGAAAAAGGACAAGCCTATGAAACTTTGCTCTTGTAACTGCTTCTCAGAGGACTTTTGCTCCAGGGGTGGGTAAGGGGGCTATGTTGGGATGTAGAAGTGTAGAATGGAGAAATCGCCCTACTAGGACACCACAAGGAAATTAAAACTGTTGCATTGCTTGGCATATCAGGAGTAAATCAAAGAGTCTGGTGTGTGGAGGAAAGGGACTAAGAGACTGTGATTGATGAGAGTTTGTTTCCTTGTTTCAATGTATCTCATTCTGTATTTTTATTCAAAGTGAAACCCTGTATCTTCATCATACTCAAAGTACCTGAAAACCACCTATGAGTTCTCTCTCTCTCTCTCTCTGTCTGTCTCTCTCTCATTTTTGTTTTTATCAAATATACTACATTTCTGCCCCTATAACCCTATTCAGAGTTCTAGAAAGCTCATCCACAATGGATGGTAATTCCCAACTCCAGTTGTACATTAAAATTAAAAATCACTTGAGACATTTTCTTTTTTTTTAAAAAAAAAAGGTCAGTTTTGACAAGGAGCCCAAAAGTATATGCTGCAGAGAAGACAGCCCCTTCAACAAATTGCTTTGGGAAAACTGGGCATCAATACGCAAAAGATTGAAACTGGATCCCTGTCTATCACCTTGTAGTAATGTAGAGTCAAAATAGATTAGAGATTTCAATGTAAGACCTGAGACCTTGAAACTATTATGGGAAGGAATAGAGGAAACATTAGAACTTATTGGCATAGGCAGGAACTTCCTGAGTGGAATTCCCAGAACTCAGTAAATAGAAGAGAGAATTGACAAATGGGATTGCATCAAGCTGAAAAGCTTGATGCACAGCAAAGAATATTCTAAGCTAAAAAGACAGCCTTCAGAATGGGAGAAGACTTTTGCCTGCTGAATATCTGACAAGGGCCCAATAACCAGAATAAGCCCTTAAAAGATCAATAACCCAATTAGCATATGGGAAAATGTGCTAAAGAAAAACTTCTCAGAAGAGTGGCCAATAAATATGCAGAGAAATGCTCAACATTCCTGACCATAAAAGAAATACAAATCAAAACAGCACTGATGAGGGATGCTGGTGGCTCATCCTGAAATCCTAGCTACTCAGGAGGCTGAGGTCTGAGGACTGACATTCTGACATTCAAAGCGAGCTGCGGCGCAAAAGACCATGAGATTCCTATCCCCAGTTAACCACCAAAGAACTAGAAGTGATGCTGTGGCTCAAGGGTGGCAGAGTGGTAGCCTTGAGCTAAACTGCTCAGGGACAGCATCCAGGCCCAGAGTTCAAGCCCCACAACAGACAAAACAAAACCAAAACCAAAAAGAACCCACTGGGATTTTATCTCATTCCATTTTGAATGATGATCATCACGAATATGAATAACAACAAATGCTGGTGAGGATGCAGTATGAAAATGAAAACCACTATGGAAAGCAGCATGGAAATTCCTTAAAATATTGAACATAGAATTACTCTATGATACAGTCTACCACTCTTAGGCAGGTATTTAAAAGATTAGAAGTCAGGGGACAATAAGGATACCTCCATATTATATTCTCTGCACTATTCATCAAAGTCAAATTATAGAAATGTTTCAGATACCCTACAACTGACAAATGAATCAATGAAGAATGGTAACTATGAATCTGTATTGATACAGATTTATAGCCAGAGATAGATAAATATGTAGATAGATACAGATAGAGGTGTTATATACAATATAATATTCTCCTTTATATAATAGAATATGTAACATAGAGAAAAGATAATATATATGATAGAATTTTATTCATTTAATTAATTTTATATTTATATGTAATAGAATTATATATAAACTAGAATAGCATTCATCTATCAGAAATAACATTATATCTTTTGCAGGAAATGGAAGATCCTAGAAAAATTACATTGAGTGAAATAAAGTAGGCTCAAAGAAATCAAGGGCAAATGTTTTATCTCATTTGCGGATATTAGATATAATGGATAAAAATTTATGAAATCATATACAGGGCCATATACGTTTACACATAATCAAATTGACTAACAGGTGAATTCAGAGTATAATTCCTTAAACAGGTAACTGGGAGTTTAACAAAATGAAAACCAGGACACTGTAACATGTTTTGTCCAAGGAGGATGGAACTTGGGGGGAAGAGGGAGGATAAATGGAGAGAGGAAGGATGGTCAAATGCAGTCCCACCGTTTTCAATGTACATACATAAAGTTTCTACATAATCTCTACAGAACTACACAAGAAGTCCCTCTGCCAAAGGAACCTATGAGTTATTGCTTAATGCTGCTAATTCTATGGCTGCCTTAAACAACATTTTCCCTCTGCATATTAACATAATTTTCCACACCAAAATTATTCATTCAATATTTACACTGTCATTCTACTTTAAATTTCTTCTTATACCCTCTTCAAGTTAGGACACCTACAGGTAAAAAATAAGAGTGTTTAGTCCCCTTTTTTAAAAAATAAAAAATTTCCATATACTCAAAGATTGTTTTATAGTTTCTAGGGCAAATTTACATATGTGGAGTATCTGCAGTGTTTCTCTACAGTGAAGTTATAACTGTCCTTACATAGCTCTGAATAACCAATGATGAGTCTTACCTTGGTGTTTTTTTTGACTCATTCCTTTACCTGTTCTTAAATCTGAGCAGCAAGCCCTTCATCTACTTACTTCTCCTTTCCCCTGCACAAACCCTCCTTCCATGGGTTGGCCATACAGAAAATTTTCTATTTGTCCTTCCAAATTGAGAAAGTATAAGTTTGACACAACTTAGACCTATTCTTTTTCTGTGCTTGAGCTCTTGCTGTTCTCATCTGGAGTGAAGGATCAAATTTGTCCTAAACCAATTGTCATTAGAAGGCATACATTTTTGTTATAATTAATAATTACTATCATTGGTCTTTGGTGTAAATGAGTGAGGGGGAGGGGTTGAAAAAGAGAGGGAGAAAACCTAGATAGAGAAGCCAACAGGCTCTGTGGTTGAGACCATGGTAGACAAAGTATTAACGTATGTATATATACATTTATACATGTAGCATTTGTGATTCTGCTAGGTGAATTTTCAGGAGAAAACAACCATTAAGTATTTTTAGGTTTTTCTCATTGTTGTGAATGGTAGTCTTCTCTGCTGCATCACTGTTTTAAATTGCTTTTCAATACCTTTCTGGATATCTGGTGGGAGTCTATACTGTTTATGACATATGGCAATATAAGTCACAGAGAATCTAGTTTTATTAGAATTATATTTTTATAACACCCTTTCAAAGTGCTCTTTAATGCTATTTAACTTTATTAAAGAATTCTTCTGAGGTGTAAATGATGAGGAAAAAGGCTTGTTAATCTCTTTCTCAGACAACTAAGGCTCTTCTGGAATCTTGGCAATTCCAAACATGTAGATAGAATGAAAGCAAAATGCCTGAGAGGAAAAGAAGGCAGCCTTTGGGGATGTGAACTTTGAAACCAAACCAACAATTGTAACATGACATAGTCCAACAGAAATGCCTTTAGGGTCAAGACTATATTTCAGTGGTAGAGCTCTTACCTAGCATGGGCAAGGCTCTGAGTTTAATCCTCAGCATCAGAAAAGGAGTGGTTTTTTTTTTTCCTTCTTCTTCTCCTAGTGGATAAACATTCTGTGCTCTTACTTTGGAAACAGACATACTAGCATTTTATAGGCTATTCCCAAGGAATCATTTTAGTAAAATCTCTTCATTGTGTGTGATGAGGTGTGTGAACAATTCCAGCAGTGATGTCCATTAATTCCCAAAGCCATTCACTTCAGGTCTATTTGTTCCCTGCCCCATTTCTCAATACAGAGCATCATATCTGGCTCCTTTCTATAATTTCTACCATTCTGTGTCTTTGACATATCTTTATTCTCCATAAATATGTGTACCCCCTCTTCTCTTTTTCTGAGCAGTTTCAAACACTAAATGGTAGTCTCCCTCCCCTGTTCTCATTCTCTTTGTTTATAGAAAAGCATTTCTGGTTATTTTCTAGACGTGCATTACTGGCTGAAGAGCTTAAAGTTTTGCTGACAAGTTTGAGCAACTGTCTGTGTTTATATCTGCTCATTTTCAGATGTTTCCAGTGTTGAACTGGATGTTGGCTTGCTTCAGATTTTCTTCTCTTTGTCTACACCCTTAGTTTAAAACAATACAATCTCCAAAATTTGTAGAAACAACTATTGATACTTCCTGGGGACATGATGATAGGAGTGTGGCAATGACTTCTTTCTGAATTACCATCTCTCCCTCATATATAAAAGACTTTAGTATTTTTACAGAATGAATGAAAGTATTTCTATCATTGTCTTGTTGTCTTGAACCAGCCTATTTCTCTTTAATGAATTTATCAGTTTCTGCCTTGTTCTTTCCATTGACTGTATGCAGCTTAACTGTATTTTAGATTTTCTTCTTGACATTGTCATACCTTAAAAAAAGATATTAAAAGTTCTAAAAAGTGCTCCTAAAGATTTATACTTTGAGATGAGTGCCAGTAGCTCAGACCTGTAATTTCAGCTACTCAGGAGACTGAGATATGAGCATCAATACTTTGAAACCAGCCTGGGCAGGAAAGTCCTTAAGGTTTATCTCAAATTAACTACTAAAATGCTGAAGTGGGACTGGCTAAAGTGGTAAAGTCAGGCCCTGAGTTTAAGCCCCAGTACAGCACAAAAAAGAACAACAGAGTGGGGGGGGGGTAGGGGAGAGAGAGGGGGAGAGACAGGGAGGGAGGGAGGGAGGGAGGGAGGGAGAGAGAGAGAGAGAGAAAAAGAAAAAAGAACAGTAGCTTATATCTTCATGACCATTGATGCTAAATTATTTTTCAGGTGAAAAAATATCTGAGATGATAACAAATAATATGATTAAAATACTTGCTTGCTACCCACAAAGTATAATATTTAAAGATTAAAATATTGCTCACATTTGGACTATATAAAACCTGGTATTAATTCTTTACTTTCCAGTTACAGAGAACCTATGCACTTCAGCATGCCTCTCAAGCTTTCACATTGTTAACAATCTGCTTCAAGAAATAGCTTTGTGAGTGGAAAACCCACAGACTTTAGAACAGAAGAACTGAGATTCAAAAACTTGCTTCCCACCATTTACTAGACTTTAGAGCCTCATGTCTCCATCTATAAAAGGGGAGTGATATTTGTTGTGCCTGACTGTAGTAAGGATACATTCTTATCTAAGATGGGCCTGGAAAATAG
Organism: Megascapheus bottae; assembly: GCF_031878675.1. Classification (NCBI taxonomy): domain Eukaryota; kingdom Metazoa; phylum Chordata; class Mammalia; order Rodentia; family Geomyidae; genus Megascapheus; species Megascapheus bottae. Next base: position 27,916,749 of record NC_143520.1, read on the forward strand.
TGTCCCTGGTCCAGCAGCCACTTGTAGCTTATTACTGATTTTCCCAAGACCATTCTCAGTCTGCCTTACTCAGGTGCTCTCACAGAGTGATTATTGAGCTCAAATTTTATAACCACATTTTAATGGAATCAAAGGTTTGAATGAATATATATATATATATCCATCTGGAAAGCAAGTTTGAGAAAATAAATGTAACTCTACAAAATGACTAATGGCCCTTGGTAGGAGCCAGACACTTGGCAGATAGAGGATTCTTAGGGAAATCATAGAAACTTTTGGCCTGGGAGTAAACAATCACCACCCCACTTTTTTATTAAAAATTCCAGGGGAAATATATCCATATGTTAAGAGTCTAAGATTTTCTAGGGTCAATTTCTGCAATTTGAACACAGAAAACCTCACTCAATGTCATTTATCTCCCTAGGAGACCAATCCACCCCCAGGACATGATAGTCTGAAAAGAAATTTCCATTATCTGACTCAAACCTCTACAGTTTTCCTAGATGAATGTTTAGTAGTTTGAGAATGTATTAGTTTAGAATGGGGAAAAGGACCATTTCCCAGGAAACAGTCATTCCTGCCCCTATGAGTAAAAACAAAAAGATACAACATGGATGGGGGTCTGTCATTCTGGCAATGAAGCAAACTTTTATAGATTTTGGCACTCTTATTTCAAATTTCTAGTATCTCTGTTGTTTAATACATTTGAAACTTACAGTTTAATCAAAATCATAAATAAAAACCCAGCAGGGACACATAAGTACAAATTTAGATAATTACTAAAATACTTTTGTATACGTATGATAAATCATTTAAAGCAAAATATACTATTGCTACCTTAGCATGCATGAATCTAGCATAGAACATTTTTATAAGTTAATGAATTATCGCTACATCTGAAAACTACTTATTTTCTTAATCCTTCCTTATTCTAAGTACTTTGAACTGTCCCACAAACATATTAATAAGAAGTCATACTTCAGTCTCCTGATATACAGTGAGTTACAGCAGCCCAGTGTCTTCAAATGACCTGAGGTTTTGCTTTTGTCAAATTTCAAACAAAATGTCTGGGAGTGTGACCTAGTTGTAGAATGCTTGTCTAGAATGGGTTCATCGGTACCATACACACAGAAAAAGCCAGGAGTGGCACTGTGGTTCAAGTGGCAGAGTACCAGCCTTGAACAAAAGTGCTCAAGAACAGTGCCCAGGCCCTGAATTCAAGCCCCAGGATTGGCAAAACAAACACCGACAAAAACATAATCCATTCAGTTAACATCATCAATTTTGTATACTCTTTAGACAAAAAGTAGATTCATTATTGTTAGACCAAATGAAAATTGATTGCTTAATGGCAGTGGGTAATACATCAGGGGAGTCAGGGAGAATGTGGCTTTCTTAGTACTTCGGACAATCATACTAGGGTCAGGGATCATCCACTTTGACATTTATTTCATGTTTTCTCCAGAAGGTGGTGCTTGTCAATCATTGTTGGATGGTTAAGAGAAAGGATTGGATTCCTTATTTATCGACCTAGCCCTTCTCAGTAAAAGAAGTCAATAAAAACTGAAGTATTACTAGATGGCAGCTGACACACCCACAACTCTCATCTAATATGACCTAGAAGAGTTTGTCCTGAAGGAATGTTTGGAGATGCTATGTCCATCAATGCTACGGAGCAACAATTCACAGAATCATAAACATTACCTAAACATTACTAAACTACACAAGACTTTAATGGTCATCTTCCCTTAGGAGTTATGTATATTATATTTTTGGAGTCTGGGAGACTGTTGGAATTTTTTTTACCAATTTCATGTGTGTGCTTATCTGTAGATATAGTTCCTAATTTTCACTCTACTCCCAAACACGTTCCTGAATTAAGACTAAATTATGGTAATTTTTTATAAAAGAGGATACTACATCACTGCATGGCTAATTTATTCTTTTCCCTAATTTTCCTGAAGGATATTATAACTACACAAAATCTCAATTACATTTCTTCGTTTTCAAGAAACAGAAATGCTTTTAAGAAAAGCTAGAAATTTTTCTTCTGAATCACATCAAAATCACCGCATTTAGTTAAATAATCAAAAATATTAGCTCTATGCTAATCATTTAGGAAATGTTTATTTGAACAGAGGATTCTGTTTTGATTGACTGTGTTGGTATTGTACAGACTTAGTCCAAATTGCAGCACACTGTCATGCCCAGGGTCTTGTAAATATTCTGGCAATTTCTCCATTACCAATGAAATACCAGCCCAAATATGCAGCATAAAGGGAAAGAAATAGGAAACACATGTGGAGTTCTCCATGTAAATTATATAGCTATTGGGGATTAATTTCCATCTGCCCAAAGCATGCAGTTAGTTAACAACCACGGGACTCAGCAAAGTGAGAAGAAAGAATGAGGTTAGGAGATAAGTATCCAAAGGGTAGAAAATCCACAGTGTCTCTTTAGAAATCTAAACAACTGCAAGGCTAAAGCAGTGAGAAAGCATTTAAATAAGATAAGTGAAAAACAACATCTTTTAATCTTGTGATATGAAATGATTACTGAAATTTTTAAATAGTACAGTGACAAAAGTATATGATCTGAGAAAGCCTACAAACCAGTCATTACTAGAGTAACTTTCATAACAAATAGTGTCATCAACAAAAATACTTTAGATCCCAAATAAGCATCGTAGAGTAACAATTACTTTTAGTCTGAATAAGGTTGTCACCATCTCACTATTCCAAAGAGGGCCCTTAGTTTTATTGAGATCAAGATAGGTTGCAAGTAAGTTTTTCATGGAAAAAAAGTATAAAAAGATGCTGAGTTCTCCATTGTGTTTTGTGGCATATGGGCCACAGAGCACAGGTTTACATGATAGCACAGGCCTGTGCTTTATTAGATCATGGAGCTTCAAGATACCAGGCAGAGCTGGCAGGATTAAAAGTTCTGTAGAGTAGAAGAGGAGAAATCTCTGGGGATTGTGGTGATGGAAAGCAGAAGAAGATGAGACACTGCTGGAAAGCATTGTCAATCTTGAGAAAAACACAATCATGATACATGATGCCAGCTTGGGAGATGTTTTTCTCATTATGCTACTGTTGAGAAAGAGACAAAGGCAGAGTGATCTAGGCTTGAGAAAAGACTTGCACAAGTCAAAAAGAAAACAAACATCGTTTTAGAATGATGTCCAGGTAGCATTTGTATTGATGACATAGAATCAGCATGTGTGTCTTAATTTTCCCAAAGGACCCATTGCCTTATATGTGAAGGGTATATTTTATCAGCACACCATACATAGAGGTGTTCAGTACACTATGGGGTACAGACAGGAGCAGGAACAAAATAGAGGGTGAAAGCTGAGCTACACTATAGTCCCATAAAGCTTAGTCAATTGCAAGTTTCAAGGGAGTGGGCTGGGGTAGTAAGGTCCTTCCATATTTGGGATGTCTGCTATTTATAGTCTATATTAGTCAATGTAGGAAACAACCAAGCTTTATTCTCCATGCTTGAGGAGGTATAAAGAACAGTGCTGGTGTCATACACTGAGTGTCTGTAACCATGTGGCTGCCATACATGGCCAGAGTGATTGTGGCCTTATGTTTTTGTTTCCTCTTGTCCAAAATGTCTGCTTTAATGACTTCTTTCATAGTTAAGGCTTGGAGTCAGAACTCCATATGAGATCTTCAGATCTGATTTCTGTGGAAATGATTTCCACGGGTTTTCCTTTTCTTATGGGTTAAGTATCTGGGCTTGGTGTTTAATGAAAAAGATCATTGGGTTTGTCTGTCCAGAAAAAATAATATCTCCTTTAGGACACTCATTCTTAACTGTTATCAGTTTTAATTACCCTTTACCATTACCATACAGTGCTACTATATTCACCAGATGGTTGTTGATACTGACTGCAAATCAAGGCTGCCTAACTCTGATAAAGTCAAGCACAAGTTTGCTTGGGTATGAGGTGCCTCTCTTGCCCAATATTCTGAAACTTTGGGGAAAAACATCACAGAGCCATTTTACTACTTTAGTATTATGTGGATAGTTTTATTTTCTGGCCATCAGATGTACTTTCTCTTCTCAAAACTAGAAGGAGCATTGTCCCGAGGTAGGCAGCTCTTCTGCTTTCAAAAATCCCACCACGAGGAACAGATCTGGGGCAATGGTATTTCACAATGTGGCCTTTGAAATTTGCTCCAATGTTTATTACTCATTATCTCCCATTTCTGGGAAACAGGAAACTCAACCTTCTTCTTGTAAGGATAGCACCCCTTTTCAGTATTTCCAAGAAGTCACTTGCTGTGTTTTATGCATCTAAAGGAATGATCTTATTTGTCCTTGGATTATGACTCTCACATCCTCCCCTTACTCAAATTGGAGAACATTACAACCAATTCTATAGGTCAACTACAACAAAGTGAGACCACCCAGATCATCATGATTGAAACTGGTGAAACTAAAGACTTGCCAGGCATCTAACCACACAGCCAGAGATTTGCTACTGTGGCTACTATTCAAGTCCACACAAATCATTCATGTCTCAGGCAAGATTGCTTGGATCTCAAGCCTAAGTTTTTTCACATCCATGACTAAAAATCTTTGTCCAGATTTCACGTTTCCGGTCTTGAAATTTTATTCAGAGCGTCACATTCTATGAGAACCTTCTCTCCCAAACTTCCAACTCATAGGAACACCTTGTAATAAATATGAGTAAGACTGATGTTCTGCTATTGAATTCATAAATCAAGTCGTCGATCTATTTTGTCTGTGCCATTAAGCAAATTTTATCTCTTGGTCTTTTGTTGCCTTTGCAAGACATTGGACATTGGTGGTGACCACTCTGACAGTTCACAATAATTTGAAAATTAAGCAGACATATAATTTTTGCACAGTTTTCCCCCATGGTCTCCATCTATATCACACAAGCCTTTAAATCCACAATCGATCTTTTTCATACCCTCTCAATCAAACTCTTTTCTTAGCTATTCTGCTAACCTCAGTACAGCACAATGATAATGTCTGAATACTAGAACATCTTATATTAGAATATGATCTCTGCTCTAGACCTTGAGGGAGTTTATGAGCTTATGTAACTTCAGTTTCTTTTATACTAAAAATAATAAAGAGGATAATAATCTTATGGAAGTGTTAATGAAATTCAAGTTAATGAGATAAAGGGTTTAGAGCAGCAAATAATATACAATAAAAGGTACCTCTTATGAATGTCAGTTGTAGCTTATAATAAATATCTTCACTGTTCATGAAGGTGCGGTACAACCAGACTGACATGAATCTTAGGAAAGCATCATGCAGAAAGGAGAATCATTTGTTTTAGCCATTTTGTGGAAGGGAATCTATGCCATGATTGACAAGTGAGGCCCTCTCATTCAAGATACCTATCTATAATAATGGTTGGCATGTACCTTACATGAGGGCTTTATAAACATGACAGAATTATTAAGTGAAAATGATGAGGCCCAACCAACAGAGCTAAAATTATATAGAAGTCACAATACAGCTAACTCAAATACAAAGATAATAAGAGACAGTAAACATGGGATACTTTAGTCTCTTCTTACTAAGTAAGCCGTAAAGTTGGGTTTTTTTGCCAATAATTATTATTATTTTTAATTTTCTTAAATTGAAGTCTTTTTTTTTATTTTTGCCAGTCCTGGACTTGAGCTCAGGGCCTAAGCACAGTCCTTGGACTTTCTCAAGGCTAGAGCTCTACCACTTGAGCATCAGCACCACTCTGGCTTTTTTTTTCTATGTATGTGGTGCCAAGGAATCGAACCCGGGTCTTCGTGCATGCTAGCCAAGCACTCTACCACTAGGCCAAACTCCTGGCCCCTTTTTTAATTCTTAAATTATAAAACAAATGTTTATTGTTACCAAAGTTCCCAGATTTATGATCATTTCAAAATAATAGAAACATAAAATTTGGACTTGGTAGTGTGTATCTGTAACACCAATTACACAGGAGTGAGAAGGAAGGAGGATCACACTCTAAGGCTGATCTGGACAAAACCATGAGACTTTATCTAAAACAAAAGAAAACAAACAAAAAAAGAACAAACAAACAAACCAAACACTGAGAGTTCATACCTGCAATCCTAGTACTCAGGGCACTGGGATTTGAATATCAGAGTCCAAAGACAGACTGGGCAGGAAAGTCTGTGAGATTCTTATCTCCAGTTAACCACCAGAAAAACCAGAAGTGGCAATGAGGCTCAAAGTGATAATGTGCTAGCCTAGAGGAAAAAAAAAAAACTCAGGGACTGTGCCCAGGCCTAGAGTTTAAACCTTACAACCGAAACTGAGGAACAAATCCCCACTGAACTAAAAGGACTGGAGGTATGACTCAAGTGCTTGCCCAACAAACATTAAGCTCTAACCTCAAATCCAAGTACTGCCAAAAACAACAACAACAAATAAACAACAAACCAAAATATACCATTACATTTAAACATTCAAAAATATGGAATCTAATAAAGAAAATGTCTCTATATATTTTTCTTATCTTTACCATCTCTGAGAAACAGATACCATAAGCAGTTTGGCATAAAAATTATTTTAATAAGAATTATTTTATCAAAAATGATCTCATTCAAGATTATTTATGTTGTAATATTTCCTTTTCTCTTAATATATTTTTATAGTAATATTAATATATCAAGATTGTTCTAGCTCTTAGCTGCTGTAAAATTGAAATTGTATAAACCTAATAAATGAATAAAACTTCATGGTTCCTCCGGCCTATATTGACTGTCAATATCATTTGTACTTTAAAATTTCTTAGAATTCTTTAATAATGGATTTCATTGCTTTTATTTATGAACAAGGCAGAAAACATTGTTTTTGGAGAGATATATTTTTAGTCTGCCCAGTAGTCACATATTTTTATCTCTATAGAATATTTCACCTAATTGCCATTGATTTGTAAGAGGCCTTTTGCTTATTAAAATAACCATTTAAGGGCCATTTAGGTGGTAACTAGATTTTTCTAAACTGTGGATATGGTTTTGTTTGTTGACTTTTTTTTTCTGCCAGTCCTAGGGCTTGAACTCAGGACCTGAATACTATCTTTGGGTTTTCTCAAGACGAGAGCTCTACCATTAGAGTCACAGCACCACTTCCAGCATTTTTTTGTATGTATGCGGTACTGAGGAATCAAACCCGGGTCTTCATGCATGCTAGGCAAGCACTCTACCACTAAGCCAAACTCCCAGCCCTGTTGACATCTTTTTATTAAACACAAATATTTGAAAAATTTGGCAGTCAGACTTAACCAGATGTTCACTTTTTACAATTTTCTTTCTGGTCATACTAAAAGTTTTTTTTTCCCCCTAGTCTACCATAACTAAAAATAGGCGTTTATTTTTAAATGTATTTTTACCTGTGAAAAATATTTGAAATTTTCCATCTGTCTGGGATTCCTCAGAAATAGGGAAAAATACTAAGTTTTGTTCACCTCTCTTCATAGTAAGCTTAAATTGTAAACTGATGCTTTGACAGATTTGTGAATACTTACATTTTGTCAAATATTTTTCAGGTATAAAACAATGTTGTTAAGAATTGGAAAAAATATTAAGTGAAGCCAGACCCAAAGGAACATAGACTCCATGGTTTCCCTCATTTGTAATATTGAGTACACATCTAGAATTGTCTTAGCAGAGGATCATAATAGCTCAAAACTATGTACATATGGCCATAGGGGATGAGGCTAAGTAAAATGAAGTCTAGGATATAGAAACAAAAGGTTTGTCTTTATGATTTTTGCTCTTAATGTACGATGTGAAGTTACTTCTTTTCACTTTTATCCCCTTATGGTTTATTTCATGTTGCTATCATATCTGACTTTGTTGCCTGATATATTATATATACATGTATTTGTTTATTTGACATAGAGAAGGTAAGGGAAAAACAAGATGATTGGGAGGGAATAGGGAGAGGAAAAGTGGAAGAAAAACATAAGAAGGTATATAAATGTTCAAGAAGCAATGTACCCACTACCTGATGAATGTAACTGTAACCCTTCTATACATTACCCTGACAATACATTACAATCATAATAAAAATATGTATTGTTTTCTTTAATCATGTTTATTACACAGCTAGATTGTGATGTACAGGTGTTTGCTGTATATATCTTTTAAATTTTTATAATAGAATGTGGAGATAAAACTATTTCTTCTGATTAAGTCATCTGTATTTTGAATATTTCCTTATGCTCATCTACAGTTGTATGGGAGTATGAAATATTATTTATCTCAGATTTTATTAAGCTTTACACTTATTAGGCAGCTTATTTTTTTCTATTAGATTCATTTTCTTATTTCTCATATCCTCTCAACTCAAACTCCTTTTTTTTTATTTTTTTGGCCAGAGTTAGTTTCTTGAATCTTCTCTGTCTGCTTTTTTTTTGGCCAGAGTTACTTAATTTTCCATATTAAGGAATTTTTAGAAAATAATTATTGTGGTTTTATCTTACTTTTACATCATTTATTACTTATGCATATTTTTATTAGCATATGTTACACAAGGTCCCCCTCTGGAGAATATTTCAAAGGTCCTGTTTAATTATTATCTTGAAGTTTCATGGTATTTTATATAACAACAAAAGCTATGAGAATCTAGAAATAATTAAAACATATAATTAATATTACCAGTATTATGTTACTATACACAATTTCCAATTAGTCAAATAAACAATTATTGAAATTTCCATGATTATTAAAACTAACATCTGTTGGGACAATATGACAATAACCTCTAGTCATGGCACCTTATCATTCATATGACACTAATTTTATTACTTTTATGCTTCAGTGCTCAAATTGAATAAAAGGATTAACACTGGTTATGGTTTTCTATGAGAGTCAGTACACAAATGCCTAGTTTATAAAGCCTTCCATTAGTTGTATTATGGTATACTTTTCCCTGAGAGCAGATGTTTTGCTCACAAATAGTTTATTTTAGGTAAAGCCAAGCATACAGAGTTACAGAATGAACTTCTTAGGGAATAACACTAGCCTCACAGCATAGAGCAGGGTCAAAAACAGAATAGACTTTCAATTGTTATTTGTTAAGTAAAGAAATGACAGCAATCTCAAAAAAGGGTTGCTTTCAAATATCAATAAAAATGAACAATAGGAATCAAATCATCCCAAGCTGTGCTGTATCTGCACATACAAATCTGAACCTTCCTCTTGTGCTACAAGTGCTGCTAGAAAATACCTCTAAGATGTTCTAGGTAGCAAAGAGAAAGGCCAAGAACTTGCACCCTAACAAAACAAAAGTAAGAATGAGAAAAGGAAAGTATGCCAGTACTACATTACGTTCCCACTGTATAACTTGTCCTTTCTAGTATTTTTCCCCTTTTATGGATGCTACATATTTAGTATTTTATTGTTCTGACAGTATTTGCCTGAATATTTTTCTCTAACTTCTCCCTTTGCCTTTCTAGTCATCTGAACTGATAGTTTCAGTTGTATGTGTATTGTGAGCCCCTTCTCTGGTGACAGTGGTACCTGGAAGCCAGCCCTTCAGATAGTTCTTTACAGTAGGAAAATCATGGCCAATTTCCCAAACTGCCTGCTAGCCTAGAGTCCTAGAACTTGTAAATAGTCATTTCTTGGCTCAGTATTTACACAGACTTATGCTTTAAGTCCACTGCCCCAAGATATCCACCTACTCTTTTTTGTGTGATGTCATGAAATATCTTTACAGGAAATGCTCAGTCTTTTCTGATGATATTCAACATTTTGCCAGTCTTGGCTTCAGTGGTCCGGTGGGCACATATCTATAGACAATAGTCTACCATAACTGAAACAGCTTTTCTAGAATGCCAGAGTTGAAGAGAATTTGAGTATATTCTTTTTGTTCTAAGGGCTTTTGTCAACTCATGAGCTATCAAAACTGTTGGGGTTATTTATATGAAGGACTTCTAACATAGCTGCTAAGTAAATATGAACATAGAATGGCAAATATTTCCATTTCTAATAAGCCAGATGTTCATGTACAAGGATGAAGAATTTTCACATTTTTCAGGGTGGAGGTTTTGTGCCTTTGTTGATTTTATAATATTTGAAGTGTGATTTGAGGTCAAAATGCTTTGACATCACCAAGTATTTGGAAAACACATGAAAGATATAGGTTTAATTGCATGAGTAATTACTGTTCTGTGGAAATCTCCATTCTCTCCTTAGTGATATAACCATTTTTATGTAATGATTATGTCTTTTGCTTCTAAGGAAGATTTATAATTGACCTCTGCCAAATATGGTAATTTTGAGCTCAGCAAAGGACAAGTTACTCAGTTCTAGCCTAAGTGTTACAAAATCGTTTCTGCTGGGGAATTATAGGTAAGTGTCTTCCATGTTGATGAAAAGAAAGAGCTTTGGGAGAAGAGCTATATGTTCCTTTCCTTTCTGTTTTGCGCATTGTCTTATGAAAGTTGGAACTGTTTTCCTTGAGCAAAGATCAAGAGAATTTAGGACTCAGGTTTGGGCACTCAGGCCACCAGGCTACCACATCACTGAGCCACACTCTCTAGACCCCTGTGATGATACAATACATTGTTTAAGCCACATAAGTTGTACATTCTGTTTCTTTCAGAACTAAAAATGTATATGAGCTAAAAATGTAGCAAAGATGAAATCCTTGTATATCTTTGACCACCTAATGAGAATATTTGTTTTATTTCCCTTTGGAAATTTTTCTATCCATATCCAACGATAGCTCCTTCTTTTTTATAAAGCAAAGATCATAGTGATATAAAATTTCTATTCTGTTTTATATTTATCCTTTTATTGTATCTGGGAATGTGTGTAATCTTTAAAACTATTGCATAATAATACAAAGTATATTCTTTTTAGCAATATGTAAAATAACTGTAACACAATGCTATAGTTATCTTTTTAAAATTTAACATTGAGGATAGAGATTTTTGTTGCTTCATAGTTATTAAGCCAATATCAGAGCAAAGACTAGATAGACAGATAAAACAAAACTCAGAAACCCCTATGTGACCCTCCCAAAATACAGCCGAACAACTTTAGAAACTCAGAAGAATGTATGTGAACTTTTGAGCAGATAACTTTTTTGAGTAGTTAACTTTTGAATAGATAAAGCCAAAAGTGGTGCTGTGGCTCAAGAGCACTAGCCTACCTCTTGAAAGCCCCAGGACAGTGTCCAGGCCCTGAGTTCAAGTTCCAGGACTGGCAAAACAAAAAAAAATTAAAAATAGATTATTTGCAATATTGTGTCACTGTAGTAGAAAAAGGACTAACTGAAAATGTGTGTGTGTGTGTGTGTGTGTGTGTGTGTGTGTGTGTGTGACTGTGTGAATGCACGTGTTTACTTTGGGGATCAAACATATGGCCTTTGCATGTTAGGCAAGAACTCTGTCCTGAGCTCTATGCTTAGCCACAGATAATGTATTTACAGTTGTTCATTTGTATATAGCCAAAAAAGTAGTAATGTGCTGTGTGCTCCGTTTGAGCAATACATAATTTAAATCTTGCAAATGAGATTAGCTACATTCACCCTACTTTCCTGATTCACACTGAATTTTATTACAGTGTCATAGTCCATATTGCAGCAACTACCAAAGATTCAACTTTAAAATAATGAGCTGTTGCTGAAAAGAATCTAGCAAAATCTCAGGTTTAAATCTGGATCACCTCTACTAATAGTTCTCAACTTGTTGACTGATGCCAACCCATACCATGTTCTCTAAGGTGTCAAATACTCTGAGTAACCTCTCCCAGTTCACCACACTACTGTGTGGCACTTCAGGTGGAACTTACAAATGTAGGCAGCAAGTTGAAACTTAGAAGAGAAATAAACTGTGACTGTTTAGTTCAAAAGACACCTATTGAAAAGTTATATTCCAATCAGCAGCTTCATTTTTCAAAGTTTTATATGCATTTTTAAATTCTATTTTATTGTCAGGGTGATGTATAGACTGGTTACATTTACATTTACCAGCTAGAGAGTCTTACCTCCTGAACATTAATACCCCTTCCCATGTTTTTCTCCCACTTTCACTTTACCTCTCCCCACCCCCTCCAAAGTTGTAAAGTTCATTTCCAACATATTATCTTGTGAATATTGCTATTATGTTGGTTTACTCTTTGTCCTTTGTCTCCTCATCTTATTTTTCCCCTTCCCTTCCCTAATTCGAATAAACAAATAAATGTATAAACAACACACCAGGTACCAAAGTCAGATAAGTAACAAGAGGGGATAAACCATAAGGAGGAAAGAAGCAGTAAGAAATAACTTCACAGTGTATTAAAAAACATTGAGATTGTTCCCTTGTCTTAGCAGCCCTCTGAAAAAGTGCTGCAAAGCAAAGGGAATGAAATCAAGGCCCTTGGGTCATAAGCATTTTTGGTTTCTACAGCTGAGAAAACTGAAGTTGGATTTAAATGCTTTCTAAATTTGTATCACTGCAATTGGTATGCTCATGTCTCTTATATGTAGAGCTAGCATTGCTTTTCTACCACAGGTTCACCAGTATCCTGTAGCACAGACATGATATAATAAATAGATCAGAACTAATTGAAAGATCATCAGGTTTCTAACTTGAGTTCCAATACAAACATCTTGTAACACACTGGGTAATTTTTTGCATTAATTTTTCTAATCTATTAAGCAAGGACAGTAGTTTCTGTTTTATTAAATTTTATCAGGATACTAACAACTACAGTATATTTGTGTAATACAATAATAAAGCAGTATATGTCTCTACTATGAAAATAATGAGTTTAGGACTAAATCCTAGAGCTGTTAACACATGTCCAGATTAGCACAAGCAGGCCCTGGTTGTGCAAGATCATTCAGAAAAATGGTTATATGGTCAATCGTTCACAAGGGTTATTTATTTTTTATATAAATTTTATTGTAAGTGTCATGGGGTTATTAGTTGTGTGATTCTGAAGGGCATCTTTGAAGAGATTAATTAATTAATTTAAGGAGCTTAATAACCACAAATACTTTCGAAGTTACTTATATGGTTTAATGAAGTTCTCAATTAGAGGACAAGGGAGCAACATCCAGGAGTAGTGACAAAAAGAGAATTTTTACCTCTAGCCCTGAAGTAACAACTTTGTCTTGACAAAAGGAGCCTTGACTAGAATCCAGAAAGGGCAGTTGGGTACAAAGGGGCCATATGGAAACAGGTGGTGCCCTCAGTTGTCATTCTGCCAATGTAGGGAGACCTCCCAGGAAGGAAATCAGAGGGAATAAACACTGAAGTTTGCTATTTTCTTGTGTTCTGATCTCCTGCCAGGAATCAAACCCAACAGGAAGATGCTGGGCCAGGCAGCTGATTGATACAGTACATATGGATCAACTTCCATCAAGGGCCAGAGACTGGAGTGGGGAAGGGTGATGGGTGCTGTTGGAAGAGCAAATGGAAGATTATCAGGCTATGAGTAATGGCTGGAGTTGCAAATGTAGTAATGGTTAGTACTATCGTTTGCATCATAAACATTCCTGAAAGGCCCATTTAAGTTAAAGGCTTAATCCCCAGAGTGATGCCATTGGGAGGGGTAGCCTTTAAGGGTGGAATATACTTGAGATCATTGGAAATATGACCTCAGGGGGGATTTAGGGACTCCAATTCCTCCCCTCTTCTCTCTCTTGGTCTCTAGTCACGCAGTGAGTGGTTTGCTGGGCCACATGCCCCAGTCATGTCTCCACATGTCCAAAAGAATGGGTAAAATAATCATGGAGTAGAATCTCTAGTACTGAGCCAAAATACGTGAACTTTCTCTTTCTTTAAGTTCATTATCTCAGGTATTTGTAACAGCATCAGAAAAACTGGCTAATAGTTATAGAAGGAACTCATCTGTTAGACATAATAACACATCATTTCTACTGTCTGTGCAAGTCTGTTTGAAAAAACAAGCAATTATTAAGGAATCCATGATTATCTAATAATATAACTCCAGAACATTAAAAGACCCTGAACGCTTGTAATTTTAACAATATAAAATTTCAACTTACAACACATTCTTATCAACCAAAACCTAGAACAGAAAATGTTTGTGTTTTCTGGGTCCCTAATTGCACACAAGTTATACAGCAAATTTGATGTGAAAAACAGAAAACTGTTATCCTAATAGATTAATGCATCTCGTCCAATGCAACTACTATCCTACCATGTAGAATGTTCATAACACTAATTGAAATAATAATAAGACAAATAAAATTACATTACTAACACACATCCAACACATAAGACATTAGGAGACTCATTTTGGAGATTTTTCTTTCAGACATATTATGTAGAAATAAATGCTCACTAAGACAGACAACATATTTAGAATCATATTTAAAGTTTTTATATTTGTGTTGATTATTTTAATTCTCCAAGCCTGAACAAGCTGGTGTTGTTATGATTTATCATTTTTCTCTGTTTGGTTTCTTTCAATGTAAGAAGAAAGAAAGGAAGAGAAAAAGAAATAAAATCAAGAAAGAAAAGACTACTTTATACACTTGGATGAATCCAAGTAACTTAGACAATCTGAACTGGGTGTAATTACCAGCCCCTTACTGCCATGTCACTGAAATATTTACAGTATTACTAGCTTTCATAATTGCCATGGGTCTTTGTGAGTTTGAAATTGATTTTGCTGCTTGAACCTGTTTGTGTTCCTTGGCTCATTTAAATTGAAACGTTTACAAGTATGTTAAATAATAAATTTTGCTTGATTTGAAGAATTGTAGTGTTATTCTTTCTCTCAGTCAATTGGTGAATTAAATCAAATTTCAAATCTTATTTAATAGCAACCAAATCTACTGAGTATTGACTTTAATTAATTTTCTTTGACTCTGCAAAGCAATCAACAATTAAGCCAAATTTAGTTGTCTTTGGGATGTGGACTATGTGAAATACAAATTTCTTTCCTGGTATATCTTAAAATCTCTGTTAATATAATAACAGAAAGTCATTCTTTGTTTGTTGAGGTGATAAAACCATGTAGGTGGCATTTTCCCTTCACTGGGTTCTCTATCACAAATGCATCAAGTTGCTGAAATTCTTGATCTAAAACTGGCATTTTACATACTAGTCAATTCCTATCTGCTAGCTAAACAATACTGTAATTTTCTATTGGGCTTTAAGGCATGTCTACAAAACCATTTACTTCATTCCTGAGCAGCTCAGTTTCTGAAATGAGCTTGCACACTTTTTTTCTGATAAAATAACAGCTTTGTTGGAGATGCCACTGGATACTTCTATGTTAGCCTTCAACAGGATTCTCTTACAGCCCAGAAGAAGGGTGTATGTGAACGAATAAGTGGAGGTGACTCTATGGGTCATGGGAAATTTCTCTGGTTGAAAGACCACTGTGAGATATGTCTAAGGAAAACATTTAGTCTCATAATTTGGGGGTAAGATTTCATTTAGCACTTTGGGAACACATGTTTAAATCGGTAAGCAGTACAATTTGGGAAACAGTTCTACGGAGTTTGGCTTCAGTCTTTTAATCATTAGCCCTCGTGGCCATTAGGTTCACAGCTGAGAGGGAATGCTAACAATACTGGGGCTTTCCGAAGAGTGCAGCATGGTTAGATATTTGGGGATGATTGTTTTTAGTCCTGTGAGCTTTCTTTGTATGCCTGGCATTTGATCACATTGTTACCCTATTTCTCTATTTTATTTAGGCCTATCAGACTCTAAGCTGAAGGAAAATTTGAGGTTATCTTTCTCAGCAACCTCCTAATAGTAAATCTATATAATATTCTTACATTTCTCAATGTCCCAAGCAAGTAGCAGCTTTTAAGAAAACCATTTTATATATGGTACAAACTTATGTATGATTTAACCATCTTGGCTATGGCAGCTACCATAGCTAGAGCTTTCTGAGTCAGGAAAACAAGGCCTGAACTGAGGCTTCCTACAAATGGATGGCTTTATTTTTTGAGGAATAGCTTTTCCATTTTCTGTAGACTGCTTCCTACTAGAGGTGCTATTCCTGCTAGATGCTAATTCTAATTGCCATCAAGCTATTTGCCAAGACAAAAGGAGTTGAACCCTACACAGGATTATTCATCAAGTGCTGACTAGCTGCTAGGCACCAAATAAATTTTACCGTCGCTGCCTAAGCATTGAGTGAGAGCCTTGGCTACCATGGTTTAGTCCTTCTCTGATAGATTGTTTCTTGAAAGACATTTTACCATGATTTTTAGAAGTGCTCTAATGCTTTGGTTATCATTCTATAATCAAAAATATAATGGAAAAATATAGCCTATGGAGTCCATGTCTCTTTTGGAAGTTCCTTCAGCAGCTTTTTACTTTAATGGAATCCAAAATAATGAACAGACACAGAAAATATTACACACATGCACATGTAAATGTAAGTGTGTGTATATGCATGCACACCATGAAATATTATTCAGGCACAAAAAAAATGTAATTATGTCATTTTCAAGAAAATAGATGGAATGGATGGAGATCATCAAGTTGAGAGAGAGAAGTCAAGATTGTAAAGGATATTCTTGCATATTTTAGGAACTCAAAACTAAAATTAAAAGGGTGATACAAATAGCAATGTCAAAGCTACAAATGCAAAACATAAATGTAAAAGAGGAATTCCTCAGGGGAGGATGAAGGCAAGAGGATAGTGAAAAGAAAGGGTACTGAAGGGTGAAGAGAATTAACTACTCTATATATGTATCGATATCTATCCCATATCTATGCATATATGCATAATTATATTGAGAGCACATAATGAAACCTACTAACTGCTTTTGGAAAAATTGAGGGAATGGGGACAGGGAAAAAATGGAAATAAGACAAGGGCTATAATCTTGTTCAGAGCATGCTGTGTGTATCTATGGAATTATCACAGTAAAACCACCTCATATTTATTAATATATACAAGTTCAAAAATAAAATTTTAAAAATCTATGAATTTGCATTTATTCTTTTTTTGCCAGTCCTGGGCTTGAGCTCAGGGCCTGAGCACTGTCCTTGGACTTTCTCAAGGCTAGAGCTCTACCACTTGAGCCTCAGCACCACTTCCGGCTTTTTTCTATGTATATGGTACCGAGGAATCGAACCTGGGTCTTCATGCATGCTAGGCAAGCACTTTAACCACTAGGCCAAACTCCCGGCCTGCATTTATTCTTTTGGAGGCATATTTCATTTACTCTGAATGTTTTAAATTGCTTATAGAACTTATAGATATTTTGATGGCAATTTTTGGATATAATATATGCAGGAGATAGATTAACAGTTTATGGCTATTTCAAATAATGCAAGAAATATTCTTTGGCAAATATTTTTTCACATTTGTCCATGTTTCTCTCTTTTGTTAATCAATGAGGTGTAATTGACATGTAACAATTAAAGTATATAATTTTCTATATTTCGATAGCCTGCACAATATCAGCATAATCAACAGGATAAATACACACAATGGACCAAAAATCTGTCTCTTTGTAACACTATTGCCTTTCCCTTTTCCCTAACTAGGAAAATAGGTGTCTGATTTTATAGATCAGTTGCATTTTCTGCATGCAGGCATATCTTAAAATAAATGTTTAAACTATACATCCTGTGACATATATTACCAATTTGCCAATTAAGTCACAGATAATATAAATATTCTTCCAAAGCTTTCCATTGCTTTCACTTACTTTTGTTTAGAGGGAAATTTTACTTTGTTTCACTTTTATTGGTAATGAATGAGTATAATTCTTGTAAAATATTACCTATTCACTATTACAAATTAATCCTTTTCTTCTAACCCTATAAAATGTTTGAAAAGAGACTGCACAGCAGGCTAAAATCAGTACTATAGAAACAGAATATGTTAGATTGTATCCACTTTCCTAGCAATCACTGGTTGCGATGTGTTACCTTAAAAATGATAATAATAAAGAAAAGTGCTAGCTCACGGGAAGTGTGAAGCAATATCTACTTTATAGTGCTATTGTAAGTTTTGAAGAAAAGATTCTCCATGGCAGATGATGATAAGCTGAGCCCAGCAGAACCCCTGGACCTCTGTTGCATAGATGGCAGATGCTGCGACATTTCAGAGAATTATCCCCAGGAGAACCATTTACCCTTGCTTTTAGATAAGTCTTATTGTGCTTTAGATGACAACAAATTATATTTTGTAAACGACCTGGGAAAGAATATTCCACAAGAACATTTAGTGATAGGTAGATGCTGGTATTAGTAAATGGTCTTGAATCTTGCTTTCATCCTTCTTTTTACTGTTTAGATCAGCCTTCTTATTTTTCATTTTTCGTGAAGAGGTCAAGTCTCTGTTCTCTCAACTGCATAAATGATCCATGGCTTAGGGATGCATGGGAGAGCTCAGGCAATGAGAAACAGCTTGCACGAGGTAGTCTTTTTTCTAGACCCAGATTTGTCTTAGCTAGCAAAAGTAAGCCTGGAGAGGTCTCCAGTTTTCTTACCTAGAAATAATCTTTCAAGTTTAGTTTATCTCCAATTTGTTATGGTTCTAGATATGATTGATAGATGAATACTGAGTTTAACTTGATTTTGGAGTTAATATTAGTCAATTACCTGTTGCACATAGTAAGACAAGGCACTTTCCACGTTTTGCCTTCTTCCTCTTTCCACCTTCCTTAACATTAAGAGAATACTATGACTATAGAACGTTTTCTGTGGTGACAGCTTATTGTACTTCCCAGATCACATTGCAACTTAATTGAGAAATTAAGAACTCTTTACCAATAGTTATAGAACATGGTTTATTTTTTGAACAGAAAGAAAATGGGTGCAAAACAAATGGTTTGTTCTCTTGAGTCCTAGGTAAGGTGGATAGTTTCCCTTACTAGGAAAGTTTCACTTCCTGGTACTCATGAGAATGTAAAAGATTGTTTCACAATTGTACCATAGCTGATGCCAGGTTCTCGTTTAAATTGGTTTTGCTTACTCTTGAGGGAGAAAATAGGAGAGGATGTAGTTTGCTTTTAGAATACATCTGAACCCTGTGGCAGTCTCACAGTTGCCTTTCGAGCAGCAACTCTATTTCATACTCTCTGCTCTGGGATTTTTAACCATCAGAGCACAAGAAACTTTTCTCAAGTTCACCTACCTATACTGATTATATTTCTCTCTCTCTCTCTCTCTCTCTCTCTCTCTCTCTCTCTCTCTCTCTCTCTCTCTCTCTCTCTGTGTGTGTTGATGAGAAAGAAAAGATGTAGCACAATTATTTTCAGCACAATTTTCAGCAATTTGAGATATCAAAATATGTCTCCATCCAGGTTTTGCTGACTGGCATAACATACTTTAAACATTCACATAGTAAATATAAGTAGAGCCACAAGTAGTCTATTTTCTAACATCTTTGGCTGTCAAACTTACTGGGATGGACAGTGGGACAGTGGGAAGCTACTGGAATTTAGTAGATTCAGGTGAGAGATACTGCTAAACATCTACAATGCTCAGGACACCCCTTGTGACATAGGACTGCCTATCCTGAAAGGAAGAGGTGGTGAAGCCTTATAAAACTTCACTGGTAAGTTGGTCCTTTTGCCACAAGAAACTCCTAAGACAATGAGAACTGGCAATCTATATCCTGAGGCAATATTTTGAATCTAGAAATCAGAGATTTTATTAATTTAAAAGGTGGACAGGTATATGATAAGAGGCCACTAATTTATGATAGCCTGTTCTATAATCCTAAATTAAAATCTTTTTGAAAGCTAAAATTCATTTAATGATCCATCAACTGTGTCGCAGCACTTACTGGCTGGTCTTTGAAGCAAAAAGCAGAAAGTAAAGTGCAATTTTAATGAGCATTTTTTGTGAATACCGGCCCATTGAAGTAGATATTATATTTTGATGAATTAATCTCTCATAAATATTCAGGAAGTAACTAGTAAGTAAGATGTGTGAGAAGTGAATTCCACAGGGAGTTTCCAGCTCTTATTTTCTTCTCTATCCTGTCCCCTCCCTCCAGCTTTCTTTTGGCTAGAAACATCTGAATATGAGTGGGGAAGCCATGGATATCTACTTACTATTGTTTTTGCAATGCTTTGTGTACCTAGAAACAATATAGAGTAAAAACTGGGCTTCAGGTGCATCTGACCCACCTCATTTGACAGGGAAGAATAGAAGGTTCCTTAGACTAAGATTGTAGACTCAGGTCTTAATGTAGACATGGTCTAGGGCAAATGCTATATCATTGCCCACCTCAATTCATCTCAAAAATGTTACATCCCTTGTAACTTCTAAGAGTTTTGTGGCATGAAATTCACTGTCCAAGTTACATTGAATGAAGACCTATTGAATGAAGAATGGACCAACTGACCATAGGAAGGAGATAGGTGAAATAGTTCAGTATTTGTGGAAATAAATATGTAATGTCTAAAGATACCAGACAAATATTGACAGTTGTGGTGCAATGAAGTCAGGAATTATACTGGATTCTGTATTGGAAAGCTTGCCAGGTAGATACAAATGGATAGAATTTTAGTTTTTAAAGCAGATTCATCTATATTGGTAAACTTTGACCTCCCAGTTTTGTTTTGTTTTATTTTTCAGAATATCCCAGAAGTGGCAACAAGTAAAAACATATCAAGGGATCCCCTTTTTCATAATTGTACACTGTTACTTAACAAGGGCTTCTGAATTTCAGATAACTTGCAGATTTTCATTTTTTACTTTATTGTTATGTTTACATCAGCCATTGATGATCACATTGAAAACAGAAATGTCCTAAGAGACCAAGCTTGTCTTCCTTGGAGACAAAGCCTTAGGGATGCATGGAGAGAGTGTTCTCTTAAGCTGTTAAGTACTATTAAAAAATGGACCACTCCAAAGCCTTTTACACTTCTATCTCAATTCAATCTAACTTTAATTCTAGGACTGTAACAACTCATAGATAATGAATGATGTTGCACACTGTGCAAGAAAAGAAATCAATGAAATTTATCTAGGTAGCAATTCTTTTTCAAGCCTATGTCTTTTATAATGATATGACAAATAATACAAATAAACTATAATTTTGGATATTATGACAAAGTATATCTAGCCTGGTGCTTTATGATTACATCAAAAACTAAAATTCATGCCAGCATCCAGAAGCTTATTGTTAATTCTTCCCCAATTGGGAAATTCCCCTGTGGTTTATTTTCTTCATCTTACTAGCCCACTCTGTTCACTCATCTTTAGTCATCATGTAGACTGTTTAAATGAACTGCTTGTCATGAGAAAGCAGAGGAATGATTTAGCTTTCTGGAATATTTTTCCTGATCTTTAAATCTGTTGACTACAAACACAGCAATATTAGAGCAAAACACCATCTTCCAAGTATATTTCTCTCCAAATGATGCTTCTTCTTTCAAGAGGATGAGGGAAAATTCCTACTGTAGAAGAAACGATCCATTGCAAAAATGATGTAGGCTTTCATATTGTGACCATGTGCAGGTATGGAGAGAATAAATACTCCCTTGCAGTTTTCATGCTGGCTGTCATTTCCAAAGCCTTTCTGAGTAAAAGCCCTAAAGTCAAATCTCAGTCTCCTTGATAGATAAAGCTACCTAGTAAACTTCATATGAAATTCTGACAGTTTATAACTATTGGACATGATTTATATAGTATGGAAACATGGATAATGTCAGACAATTGCATCCAAACCTCAACATTCATGTGACACTTAAAAAAACCCAACATTTTATGTTCTTCAACTTACCAAAATACTGATTTTTAAAATCTGATACTTAAAAGTAGTAAAAATTAAATAAGTTAATAAAAGGTGCCATTAACAGGAATATTTTTACTAAGTGGGTGAAAAGAAGTTTTAGTTTAAATCAGTGAATTTTGTGAAAGTCAGTAAATTTTTAAAGCACCCAGTATATCTAAATATTTTGAAAAGTGAGTTCTTCAGAGTTCCCAGAGAAGCAGGTATTTAGGACAGAAATATCTTTGATATTATATGTCATATTGGTTTCAAATTTTTCTGGTATATTGAATATATGTTTATTTGTTTACTTGAAATAAGGAAAGGAAGGGGGAAAACAAGATGATTGGGAGGGAGTTCGGGGAGGGAAATGGGGACAAAAACATAAGAAGGGATACCAATGTGTGAGAAGTAATGCACCTACTATCTAGAGAATGTAACTAAAACCCCTCCATACATTACCTCAATAATAAAAATAAAATTAATATTAAAAATCAAATTTTTTCTTATTATAGAAAATGTCACAGATTTTTGATTCAACATTGCTTGGTACCAGTCACAGCAGGTAAGAAAAATTCTTCAGAATGCACTGGAAAGTTTGCTGTTGCTAATTCTTCCTCCTTAACTTAGTTTACCAGGGCAATTTTTAAAAATGGAATGTTACCTGGTGCACACTGCTTTCATGCAGAATAACTCCAAATCATCAATACTATTGGTCAGCAGATATCAATATCCAAGTGTAGCTGTCTGCCAAAGATGCAGATTATGCTTAATTTAATATGTTCAATTTTTCAAGGCCAGTTTTGTAAACAGAAGATGATTACTTCTTCAACAGAAATCAGATGAAATAAAATAGCAGAAATGTTAGGCGTTGCCTCTCTAATGATATCCAGGGAGTCCCCTTCAGGGCTGATTAACTCTGCATAGGAGTCTAAAATAATTATAACTGCACATGCTAGAGAATGAAATGTTCCCATCAGGTAATGATTACCACCAGCGTCAAGACAGAATTTCAGCTCAGGCAATCAGAAATCACCAATTATTCAGAGTATGTGCAAGAAATGATGTTGTTAGCCTGTAAAACTGTAGAAATGAGTAACTGGGTAAGATTGTTAAAGTAAGTAGATGGGCTCATTTTGGCTTCTGATGATTGACTTCTGTAGATAGAATGCTTAGGTTTAAACAGGTTTTGTCCCATGATAACATGGAACTTGTAATACTATGTTCATTGTTACCCATATTCATTTCTGAAATGCTCTTTAAGAACAATGATAGAAAATAAAGCTGCATGCTTCTTCTTCCTCTCCCCCCTTGGCTCACCTCTCCCCAAAACATTAATTTTACAATCAACTTGTCAATGAAGCACATGAGAACTATTTTGTTGATCTCTTTTTGCTCTGTGCGTGCGTGCGTGCGTGCGTGTGTGTGTGTGTCTGGTGTATTTCTTTGTGGGAGAAAAGGCAGTACCAAGGCTTTAACTTAGTGCATTTGAGCTTGCTAGATTGTGCACTACTACTTAAGTGACACCCACCCAGCCCTGTTGTCTCTATAGTTATTTTTTAAATAAGGTCTTGAATTTATGTCCAGGGTGATTTGGATTGCAGTATTCCTATTTATGTTTTCCATATAGCTGATATAACAGGTACAAACATCTTTTCCAGGCTGATTTTTTAACTGTAAACTTCCTACCTCTACTTCCTGAGTACTGAGCAGTTAGGATCAGAGACAAAAGTTAGCATGGTGGGGTTTTTTTTTTAAGACTTTTGTATTTTTGTCCTATAATGACCAGCTTATTTGATCAGTCTTTAAAATTTCCCCTTTTGGTCAGTTATTCTGAAACATCACAACTTTTCTGGTAATTCATGAATGAATTCAAGCTAGCAGATTTAAGGGGAAGTTCCTGGAACACTGGATAAGAGCAAATTTGATTTTTACATAATTCATATTTTTCCAAATTTGGTTGACAGATAGCTATAGAGCATAGAATTTAACAACTTGACTATAAAACACAGTTACTACTATTAGCTAATAGTAGCAAAACTGGAACAAAATAAACCTCAAAAGCCGAACATGGGTGTTTCCATTATCTATTATTGATTCATAGACACTCCAAACCTGACAGGTATCTATCTTCAGTAATTTATTTTTCATGATTTGGTTAGTTGACTGGAAGGAGGGAGTTCCTGCTGGTGTCACCTGGCATAACTTACATTCACAATTGCATTTGGTACAACAAGCACAGCTGCCTTTACTCCCCTGACTTATCAGCTGGGGCACTTAGGCTCTCCTTCAAGTGGTCTCTCATTGTTGAGGGTGGCCTAATATCCTGTCGCACAATCTCCATCAATATCCAAGAACACAAAAACACAAATTGCAAAGCTTCAGAGGACCTGAGTCCAGAACTGGTACTGTCACAGCTATCTCTTTCTATATGGCCACACAAACCAGACATAGTAATCCTGTCTTATCTATGGCTGTAGTATCTATATGGTCAACCTTCGCCTGAAAATATTGAATTGAAGTTCTCAAAATAAAAATCTCATAAATTTTAAATTGCATGCTGAACTAAGTAGCATGAACAATTCTTGCGTGACTCTGCTCTATCCTCCCCAGAATGTATATTGTCTTTTGTCCAATGTTTCCAAGCTTTGCACTGTACCCATCCACTGGCTTCAAAGCCATCTTGGTTTTCTGGTCAAATGTTCAGCATTTGTGTTTCAGATCCCTTATTCATAGTCCTCACTTATTAATGGACCCAGTGTACAAAAGGAGTATTGGCCATTTCAGTATATCAAAGCATTTCCTCTAAGTGAAAAGGTGAAACATCTCATCTTAGTAAGAAAAGACAATAATTATTAATCATGAGATTGCTTGGCCTATAGTAAGGATGAATCTTTGGTTTAAACCATTTTAGAGAAGCAAAATAAATTTATTCTGGTTTTGTTGCCACAGCTGAAAGTGCAAAATTTCCAGCCATAATATGTGATACATACTTAGTTAAGATAGAAATGGCATCAAGTCTGAGGTGAGGGAAAAACCTGAACAGCAAGCATTTCACTTGAAAACAACACACATTTTTAGTCACTGAGCCTATAGGAAGACTTCAATAAACAATCTTTTGAAACTAGTAGCCTCAAGCCTTTTACTGCAAAGAAGAAATGGCTATACTTAATGTGCAGCCAGGAATAAGTTTGGATGAAAAATATCAAAATGACTCTCAGGGCAATGAATGCCAATAACCATTGGCAGTCCCAAGCATTGAAAAAGTGGCTAGGATAAAGGACACCATCCAAATGCAAGTCTTCAACTACAATGAAACCAGTCTCAAGTGCAAACAAAATCAGTAAAACATAAAAGACAGATTAAGAGCTGATCTCTGATGCCCCTGCTCCTGAGCCACACTGACAAGTGATGGTATGTATGCACTGAGCATGACTTGGTGCCAAGCCAGCCCCACACATGACACAGGGCAGTGCCACGGTGAGTTCTGATTTGAATTCTGTCCCTGCACTTACCAGCTAGAGCACACTGGGTAGGTAGTTCAGCCTTTGCCAACCTCAGTTTCCATGTACATAAATAAAAATAGCTCACATCTATTACAGGTATGGATGAATAAGAAAAACACACAACAAATCTAGAGTTTGGTATTATGTGGACTTTTGGGCATACAGTATGAGAAATGCCTCCCGACACTTCTTTTAAAAAACAACAACAACAAATGAACTATTAGGTGGTTTTGTAAAGACATTTCCATACAGACATGTAGTTTACTTTGATCAAATTCACTTTTTAATGGCTGGAGCAGATAAAACATTTTGCAAGCATGGAATTAATCATCAAAGCATTTTTCAGAAGCTGTTTCCTCACTGGGTTCTCAATTTCAATAAAGAACAACATTTCTGTGGAAGCCCAATCCTTCACCATTTGCCCTCCTGGCTGTTTTTGCAGCAAATGGGTGCGTTCCAATTCTTCTGTAAACACTTGGCCAATAGCCAGTTCGCAGGGAAATCCCCCCAATCTCGGTTGTATGGTTTTCTGAATTGGTGAAAACATTTCAATCATCTAGTAAAAATAACTAGGTGCCATTCAAAAATTAACTTGATTTGTAACCCAGTAAAATTTTCAAAGCAATAAAAATGTCGAGAAAGCCTTTCTTCTGCTCTTAAGAAGAATCTTTAAAGTTTGATTCGTTTTCAACAGAAAGCTGTTAAACTGAGCAACAAGCCTGTGTGCTCTGAGTTTATGAGAATGCCATTTGGTAACCTGAAAGTGGCAGATGTAAAAGCCAAAAGTAGAGGATGGTAGTGGGGCCAGGGTTGGGGCTTCCAGCTGCCTTCCTGATGGGCTCTTTGTCAAAGTCTCTCTTCTAAAGAACGTGACTCTGTGCAAGTGGCTGTAGGTCTTAGAATAAATATTTCATTAGTCATGATGGTTTTGAAAACTTAAAGCTGTGAAGGACTCATTGGGATCCCTGTGATTTATGATAAAGCTAAAGGAAACTTGATCATTTCAGTCCTGCCATATGTAGCTGTGTGGAATGTGCAAATGAATCGTACTAGCAAACCCTGCAGATTTTGTTTCTTGATTAAAAAAAAAAAAAGCCTTAAGTCAGATCAGCTAACAGGCAATTTGAAACAGGGACTTAGCAGGGCAGCTGTTTTAGATGAAATTCCTTCCAAATGCTTTTGTCCCCCTTCCCCCTTTCATACTTTTCTTATAAGGACTCAGAGGGGCTTCTTGTCCAAAAATATTCTTTCCCAGTGCTGTATATCAGTGGTTAAAGTAAAAACAGCTTGGCATGGTCCTGTGAGTGCATATGTAATTTTTCTAGCATTTTCCTGCTACAGGGTAGGTAACGTATCTTAGCCATCCTGATATATCCACCCAATCTTTTCTTTTAAATAATTTTTATTGTGATTAATAGAAGGGATATATTATATTCACCAGATAGAAGGTGCATAACTTCACAAACATTGATACCCTTTCTCATGACATGGTCCCCATTTCCTTCCCACCCTCCTGCTTATCTTGATTTTCCCCCCTTCCCTATCCAATTTCAAATAACCAATTAAGTACATAGAAAATATATCAGATAACAAGGTGAAAAATTGTAACAATATGAGATAACCAAGGGATGTCAAAAGAGATGAGCAATAACATAGTACATTAAGGACAACAGTCACTCATTATATGGCTTTTGTTTCTTTATACTGGAGGTCCTTACATTTAGTGTCATACTATTTGGCCTTATGTCTCTAGATTTTGTTCTACTGTAAATCTCTGGTAGGAGAGCCCAAGGTTTTTACTGATTATGACAAATGAGGGAAACCATTGAGCCTAAGTTCCTTTGAGTCTGGCTTACTTCACTTAATATGATTTTTTTCTAAGTCTTTCCATTTTCTTACAAATGGGGTGATGTTCTTTCTGACAACAGCATAGAATTCCATTGTGTATAAATACCACATCTTGTTGATCCACTCATCAACTGAGGGACATCTGGGTTGGTTCTACACCTTTACTATGGTAAATAGTGCTGCGATGAACATCATTGTGCTAGTGGATTTAGTATGCTGTTTCTGGACAGTTGAGTAAATGCCAAGTAGTGGAATTGCTGGGTCATAGGGGAGCTCTATGTTTAGTCTTTTGAGGAACTGCCATACTGCTTTCCATAGTGGTTGAAAGAGTTTGCACTCCCACCAACAGTGTAGTAGTGTATATCCACCCAATCTTATGACCTATATATAAAACATGTAAATCACTTAGCACAGAGGCTCAATAAAATGTATAGTATTTTTATGCAATACCAGATTTTAATTATTACACTTATCTAAAGAGAAACTCAGAAACATAAATGGCTTGCCAAACCTTGTACAACAGTGAAGTAGCTAACCCAATTAGAACAAAAGATTCCAGATTTATAGGCATTTAAAAATATATACTATAATATGTGTTCAATAAACATTTATGAAACAAATGCATGAATTACCTTGTTAATATCATATGTTATGGGAGCATTGCTGGTTAGTGAACGGAGTTTAGAGATCTAAGAATCTAAAATTAAGAATAGCACACTTGTTCAAGAAAACTAAGGTTCTCTGACTCATGAGCAGACCAACTGGTCAAAAAGGAAGAGAGTTAAGCCCTAGGCAATAACCAGGTCATTCTGATAGGACTTTGTTATTCTGTGTGTCTCGTCTATCAACACATTCCCATGAGAGGTGTGAATGTACACACACTCAGCTGAATACTCTCTGTGCCATAGATCCACAGTCTCTTATCCAAAGCTCTTGAACAAAAAATGCACAGTATTTTACACTTTAGAAAGTAAATATAAGACTATTACGGTTATTATATACAGCTAGCTCTAAGGCAGAATTACACAATAAAGATTTCTATAGTGAAATGAGTATCCTTTCTTAATAGGTACAATCTGTAAGTGGCCTTACATCAGATTAAGGCAGATTTTGTTACTCAATGAATTTTGGAGCCAAATTTGCAAAAACAAAAAAAATAACACAGTTTGAGAATTCTCAATTTTGATCTTTTGGATATCAGATTGTGGATTTGATTTGAATTCCAGTGATAAGGCTAGTCACATATCAATGTAAGGGAGCATTTTCTTGAGCTATTTTAATCTTAATTAATGTGAATTCTAGCAAATAAATAAAATATCTCTGAAGAAATCACATTTGTGAGTCATTCATATCAAATGTGCAGCTTCAGGTAAAAGAGTTATCAGGAAACTGTTGCTTCCAAGGAATGGAAAGTGAACTGTCTGTGAACATAGGTTGGACAAAGCAATGACTACTAAGAAATCAGCTTCAGATACATTATAAACTGGCCATGTGCCAGAGCAGCCAAGATCTCAGATGATGACAATTAGTAAAACAAGATTATGTCATATATAACCTCACCAGTTACTCCCTGCACTCCAGGTCTCATGCTGTCCACACACCGACCTTGATGTACTTTGAACGTGTTCTTTCCTTTCACACCCTAAGACTTTGAACTTACTGACCTCCCAGCTTCTACTAAAATGTCACATCTTCAAGGACATTTCTTCTGGTTGTACAGACATGCATTGAAACTATTTCTCCTATTTTCTATATTTTTACTTATGTGGTCATTTATTTGGCGGGAATATAATTGTCTATTTCCCTTTAGGCTTCTAATTTTGTGTAGGACTACAATCATAATCAAATCGGCTTGCTCTCTGCATATTCTCAGTGCTTATATTTTTAATATATATTCAAATAAAGGAGACTCATGTCGCTTTTGTCATACATGTCTTTTCTCATGGAAGAGTCACTCATATTAAATGAAACACCTACCTTCTGCTTCTGAGTTTATTTCTGTTTCTCTCAGAGACAGAAATGAGTATGGTCAGGTCTCTTCGCTTAGTTGAGGTGGAAGCAGAAGACAGAATCTCATGGAGAAAGGCCTAGGTAAAGAGTGAAGGCACCAATTATACTGCAGGCTCTTTGCCAAACTAGCTCAGGGGTTGTCAATTTACTTCAATGTTCATTACACTTCTCCTTTGTAAAATATTATAATATGACCTACTCCACATCCTAGTAAAATGGTATGTGCAGCAAAGTAATGAAGATAAAGGCTGTCTGCAGCATAGTAGGTAATTTAGCTTCTCGCTTCCCTAGGAATCTGTAACCTAAATCTAGTTCTTCTAAAGGGAACCACATAGTATTTTCCCAATATACCTCCAAAAAGTGAGTATTATAATTAATAACAGAAATTCCTAGAATTATATTTTAGCTTCCTAGAAAATAGAAGACAACACTAGTCTGACATTTTTTGATAGAAAGACTAGAAGTTCTTATTAGAAGGGGTAATAGTTACAGCTGAGTAATTACGTTGGTCAAGTACTGACGCATTACCATTATATACCTTGTTAAATTACTGCTTAGCAAAGCAGCTCTGACTGACTAAAGGAAAGGAGAACTGAAGAAGCAGTACTTAGCAGTCTATCTAGAAGCCCGACTGCTCCTCTCCACATTCAACAAAAACCATAAAGTAAGAGTACACACTATGATAGAAACAGAGGAAGGACATAGAAACAATGATTAATTCTTTGCCCTTTAAAATGTAATTCATTTATCTTGGAGTCAAGGGGTGTTGGGATTCAGATCATTTGTGACTGGATATTTTTCTTTAGTGTCTACTCAACCACAGTTCAGTGCTAATTAACACACATGCATGCGTGTGTGTGTGTGTGCCTGTGTGTGTTTTAAGAGGAATGGTATGGTACTTCAAACAAATAATCTTGTAGCCGCCAACAGCTGCTCCAGATTTCATTTAATAATCCGTGACAAAAATATTGAATGTACAGTAATGCAAACAGCCAAACAATGAAATGAAAACAGGCAGAAGCAATCACTTGCTCCATGTCTATTTTATTTGAATAGACTGAGTGGGCTGAGATGGTGAAATAACTGTTACTATTGATGGGTGTGTTGGCACAGTTGTGGTTCTCATCTTTTATGTGCTGTGGGTTTTTTTTTAAACTCCACTTGGTTGAAAAAACGGGAAATCAATATTGTTTCTTTTGTTATAAAGGAGACTACCTTTCTGCCTTCCTAATTTGCCCTTATTTCTTTTATCCTTTGTGTTTTCCTCTGCTTCTTTCATGCTTTCCTCTACATACCTTGGGAAATTATATTATATGAAAAGTGTATAGAAGAACTGAAGTGTGTATTATTTTGCTAGCTGGAAGCAGACTTTTTCTTTATTTGGGAACAGTTCTATGTCAAGAAAATACTTATCGATTACCCTCACTTCCCTGTTCCACTGATCTGAACATACTGATCTTTTTATAAGTTTCTTGATCAGGCCACATTCTTCCTTCAGGGATTCTACATGTGCTGTCAGTTGGGGCTAGGATATGACTATGAAGGAAGGCTAAATCCTTAAGGCCACCATTAAACTCTGTGTGTATGAAGAACAAAAGTTTATTATTACTCTGAAAAGGAAACATGAAATCAGAGGTCTAGAAAAGGGAAATGGGATAGAAAAGGGTAAAGCTCACTGTGTACAGCTTGAGCTGCTACTGGATCACTGGGCACATCAAAAGTTTGGGCTTAAGAATGTACTCACTTGGGAGAATGTTCTTACTTGGTGGGATGCTCTCTGACCCATTAGCGGCCTATTTAGCTCAGCCAGTTAACAAGCTACTTCATAGATTTGGATCATACCAGTTCCATCCTCCCAGAACCCCTGCAGTGGGACACAACTCTCCTAGGAAAGCTAGTTGATAGGACCTGCTGCTATTCCAAAGAACTTTCCATGCATTGCTCCAGACACTGCCCATGGTCCAGAGAATGTAATTGACCACAGGACACCACATCCAGGCTACACCCAAAGGGGAATTGTAGAATATTGCAAGCCCAGAGGAAATGTGAGTAAATACAACACTAGAATCACAGACGGTACTGCAGGCAAGAGATTGGGGACAACATCTAATGCATTGGCAGAGTCCAGTTCTCTACTTCAAAAGAAAGAAAGGCTTTTTTTTATTTGTCTTTATAAATTTTTCTGTTGGTAGTCATTCTACCTTCTTTTACATTATTCTTCTTGAATTTCCATCCTTTTGTAATCCCTGCCTATAACATCTTTGATCAAACTATATTTCTGAACTCTATGATTTTTATTTTCCCAGTCACTAGTAGGAAACTTACATTAACACTGCCATCCTCCAGTTATTCCAATCAAATAACTATAGTTATTACAAACTATAAAATGATTATAGCTTCAAAAGTCAATAATCATATAATAAAGAATTTAAGTGATTGTGAGTACAAGTATCAGATACTGAACTCATTGAAATAATAAGGATGATCAATGAAACCAAGGGCACATAAGAACACTTCAATTAAAAGATGGACATCAAAGTGGATGCAAATAAGATACAAATGTATAACTGAATGAAAGAAGGTAGACAATGCAAACATGAACGTGTAATTCAGTAAAGATGTAAACTATCAGATTGAAATTGTGGATATGAAAGTTTCAATAAGTAACTTAAATAAAAACTCCTACTGGAACAAATGGAAAGCAGAACAGGGCTTGAAGACTGGGTAGATATATTAGAAAACTCAGATGAAGATAAAGAAGAAAGAATGAACTAAGAACAGAATATGCAAAGGAAAAAAAATCACAGTCACCTCAATAAATATAAGAACAAAGTCCTTTGACTAATTTCATAATAAGTCAAAATATAACAAAACAATAGACAATACTGTCCTTCATAGGGAAAAACAAACAATTTTTATAAAGGCAGGAAGGAGACAAGGGTTCCTCACTCTCTCCATTATTACTCAATATAGTGCTTATATTCTTGGCCAGAGCACTAATGTAGGAGAAATACATAAAAAAGTATACAGATAGGAAGCCAGATTGTCCTCATTTGCACATGATATCAGCATGTAATTAAAGATCTTAAAGATGCCATCAAAAATATTTATGTCTCATACTTTTGGTAAAAAAATTACAAAATCAACATAAAACTAATAGATGTTTTAATATGCCAATAATGAACAAACTGAAGAAAAATTTGGAAAGCAACCACAATAGTCTCAAAAATCTAACAAAAGAGGTGAGTGACTTCTGCAATGAAAACTTTAAAACCAGGGAGAAAGAAATTGCAAAAATGCACTAGCAATGAGAAAGAACATTCATGTTTGTTCATCAACAAAACTCATATAGTAAAAATACCTATATAACAAAATGCAGTCTTACCAATTAATTGTAGTGCCATCAAAATTCCAACCTTAGCTGGCATAGATAACTGGATATCTACATGTAGAATAGCAAAATCATTTTCACCCTGTAAAAAAAGTTAAGTCAAACTGGATATTTAAAATCTTAAAAATAAGACTTTGTAAGTTAGAAGAAAAAATAAGAGAAACCCTTAAAGATATGGGCATGTGCAATGCTATTCTGAATGGGACTTCCATAGCTCAAACAATAAGTGAGTGTTGACAAATGTGATTATATTAGACTAAAAGCTTCTGCACAGTAGAGAAAACAGCTAGGATGACAAGTGTGAGCCCAGTAACCAGCACTTTTCTTTTTTTTTTTTTTTTTTTTGCCATTCCTGGAGCTTTCTCGAGGCTCAAGCTCTAACACTTGAACCAAAACACCACTTCCGGTTTTTTCCCTGTATGAGGTACTGAGGAATCAAACCTGGATCTCCATGCATGCTAGGCAAGCACTCTACCACTAGCATTCCTGGCCAATGCCCAGCATTTTTTTAAATTTATTTTTTTCATATATTTTATTGTAATTAATAGAAGGGTTACATTATATTTGCCAGATAGGAGGTGCATTAATTCACATACATTGATACCTTTTCTCATGTTTTGGTCCCCATTTCCCTCCCCCCACCCCCACCTCTCATCTTGTTTTCCCCCCTTCCCTATCCAATTTCAAATAACCAATTTTTTTAAGAAAAACTTTTCTGAATGAGGGAACAGATGATACTAAGCAAAAGGAAAGAAACATACTTATTGCCTTATGTATATTAGGTAACTTCACTGTATATAACCTCTTAACAATAAAATATACACTTTTTATTTGAAATAGAGAAGGGAATGGGGAAAACAAGATGACTGGGAGGGGGTGGGAAGAGAGAAAGGGGAGAAAACATGAGAAGGGGTATCAAGTTTCTAGAAGTAATGTACCCATTACGTGAAAAATGTAACTGTAATCCCTCTATGCATTATCCTGACAATAAAACACAATAATAATTTTAAAAACTCCTGAAAAGCAGAACCAAAAAATAATAAAAAAAATTTCAGGGGCTGGGAGTTTGGCCTAGTGGTAGAATGCTTGCCTACCATGCACGAAGACCTGGGTTCGATTCCTCGGTACCACATACATAGAAAAAAGCTGGAAGTGGTGCTAAGGCTCAAGTAGTAGAGCTCTAACCTTGAGAAAGTCCAAGGACAGTGCTCAGGCCCTGAGCACAAGTCCAGGACTGGCAAAAAAAAAATTCAAAGAAAGGCTTCTGATTTAGGGGAGATTGTATGTTTATATGCTTTTCTAATTTATATATTAATATTTGGAATAATATAGCTATAATAGATTGTTGCCTATTATTCTTCTATTACTTGAGTGGGGATTCTCTGTGGAAACACTTTTTACTACTGATATAAACTATGTATTTCACTTTCAGAGTTGAAAGTCAAACAGAACAATCATATTAATTATTTAGATCTCTTGAGTCCTTAATTTTTTAACTTGATCAATCATAGAATGATAGCTAGTGAAAGTCTCATAATCATAATGCAAAAATTTATATTTTCTCAGTACAGGGCTTGAGTTTAGGGCTTCATATTTACTAGGCAAGCACTTTACAACTTGATCTGTTCATCTAGATCTTTTTTTTTTCTTTTGTTATTTTTGAGATAAGGTCTTGCTATTTTGCCTGGGCTGGCACAGATCCCAATCCTGCTCTTTTATACTTCTTGCCATTACTAGGAAGATAAACACTTACCACCATACATAGCATATTTTTTCTGTTGAAATAGGAGTCTCACACAAATTTTGTCCAGGCTGGCTTGAAATTACCATTCATCTGAATTAGTTAGGATTATTACCATGAGCTACTACATCTAATTCTTATTTTTTGTTTCATATACTATTTATTTGCTTTATGATGATTACTAATAACATATTTGTCACCTTTAGATTCATAACTACTAAATTCCATTGTAAGTTTCATCCTTTGTCAATTTAATTTGCATATAACTTTATCATTTGCTTTTTTTCCTCAATTGTAATACTAAGGTAAGGATCCTTGTTTTTCTCCATTTGTTTGCATTTATACATCATATATATTTCACATATTTAAAATTTTAACATTATATAAAGCATGCAATTGTTTTTGCTGTTTAATTTTCAAAAGAATATTTTCTTTTAATAGGCAAATTTATTAATATTTTAGTTTGAAAATTTGTTAGTATGAAAATACTATTTGATTGTAGGTGCATAAAACATTTTATGCCAGCATCTTTGTTTTAATTCTTTGTTCTTTTGTAGGTTCTACATTCTCTTTCTTTGTGTCTTGTCTTGATTCTTATACTTTGAAAGGTTTTCATGTCTGTTCTTCAGGATTATCATTATATAATGTTCTTAACTCTCTATTCTTTAGACAAACTGTTCATTCCTTCTTTTGAACAACGACAGACTGCATTGTGTTTCCTTTCTGTGATACCATCCAATTTTTGTAGTATCATTTGCTTTGTCCTAATATTTGCCTTTCTGTCTTTAAATATGTCTCATCAGTTGTGGTTCAACTGTGTAGATCTTGATAATTTGCAGCCACCCCGGGGTTAAAGTTCCTGAGAGCCTGGGTTTCGATTAAAAGCCACCTTACCCTTTCTGAATAGGATCCCTTGACTTTGAGAAAGCCTGAGGCAGGAAAGACAAGAGAAGAAGAGACAAGAGCTGGCACCTTCTTCAGCTCAGGGTGTAGAAGTGGGTGCAACAGCATGTGCTCAAGTGGGCACTGCGGGGCCCGGGTTAAATCATGCATTCTTAGCCAGGCATTGGTATCATGCCTGAGCCTCAGGTTGCATCACCACTATGACACAGGCAAACTGTGGGAAAGTCTATGCTCATTCACACAGTCTATCTTTTGGGCTTATCTTGTCTTGGAGTCCTGGGCAACAGCAACAGTTGGTGCTGTTCTTATTCCCATGAGAATAAACACAGTTGTGTGACTTGTCAAAAGTATACATCAGAGCACCTGCCTGACTAAACTTCTCCTGCACATGGAATAAGAGTCAGTAGGGAACATAAGTTAAAGAAAATCATATTTGGGGTTGTCAAGATAGCTGGTCTATCATAAATATGTTTTAATGCATCATGGAGAATCGATTTCTTTGAGACTCTTCCTGGTTTAAAATATACAAAACGTCCCATATCAGACTGGGAGTTTAGCCTAATGGTAGAGTGCCTGCCTATCAAGCATGAAGACCTGGGTTTTTATTTCTCAGTACCACATACATAGAAAAAAGCCAGAAATGGTGCTCTGGCTCAAGTGGTAGAGCATTAGCCTTGAGAAAACCCAAGGACATTGCTCAGGCCCTAAGCTCAAGCCCCATGACTGGCAAAAAAAGAAAAAGCCACACATCAACTCCATATATTGCTTACATGTGTCTATTTTTCAACGAGCTTGTGTTTTTAGAGCTCATATCTGGGTTAAAATCTTGCATTTTCCCATATTGTCAATGTGACTTTGGGCAAGTTATTGAAACTTCTATAATGCAGTTTATGTGTTAGTGGCTACTTCCTATTGCTGACAAGAAGAATAAAAAATTATCTATGCAAACTGTTGCAGAACTGTTCTTATTCCTCAGTCAAAACTGTGAATTCTCGTTATATTCCTGCCAATGCATGTAAGGTCTTAGGTATTTTGCAATGACTTTCTAAAACTTATCCAGGAACCAATATATAATGTCCATATTACCTACTAGACAGACTGTCTATCCATAAAGTCAGGTACCTTGTTTATCTAAGCCACAGCCATTTTCAGCTAAACAGTGTGAAGCATGGCATGATTTAACAAATACTTTTGTTGTGTGGATGGACAAATGAATGAATCATTCCATCATTCAAGCATTCCTGCTATGTTAGCTCCTTTATGTGCTAGTTTGCTTTATAGTAAAGCATGTACTTTGAACTAAAGAAACATTAATTTATCTTATAAACTTTGAGCATACTTTTCAAAAGTACTGATAACTTTAGTGGAGAGATGTAAGTCCTTTCCTCCCTACTCCACCAGGCACTCATTGGTCTAAATTACTTCTGCACATCATATATGTATATATATTGCTTACTAAATTACCCAGACTGTGTGATCATTCAGACAAAACCTAGAGAATAATCTCAGATCTGTTTCCTATGTCCTCTACCCCACCCAATTTTTACTCCAAAAATGTCACTAATTTTTGTCCTATGTGGGTAAAGATGGGTTAAGTTCTAAATTCTCTAATGGAGATAGTAATTCAGATAGTAGATAAGTACTTTTTTGGCAATCTGCCCTGCTTTTAAATTGTCTGCTGCCAAAGCTAGAACAGATAAGCCTCAAAATGAGTGCAGAGACCTGACTTAGAGTTCTGATTTTCAGGCAATTTGAACTAAGTCAGAAGTGAGGGCATTGCTGTGGGGCTGCATATGGGATTCTTTCCTGGTGTAACTAGACACTTTGCATCCAACTGTCATGCTAAGGATAGCACCATTGATCGGCATGTCTGATACACAACTGTGAAGAAGAACTAACATTCAGTGAGTCTGTGAGGTGCACCATCTTATTTAATCCTCACAACTACCCATTGAATCCTATAATCACACCTCTTTTAGATGGGAGGTTACTGAGACTGAGAGGTGAAGTTATTTTTCAAGGTCTGGCTAAAAACAGCTGATCTCTGACTGTCTTCCCTGCTGACAGCATCAGTTCATCAAGGTCTCAATTACACCACTTCAGCTTCATCCCTTGTATTTGCCATGTGGTGTGTAAGGTCTCACCTCCCAGGGAACCCTTCCCAGGTGTGTCATGTGCCTGCTGTCCCAACAGTTCTACTACAGCTCTATCCACTACCACATCCTAATTTTCCTGTCAGTCTGTTCACATGAAGCCTTTTACTTTGTCCTCTCCTGGGGTTAGTCCTGGGAGAAAGTCCTGCAGAGAAAGTATATGTTCAATGGATTGTTTTGGTGTTTGGTGAGCAGATAGACTCCAATGTATTAGTGTATTCCTCTATACTTATAGGGGGTTTTTTTTGTTTTTTTTTTCTCCTGGTTTCTCCAAACACTGTTTTTATTTTTCACACTCTTTTTTGGTACTTCTATTGTAAGTACCTGTCCCGTCCTCTTATAAGTCACACACACACACAGACACAATATTTTCTTTATCACCAAAATTACATGGCTTGGCCTTTCCCTATCATTTCTGTTCAGTGTGTCATACACATGTTCCTGACCTCTCTGCTGAGGTCAAGATGAACATTTCCAACATTCAGTTGGAGATTCAATTACTGCTTGTTCAGGTTTGGCTGTGGCATATTTGAGATGTTGGCTTACTACCCATCTGAGAAATTTCAGTTCATCTTGGCACTACTTACCTCTAGATAGATGCCACTC
This sequence comes from Megascapheus bottae, assembly GCF_031878675.1. NCBI lineage: Eukaryota > Metazoa > Chordata > Mammalia > Rodentia > Geomyidae > Megascapheus > Megascapheus bottae. Next base: position 27,954,578 of record NC_143520.1, read on the forward strand.
TACCACTTCAAAGTCAGCAAGCCCAGACTTGACTTGTTCCCTAGTTTGGTGAGGGTTATTAATTAGTCACCCAAACTGAACACTTCACAGTTGCTGTTTCCTTTTCCTCATCCTGAAACACCCACATCTATTAGATCACCAAATATTGTGAAGTCTCTTAAACCATATCCAGTCCCCTTTTATTGTTCTGCTTCTTCTTGGAAACCTTTGCTTAACCCCTAATTCAATCACATGATCCCTCATTCATCCACATCATTCTCTGCCATTCTCTGATGCTGACATCAGAGTTGTTTCTCTGAATCACCAATCTTGCCTTGTTTGTTGCTTTTCCCCCCAGCCTCTCTTGTCACTAGCTCTTTTACAGAATGAAGAATCCATAATGAGCGTTTTAGGGATTTCAGAGAAGCAGTTTATTCTATGTTTCTCTCTAGTCCTAACCATCAGTGCTCAACTAATTTGGCAGAGCCCCAAGGTTGCCACTTCCCTTCATGCTCTGGTGAAGGTGTGCCTGCTCCTTCCCTTAAAACAGCTCTCCCTTATTCTCGGTCCAGACCCAACCTCATCTTCCAGTACACAACTTCTTCAGGCAGAGTTAACTGAGCTCTCGTTTAGTTTTCTTATTTTAGTGGAGATCATATCATAATTTTCATGCTTTTTGAACAGATTTTCTCATAGTCATTGTTTTGCCAGTTCTAGGGCTTGAACTCAGAGACTGGGCACTGCTCTTCAAGGCTCTACCACTTGAGTCGCAGCACTATTTCCAGCTTTTTGTGTGTGTGTGGTCCTGAGGAATTGAACCTAGGGTTTCGTGTATGCTAGTCCAGCACTCTACACACTCCCAGCCCACTTTGTTATCATTTCTATAATTATGGTACCAAATAACTAAGTACAAATTCAAATCAGTTTTACCTATGTTATCTCTATTCATAGGGCACCTATATATGAAAATATGTGTTTAAAACATACGTTAGAATTGATATTTATAGAATGATGCATTTTAGCACTATTTTCAAAATAGGAAAATGATACTACAGAGAAGAAACTTAACTGTGCTTTCTTTTCTCCATTATATCATTTAATTGATTGTTCACTTTGCATTAAAGGAAATTTCTCCATTAAAGGAAGTGGCTTTTTTTTTTGGTGATTTGGTTCTTTATTCCATTTGCTTCTGAGCTGTGGACTGTTTCAGAATGAATGAAGAGACATATGATTTTCCAAATACCTTCTATGAACTGAATTTCTTCCATGTCCTGAGAATTTCTTTTAGAGCAGCTTCTTCTTAGCTGAAATCTTGCAAAACTGACTCACTTACATGTGATACTTTCCTTAAGGAATTAAACAATAAAGTATGTTCTTTAGTGCAAATCCATGAAACATCTTAATTATAGTGCAGTGGCTCTCACTTTACTTATTCTAGCTTAGTTATCAGCCTGTAAAAGTCAAATGCAAGTAGCAGCAAAGCTACAAAAAGACAACTTTGTCACTTAGGATGAGAAGCAGAGGAAGAAAACATATTTCTTCACCTATGCCTTTACACACACACACTATCTTATTGAACATGATGGTAGTTCTGATATCACTTGGGAGGGGGTAGGTGGAGGGAAAGTGGAAGAAAAACGTAAGAAGTGTCAATGTTCAAGAAGTAATATATACACTACGTGACAAATGTAATTGTAACCCATCTATACGTCACCTTGACAAGAAAATATAATTTAAAAAAAAAGACAGGCAAGGGTGTAGAAGAAAAAAGATCTGTATTTAAAATATATAGAAAATCCAAGTTTATTTTCAAAACAACAATCCTTTCTATCTCTGTAGCTAACTCTAGGTCTTCATGGGTTTTTTTTTTTGCCAGTCCTGGGCTTGAGCTCAGGGCCTGAGCACTGTCCTTGGACTTTCTCAAGGCTAGAGCTCTACCACTTGAGCCTCAGCACCACTTCCAGCTTTTTTCTATGTATGTGGTACCGAGGAATCGAACCCGGGTATTCATGCATGCTAGGCACGCACTTTAACCACTAGGCCAAATTCCCGGCCAAGGTCTTCATGTTTTATTTCATATAATTTATTTGTTCCAAAGGTCATGTGTGTTTACAGTAATCTCTGACTATACAATCTAGGTGAACACATTCTACTTTCCATCCCCAGTGTACAGCTTAGTGCTCAGCTGATGTGAAAGGGTTGGTACAGCAAATCCATTCCTCGAGTTTTCAATTGTCTTTCTTTGTATATCTTTAAGCCTTTCCTATACACCGTCACCAGCTCTCTACATTACAGTAAAGAGTCCTAGAATCTTTACTAATCATGTGTTTTTAGCACCTCTCTGCTACACCAAATACTCTCCCTCTCACAAGCTATTCACCTCACACTTGCTGTTCACCAAGATAGTCAGGGGCATGAGAAAATCAGTTGCTGTGGACTCCCAATGGTATCTTCTTGCCAGATCCCGGTTAGAGCACAATTGGATAAGACTTTCATAATCACTGTGCTTCCAATCAGGTAAGGAGAAATTGAATATAGCTTATCATCTTCCTGTGTTGTACATTAAAACACATCACTTCCCTAAACTCCAAAAGGATAACTAGAATGGTTGGTGCTTCAAATCTAGTCTGGGACAAATCCATGATGTTTATACAAGATTTTCCCTTTGTAGCACAGTCTGATCAAACTTAAGCTTTAAACTGATTACAGTTTTTGAAGACTCAAAGATTTAAAGACCCACTACACCAGAGATAATGGTGTTTAGGCGAGTCAGGTATTACTTAGAAGGGAACACAGAACTCTGAAGCTTCCAGCATGATATTTTTAGCTGTCACTTCCACTGTCACAGATTTATCCTGCAATGACTAGTCTCAAACTCAGAATAATGCTGATATATATATATATATATAAAGATATAAATAAATCATGTAGCTTTCACATCACTCTAAAAGCTACGGAAAACCTGCCATGTTTTCTACTAGAAGAGGAAAAAATTAGTATAATTTGCTTAGTCTCTGACCAGCCTATTTAAGACATATAGAACAACTAAGTATATTTTTCCATAGAGGCCAGCTTTGATTAACTAAAAAATTTAACCCTTATATAAGAAGGCTGATATATAATTTAGTAAAGTGGTTAAACTTTTTTTAAAAAAATTACATCACAGCCAGGAGTTTGGTTTAGTGGTAAAATGCTTGCCTAGCATGAATGAAGATCCAGGTTCAATTCCTCAGTACCACATATATAGAAAAAGCCAGAAGTGGTACTGTGGCTCAAGTGGTAGAGCACTAACCTTGAGAAAGCCCAAGGACAGTGCCCAGTCCCTGAGTTCAAGCCCAGGACTGTCAAAAAATGACACCACTTTTGTTGGTTAATAGCACAGGATGAACTTTTAAGGCAGTATTTATTTTCCATCTTCTTTATCTATAGAAACCATTGATTGACAAAGTAACTTCACAATCCATTGATGGATAAACTCACTTTACAAGTTGTTCTCCAGAAAGACTGATCAAAAATACACAAATAATTAAAAAATATGGGAGGCAAATCAATGAAAATGCCCACATAATGACAGAGCTTTTGGTGTCAGGAAACTTCAGGAAGAAAATATATCATAGGAAAATTGTCTTTCTAAACTCCTTTTAAAAGTGTATTATTGATCAGCTTTTGAACCAAAGTAAATGATTTTCTCTAAGCCTATCTTACGTTTTTAAAAGTTATCTGATTTATTTTACTTCATACTAGTTCCTTGGGCTGCTACCATAGTCTCTCTAAGACATAAAAACTACACTAACCTGTGTCGCCGTGTCTTCTGAGGCTCATGCTTTCCGAGATTCGCTGTTTGCTGACTTCATTTATTTATTTTTTGCTTGTTGCTTGTCACTATCTGCATCCCTTGATTTTAGAGCTTAACATAACAAATTTGAAAAAAATATTCGAAATACAGCAAAGGATTGAACATGAGGAAGAAAAATGACATTTCAGCAAAAACATAGATTATGTAGTTTCATTAGGCACAATGTCTAGTCTGTTTACAGTCAATTGAAGGTATCATTTTATAATATGCCGTCTTATGAAAGATGACACTGTATTTGTGGATTTTGTGGACAGAGAAGCTGGTTGTGTTGCTGAGGTAAAGTAAATATCAGATGGCTTTCATTTTGATTCATCTATTGAACATCCAAATTGACATCACTGAAGCTCTGCCTATGTTCTGATGTTGTGCACAGAACCTAATGGAAACTGAATGCCTGGTGGCAAGTGCTGTGACAGGCAACTAAAGAATTGACATAGGGAGTATATACGTTGGACCATTAAATGATTCTGAGAGTAGCAGGTAAGCATTCAGGATTTGGTAAGAGTCCATTTTCCTTTTAAGCAGCACAGATGCCAATAGTGGTATGTCAGTCAAGGTTACATTTTTACCCACTGGGATCCATCTTAAACTACAGGATATAAATATCCCAGACAATGCGTGCTTAACATTGACAGTTACATGGAATTTGGAGAGGGAAAGTAATGATTGTGCAACCAGATTAGAGAGGCCAGCCACATTCCAAAGACTTTACATTTTCTCGGCATCTGGAATAGTTTAAAGCATATAGAAAACAGCATTGAATGTTGACAAAGGCAGAAAAATATACATTGAGTTCAAAGAAAACACAAATAAACCCATATAGCAAGTGACACTGTACATGGAGTGATGCATTTAGCAGAAGTGATCGGAGGCCGTTCTGCACATCCCTTTGGGTGTCTAGACATTTAGGTGGATGGAAATTCACAAAATTCCAAACCTCTCTTTTTGGCACCGGTGGAATCTATCTGCAATGACTCAGACTGCCTTAAGTAAAATAATTCTACTTTTCTTTGCTACTTCCTCCATTGGTATAGAAATTTCAGCATTCATAGTTTGGGTCAATTGAAGTATAGACAGTACTGGAGTCATATCTAAAACACAGAAGGAGTCCCATCATTCTGAGCTTAAATAAGCATTTTTCTTGTGACCAGAAACTCTGCTTTCCAGGAGGTATTAACCTTCAGGTGTTAGGCCAGCTGTCTATACAAAGAAGCTAACCTTCATCATCCAAAGCCGGCAGTCCTCAACAAGGAGTGCATGTGAAGGTGGTGGCTTCTATTAGATCCCTGAATTTTTAAAACTAACTTCTAGTGAAACAAAGATTCAAGGTATCTTTTGCCTTCTTCATTTCTTACTACATTTTGGGTCATTAGTTAAGATTAATTTGTTGATGTATTGCATTTTGAGTGTGATGAAAACCATCTCCCCTAGGGTTATCTTTATTTTAACTATATTTTTTTTTGGCTTTTCTTTTTTGGCACTGGGGATAGAACCCAGGACATTGCACTGTGTGTGTGTGTGTGTGTGTATGTGTGTGTGTGTGTTTGTGTGTGTGTGTTGGTGGGTATTAAGTCCAAGGCTTTGCACTCTCCAGGCAAGCACTGTATCTCAAGAAATGCAAAACACACCCGATATGCAGAGTCAGGCTGTCTAGGATCAAACTTGACTCTGTCTTTTTATTATTGCATGACTTTTATTGTGTGGATTTTTTTCAGAAATTCAGGATGAATAAAATGTATATTCACCTGAAGAGCAAAAGAGATTTATTATTTAAATTTTTATGTTTTTGCCAGTCCTGGGCTTGAGCTTAGGGCCTGAGCACTGTCCTTAGACTTTCTCAAGGCCAGATCTCTACCACTTGAGCCACCGCACCACTTCTGGCTTTCTCTGTGTATGTGATACGGACAAATCAAAACTGGGTCTTCATGCGTGCTAGGTGAGCATGAAACTTCACACCCCAGAAGAGGTTTATTTAAATGCATTTGCTCACACAACTGTGGATGCATGATGAGTCCAAATTTGATGGGAGAGGCTGAATTCTGGGGACTCAATTAACTTCAAAGGCAGTTTGCTAGCAAACCAAAGAGAACTAATATTACAAACAAAAGCCAAACACCTTCCTTCTGCAAGCAGAAGGTCTTGTCATTCTGGGGAGGTCAGCATTTGTTCTTCAGGCCTCCAACAGATTGAATGACATCACCACATTATGGAGGACCATCTGCTTTCTTCAAAGTCCACCAGTTAATACACAAACCTTGTCCAAAACCACCTTCACCAAAATGAACTTATGTTTGACCGCTGTGGTCTAAGCAAGTTGGTACAGAAAATAGCCATCCTAATAAATGCAAGGAAGGTAATTTCCTTGAATCTGGTTATGCCTTCTATAAAATGAGATTGAAATAGGAATCCACACTTCTTACATACTTCATAGGTTGGATGTGAAAATTAAATAAGTTCATTTGTACATAAAGTGCTTAGAACCCCTAAAGACCAAGTAGCAGGCACTAAGCACCAAGTTCCTAGTAAGTACCTTTTTTGAATTGGAACAAAAAAGAAACTTTTATGATGGTAAATCTACTGTGAGGTACAGATTGATGAAATGATTCACCCCAAATGACAGAGTAAGAATCAGGTCCTAAGGTCCTACATGCCAAAACAATGACTGCCATGGGAGACTTTGCCACTGCTTTCCTTGACTAGGGAGAATCAACAACAGTATATCAGGAGAGATGAGATGGGTTATAATTGAAACAGAAGTCTGTAATTTTGAGATGTGCTCAGTAACTACTTATATCTGTGGATGATTGAAAAAAATATATTCCTTATTTATGAAAGGATTCACCGAAAGAGATCCCTCTGCAATGCTGGTCTCCATTAGTCACTCGATCTATTCTGGGCACACTAAGCTTGTACTGAGACCTGAGATCTGTTAGAAGGTTCAGGGACAGTCAATCATCTACGTACAGATTAAATAACCTTGGGAGTGTGCAAAAATGAAAATGAATCTCTAATGAGAAGACAGAGACCTTGTTAGAAAAAGCACAACATTTTTTTCCTCTATTTTTTTTTTCTTTTACTCTCTCTCCCTTCTCTTTCAGCCTAATTTTGAACCTTTTGGGTCCTCTTACATTCTTGTTCTTTTTTAGTTCCTTTGTGCTGCTCTTGTCCAAGATCCACTGCAGTGTCTTGGTCTTCCTGATCTCTTTCTTTCCTCTGTTCATGAAATCTCCATTTTTTGAAGTGGTTGTTAGGAAGATTTTTAAGACAAATCTCATGAAGGAATTCTGGTCTAATGTTAAAACCAATACATTGTTATCATGCACCAAGTAATCATTACATGTCAAATCAAGCTTACACTTCACATATTATTTATTCCTCACTATAGACTGAAAAATAAACATTGGCTTGATTTTCCATCTGAGAAAATGGAGGTTCTGTAAAGTTAACAAGCTGTATAAACTCACACAGGCAGTAAATGAAAATCTACGATTAAATTCAGCCTTGAAGCCTGGGTCGCTGTAGTCTATACTGACTCTTCTTATTTGCTACCTGTGGATAGATAGAGCTGACTCATAATGACTCATAGGACTAGTTGGGAATTTTGAGAGGTGGTTGTTAAACATAATCGTTATGAAAACTTGTCACAAAAACTTAGAATTAAATCTCAAAAGCAGAGATGAGAAATACCGCAAACTCATCACTTTCTGTCATGATACCTTTTAGAACTACATACGTACTTGTTTGTTTCTTTCACATGTATCTATGTGGTAGAAATATAGCATAGTGATGTGCTGCTGCCCCTCTGGTCCAAAATGAATTTGAAAATATCATGAGAATATCTTGAAATCAGTTATTAGATGAGAATTTGCACCATAGGAATTAACAGCTGCTCATCTAAATCTATTCACTTTGCTTTGAAAATTGCATAGGTCACAGGAAGTCCATCTAAAGGCTGAATGAGACACTTGCCTTTTGACCTCTGTTTTTGTTTTGTTTTGCTTTGTTTTAAAGAAATGAACTTCTAATGAAACAATCTCCCTTGTCAGACAACTCACTTCAGTACAGACAAATGTCACTGGTACACATTTTGTTCAATACACACTACTTTAGGGACAGCCATAAGCTCATTGTCCAAAATCCCCCACCCACCCTGAAAATAAGATGTGCTGTCAAATCAGTCCTAGCCAGTGGTACCCTGTGCCATAGAAGCCTGTCTAAAATCTTTACAGAGACCCTGCCTTGCCCAAGCAGGTCTTTGCATTGATAATGGGGTTGTAGCCTAAGTCTGTCCAAAGAGCTGGCTTGACTGCTTGATTGAAGTATAACTGAGCCCTGGCGAGATGAGCTAGGGATTAACTTTAGCTTCCCAGAATAATGGCCCTTTTTATGTATGCTGTCTTTGCAACAGCTTTACACTTTGTTTACTGGCAAGTTCTTTTTCTAGGTCAATGGGAAACTGACGAGAAGAGGGTCTTGCAGCTGGAGGAGATAACTATGTGACGGGACCTGTGGGTGGTCATGGAATGCTGCTTTCTGGGCTGAAATGATGTGGTTTCTTATGTGGTCTGTGGAACTAGCAATTATCTTCTCTTTGACTGAAGTAGTTATTTTTTATTTTTGGTAAAAAGCTATTAAGTCTTTCTGACTAAGAGCATTTTGGGTAGCCTGTGGTTGGCTATTTATGTTTAGATCACTTTACTGTGAACTTTGACAAATCCTCCAGCTTTCCATTTGTCGTTTGTCAGGAAGATTGTGAGTGATTTGTTACTATCTAGACAATAGAATCAAAAAATATTCAACATGTTTGAGCTTCTGAAATATTTCAATTATTATGCTTACATTTTGACAGAAAAATATTTTAACACTGTATTTATTTACTAACAGTTACCCCAATTACTAGTCATTGATTTTGTGTTTTGGACATTCTATCATAACCATAGAATATTAAAATATTTACCTTCCCTATGTTTCTATGTTATGATTATCTCAATTCAAATCAGGATACATTTTTTGAAGATATGAGCCTTTGGAATCTTGCCTATCTGTGGCTTTTCTAGTCTTCATTTTACCTTGACAAGTAGATTTAACCAGTAGTATCATTTATTAGATATTTATTTTTTTCTGTGCAGTGGCACTCTATTTTTCTAATAAGGAAGATGCTGAAGTTATCTTAAATACTGTTCATCTCCTGTGGAGCCAACAAAAACAGTTTACTTGAACAGATAATTATTCCCCACAATGCAGTGTATAATCAGAGTCAAGTAATGAGCTAAACTATAAATATAAATGGGAAGAATCTCTCTTTAATCATCCATTTAACAAATCCTCTGGAATAATGTCAGCTGTCTATTCACTTCATGAAACACACTGCCCTTTGTTAAAGCTCACTGATCACAGCTAGCTGGCCACCTTCTAGCACACCTGGACCTTTTGCTTATACCAGTAGGGGATTACACTGCCAAGGGCGTGTTTCAAACTGTCAATAGTGCTGTTTATTAAAACATTACAATATACATATTTTGAAATATGTGGGTCAGAAGGAAAATTTGTTTGGGTAACATGTAGAGCAAAATTGATTGTTTTAGTGACTTGCAAATATGACTTGCTGAAAAATCACTAATAAATTATTTCAAGAAATCATAAAAGATTGGTGAGAAAAAAATCCCAAAAATTTCTGAGGAATTTGCACTCAAAATACTAAAGTGATTCTTGAAGTAAATAAACCAAGATGAGAAGCAAGGAGGATGCATTGTGGATTTATTACATGCAAGAAAGATGTTGAAGAATTCCCATTAGCAGATCCCTAGACATAGAACAAATACCTATTATCAAAAGCTTGATTAGTTAATGCACAGAAATTCTAGCTTTAAATTGGAGTATTTATAAAATATATGCAACATTGTTGTGATTTGTTCTTTGATAATTCCTTTGATTATAGTTGACTAAAATTAATCAACAGCTGGTCATGTTCCCATTTATTATATTGTGAACCTGGAAGAATAAAAAAACTAAAAACCAAGTTGTCCTGAAATGAAGAATGTGATTTTCTCACTATGAAGCAAAGAAACAATTTAAATAGTATCCACACAAATGGTAGGAGAGGATGGGGGGGATGCAGAAAAGTAGAGTGTGAAAGAAAAGGCTAAGAAGTAATTTTTAGGTAGATATTGGAGTAGCTAAGGAACCTGAGTTTAGGTAGTTGGAAATACTGAACCATTAATTAATTTTCATTAGGAATCTGCTCAGGATTAAAATGGCTCATCAATAGAAAATATGATTTTTATGCAAACTTGAATAATTGGAGTAAACTCTGAGGACTCAAATTTAAGTTGAAAACTTACGAGTTTATCTGGAGCACTGAAAAGGAATGAAGCTGAGTGCCCCTCAATGGAAAGGTGTTGCTTATTATTATTATTATTATTATTATTAGATACATGACATGGGCAGGAGAGCAAGGCAAATTTTTGTTCAAAATTTAGACCTACCATTTTGCTAGTTAAGTAAATTGAAGCAAATTTCTTGAGACTTGGCAAATATTACAAAGATATAAAAAAGTGGAATCACGGAGATTAGATTCAATTACTTAAAGCATCTGCTATACTGCCATTCTAAGTGTACAAGAAATGAAACTTTCTATGCTTAGAGCATACACAATGAAATTTTGTGTGTGGTGGTGGTGGGGGGAGCGTTCATGTGGCTTGAACTTGGCCTGGCCACTGTCCCAGAGCTCTGCAGCTCAAGGATACCACCCTACCCTTGAGCCAAACCCCACTTTCTGTTTTCTAGAGTTTAATTGGAAATAAGAGTCTCTGGTCCTTTTGGGCCTGGGCTGGCTTTCAGTCTTGATCCTCAGATCTCAGACTCCTGAGTAGCTAGGATTACAGGCATGAGCCACCTCACCCAGCTACACAATGAAATTTTGCATTGAAAAAAATCTCTTATTCAACAAGTATTGTTTTTTAATGTAACATGCCATACATTTTTTATTGTCACCAACAACAGAGATTGTCTAGCTTCCTTCTTTATTCAAAAATGAAAGTAAACTAAGTCTACATGGAAAAATAAAATCCATATTTACAGATCTTTTTAGAAAAGAAACACCAGAATTTCTTTTCCCACAAGAAGCTTTGGGAGTAACTGTCTGGTCTATTGCCTACCCAACATTTATGGAAATAAAGGCTTTGCAAAAAAAGAGATTATCATGGCTTTGATGCAACAGTCTGGGAGTTGCAGGATATTGGTGTACCCATGGATTAGATATTGCAATGTATTTCTTCTCCTATCTCTGCCCAGTGGGCAGTGATTTCTTGGCAACACATACAGAAATACTGGGCATCCAAGCTCAGGATTTTTTAATTTGTTTACATGATATTCATTTGCAACAGAGTTTTGGAAAACTATTGGCAGAGAAGTTCACTATTAGAAATTACAAAGCTCTTCTTCTGGCATGACTCTTCAATGTGTAGATTTGTGTTTCCTGTTTTCTAGTTTCCAAAAATCACAATGTTGTAGAAACACACACATACCCATTCATTAAGTACTTTGAAGTGGTGGTCTGTAGTATTTCCAAATACACATTCCTTTTACCAACATAGCTGACAGTCTCAAGTCCCCTTTCTAAGGAATTCTAACAACGGACATCTGAGACAACAACTAAAAATCAAAAAGTTCTTTCTGGCTAGTGGTAGAGGGAAATAGACCAATTTTAATTCAAGGACAATTTTAAGGCACCCTATTCTATCAAGAACTCTTACACACTGTGTAGAGATCTATTTGGGGATGTAACCATCCTAGCATTGATTATTTTTCCTTTTTTTCAACCAAGCTTGCACTTTTCCTTCAAGCCTTTCCTCTGAAGCTACTTGCAAATGTTAAACTATTGTCTGCTATGTTAAAGTAATAAAGTTGCGATGTATTGAACATACAACTTCAGCCATGCCTTGAATCATTATGATCATTATCTTTATCACTATTGATTACTGGAAAAATAAACAATTCTCAATTTGCATCTGACTTTTGAAAGGAAAGAATATACAAAAAAGGCATCGAACCATCTGACATTTTGAAATGCAATCACATGGGAATAAGCCCCTTGTAACTGCTTTGAAAATGTTATCTGTTTATGGCGTGAACATTCGCAAAACTTTCTTCCTTTACACTGTGGGCCGAAAGGAACCACAGCAGTGACTGTCCCATCCTCAACTTTCTGCTTTCAGCTCTCAAAGGGAACAGAAATTGTACCAGCAAAGATGCCCTGTCAAAAATGATTTAAAAGGAGGAAGAAAATGGCTGCAGGGGAATTCAAACTCTAGATCAAAAACAATTTTAAGTGTTCTCTTTTGGTGGCCTATGTGGAGACACATAACAGCCCAGACTGCTGTTTTTATTCCAGGAGGTTAAATTTCAAAAAGAGGAAACAACAGCAAACAGGCTGCCAATTTACTCAACAATGTCACAACTGGCTGGAGATCTGTTCAAAGTTAACTGCTCATTTACAAATTCCTTCCTCTCAAGTACTGACACTTCTTAGGAAACCGCAGAGCTTTCATGTCACATTTATGACCTCTAGGTAGACAAACACACTGATCCTCATGACAACTCTTTGCCCTGAAATTCAACCCCCAAGGGCATGAAGAAGTCACCAGCAACCCAGCCTATGATGTTAGGAGTAGTTCAAGTGCCAACAAACACATTAATTTCTGGATGGTATCGATTAGAAGGAGATATTTACAACACAATTCCCAAGTAATTTTCACAGTAGCGAGATCTTTTGTCAGTCATTCACTAGCAGCTTGTCTGGGAAGGTGAATTAACTAGATTATGGTTTGGTGTTCCTCACATCCTCTGGTGGCTAGCATTGGGGACAATAGTGAAATTGCCTCCACATGCTGGAATACATAAAATGTTGCAAAGAAGTCAAAGGTCAGACTCCTTTAGAGAAGATATGTTGGGAATAGAAGAAGAGAAATAGAGAAATAAAAACAGCCAAGTGAGTCTAAAGATTAAGAAAGGTGCCTTAGATTCCTATAATCTTAACTGCTAGGAAGGCTGTGATTGAGAAGACCTCATGATTCAAGAACAATGGCAAAGCAATTTTGCTATCTTCCCATTTTCAACAATTTAGGCTTAAAACAGCAACCTGGCTAACTTACCAACTAACTTACCAACATGCAATGTTCCAGGGGACAATAACTTTAGGTGTATACAAATTGAGTTCATGATTATTAATGCTATAAATGAGTCTTAGATTCCAAGAGAGAGATTGCAAAAGAATCAAAGGAAAAACAAAGACTAAGAGAGTAGCCTCCATGGCTACAGGTTCTACGGTCTTGGGAATGGATGGATGATCTTGCTTTCTGTCTCTACCACTACTTAACTGCATGATCTTAGGCAATTTACTCATATATTAGGAAATAATTACCTTTCATAATTTCATAGTGCTAAATGTATAGTGCATATCTTTATGGTTTTGTTTTTTCCTTTCCCTCCGTTTTTTTGTTGTTGTTGTTGTTGTTTTTTTTTTTTTTTTTTTTTTTTTTTTTTTTTTTTTTTTTTTTGCCAGTCCTGGGCTTGAGCTCAGGGCCTGAGCCCTGTCCTTGGACTTTCTCAAGGCCACAGCTCTTCCACTGGAGCCTCAGTACCACTTCCGGCTTTTTTCTATGTATGTGGTACCAAGGAATCGAACCCGGGTCTTCGTGCATGCTAGGCAAGCACTTTAACCACTAGGCCAAACTCCCGGCCCTCCACCCCATTTTTGAGGCAGTAGCATGCTTCCCTTTCCCTCAGTCCTTCAAGTGCTGGAATTACAGACATGATCCACTGTCTCTGGCTCTTTTAGCTCTTTACACAGGTGATACTCTTCTAGAATTATATGCATCATCTAGAAACAAATCCATTTCTTTTCTTTCATGATAATAGGCAGCATTTTCCCAGCACTATTTTAATTTGTTATATCATCATGACACCAAAGTCAATCGATTAGAAATAGTTACCTGGGTTACCATCACAGCTAAGTATAATTAACTATGTGTTTCAGGTTAGAATTAAGAAAACTCAAGATAATCATTTCAAGAAAAATTATTAAAAACTATTTTAAACAATAACATATCCCAATCACCCAGTAAGTAAGCCTAGATGACTTTTGTTATAATACATGTACATCAAATCAAATCTTACCTCATGTATCATTTTTATGTTAAAAAAGTTTCCTTCAAGTTAATTACCTTCATAAAGAACTCCAAAACTTATCACTCAGTTTAGGGCCAGGAGCATTGCCTAGTGGCAGAGTGCTCACTTAGCATGCATGAAACTCTGGGTTCAATTCCTCAATACCACATACACAGAAAAAGCCAAAAGTGGCACTGTGGCTCAAGTGGCAGAGTGCTAGCCTTGAGCAAAAAGTGAGTTTGAGCCCCAGGACTGGCAAAAAAAAAAAAAAAAAGAGGGGCTGGGAGTTTGGCCTAGTGGTTGAGTGCTTGCCTAGCATGCACGAAGACCCAGGTTAGATTCCTGGGTACTACATACATAGAAAAAGCTGGAAGTGGTGATGTGGCTCAAGTGGAAGGGCTGTAGCCTTGAGAAAGTCCAAGGACAGTGCTCAGGCCCTCAGTTCAGTCCCCAGGACTGGTGAAAAAAAAAAAGAAAGAAAAAGTTAAAAAATAAAAATGCCAATTTATAGTGAAAATACTAAGTCAAGCTATTTTCTTCATTGTAGTTTAGGAGTCTAGATGAATCTCACCAAGAAAAATGTGTGATATTAGTTTTACAAAATAAACAATTATGTTCAAAAGATGGGGTATGTTGTACTTGCATTGGAAGCAAATATCCCAGATACTTATGTCCACTGAGAAGTAAAGGATGTTGGCCTCTGTGTTCAGACACTCCTGTCCAGTTTTTCCTACTTACTCTCCTTATGTTATAAAAGAACCTGCCTTCACCATGTGCTGGAGTCCACATCACACAGCCTGTAGTCCTCCTTATTCATGGCAAGTAGAACAGAGATTAGCCCCTGAACAAAAGAAATCCGGGAATTATTGATGAATTGTCATTCAGACACTGAGACTAGTCAGTCTTCAATGGGCACTGAGAAAAAATGTGATCAATTTTATAGCTCTAAAGTTGCAATTTAGATATACAGGTCCATAGACAGGTGGATAAAGATACCGATGTAGAAATAGACTAGATATAGATACAAATATAAATTAGATAGTGATATAGATATACCCATTCAGATAAGGTATAAATATTACCTGCTGGGTAGACCTCCCTAAGGAAGCTCTATGAACTGTGAACTGTTATTTCCTATCATCAAGAGGGTCCCGTCAGCTACAGAAGTATTTATAGCGGGTCTAAAATAATGTTAGAACTGTCTGTCTGGTGGAGGTGGGTTGGAATATAATGAACAGTGAGAAACAAGGTGACCACTGGATGTAAGTAGGGAGCTGAGCCCCCATATCTGCTCAAGATTCAAGCTGGAAGTAAATTTTAGTCTGGTGCCTGCCGCATGTGTTTCTTTGGTCTAAGGCAAGAGTTTTAGTAAGTGGAGTCACTGTTCTGGGGCCGGAAGTGTAGAACAGAGCCATTTGGACTTAGCAGATCCCAGATCCTGATTCCTGATTTTTTTTTGGGGGGGGGGCGAGAGTGGGGAGAGGGGTTTAAAGACAGAAAGATTATTGAATGCTTGTTTGTCAAATATGTCATTTGAAATATGACAGAAATATGTAGAAATCAATGTTAATAAATTCTTTAAACAAGACCAAAAAAAAGAAATTTAATACATCTTCCCACAGCCTCCAAACCAATTTTAGAAAATGAGAAAAACTTTAGCTTCAGAAGAATAACATCTGTAGTTTCTTTCAGGGCAGATTATCACATGTGTGTTTAACAATATATATGATACATATTTAGACTCAATTTAGATTTTTATATCTTATATCAAAGGAACAACAGCTTCAACTACATTAGCTGATGGTTGGTGGCTTAGACAGAAGGTTTTTTTTACAAGATAATAGGTGTAACTGAGTGGACTTAGGTTCTCAAAAATGACTCTCCCAGAATCTCTGAACATAACTTAGGACAGGGCTGTCATATTGTTCATGAGCTAAGAACAAACTGAGGACAATGATCTCAGTAGAAAACTGTAAGTGGCCATGAAGGCTTCCTTTGGATTCTGTGGGTTCCTAGCACGGGTCTTTCCTTTAATTTTTTCTCAATATGGTGAATGAAATTTTATTTTCAATGAAATAATTTCTAATCAAGGATATCAGAAGCCAGGTACGAGTGGCTCACCCCTTTAATACTAGCTGCTCAGGAGATTGAGATCAGAGGACTGACATTCAAAGCTGGCCCAAGCAGGAGATTCTATGAGAATCTAATTTCCAAAAAGCCAGAAGTGAAATTATGACCCAAGTAGTAGAGCACTAGTCTTGAGCACAGAATCTCAGGAGTAGTGCTCAGGGCTGTAGTTCAAGCCCCCAGGATCTACACACAAAAACCAAAATGTAAGAGTAGAGAAAAAATTAGAAGTATTAGAACATGACCTTAAGGGTACCCTGACTCATTTGTTTCATTTGAGTTTGAAATTCTATGTTAGGTTTTAATTATTTTCATTCAGTCTGAATTTCATGTCATTCACCTTTTCTCACTCTTGCAAATACAGATACTTCTGGAAATAATCATCACCTTTGATAATCTATAAATCATGTATACTTTCAGAATTATATTGGAATTTTCCCCAAAGAGATTCAAAGAGATAGAATAAAAAGTTGTGCATTGTAAGACAGAGAGCTGCAACAATACCACTGCAATAGTGCCAGCCTACTTCAGGTGCTTCTTTCACAGCTTCTGAAGATGCAGTCCTCTTGATAGAAAATGACAGTACATAGGGCTTCCTGAACGAGATCCACCCAGCAAGGGATGGACCAAGAATTTTGTTCCATCATGTTGGCATTACAAATCATATACGATGAAGATGAATCAAGTCACAGTTACTTAGAAATAGTAAGACCAAAAATGAAACCCAGGGACTGTACATCTCTGGCTTTTAGAGGGTCAAATGGTCAATGAATGTGAGTAGCCTCTGGAGTCTGGAAAAAAGGAGTTGAGTTAGCCAATCCTTATCCTAGAACATCCTGAGAGAAAGAAGGCCCCTGATAACAGCTCCATTTCAGCCCTGTGCAAGCTATTTTGCACTTTTGACATTCCAGGTTAATAAATTTGTTATTTTAAACAAGAAAAGGAAAGTCAAGAAAAGGAGACAAAACAACAAGCATAAACATGAAGAGAGAAAGAAGGAAAATTCCTCAGAAGGCTTAGTCTGAAATTAGAAGCTGGGCCTGTCTTCTTGACTCAGTCTTTGAGTCTATGAATGAAGTAAAAGCTCAAAAGGCATCTGATATTTATGCAACTTGATTTTTTTTGTCTAAAATGTCCTTGGTAAGAAATTAGTTATTCTGTTTTGTTTTGCTTTATTTTTTCCTTTTCCAGTCCCAGGACCGGCCCTTGAAGCTTGTGTGCTATCCCCAAGCTTCTCTGTGCTCAAGACTAGTGCTCTACCACTTGAACAACAACACCACTTCTGACTTTTTCTGAGTAGTTTATTGACGATAAGAGTCTCACAGACTTTTCTGCCCTTGGCTGGCTTCGAACCATGATCTTCAGATTTTAGCCTGAGTAGCTTGGTTACAGGTATGAATCACCAGCATGAGCTACCAGCATCAGGCAGAAATTATAATAATATGCAGTACATTAACTGTGAAGAAGCCCACATTGTTATTACATATAGATAAATTCATCACATTTACCAGCACTCATGTTTTGGTTAAGTTTACATTCTCTCTCTCTCTCTCTCTCTCTCTCTCTCTCTCTCTCTCTCTCTCTCTCTCTCTCTCTCTCTCTCTCTCTCTCTCTTTCTCTCTCTCTCTCTCTCTCTCTCTAAGTAATTACAAGAGGATGAATTTTTGTGGAATAAATATTTGATCTAAAAGTACTTGTTACCTGGTATATTGTATATATGTTTTATTTTTTTATTTGAAATAGGGAAGGGAAAGGGGGAAAACAAGATGATTAGGAGGGGGTGGGGAGAGGAAAATGAAGACAAAAACATGAGAACGGGTATCAATGTGCGAGAAGTAATGCACCTTCTACCTGATGAATGTAACTTTAACCCCTATACACATTATTCCAACAATAAATTTTTAAAGGTATAATTGAAAAGAATAAGGGAAATATAATTATTTCAGAAAAAAAATAAAATAAAAGTACTTTGGTAATTGTATGCAGTAAATACTAAAGTTAACAAAATAGATGTACTAAAAAGTACATTGGAAGAAAGAAACATTTTCAAAATACTAGATACAAACAAGTTTTTCCTTTTAAAGTCAACAAAGGGTCAATCCCATTTTAACTGGAAGATACTCTTTTTAACCAGGTTGCAAAAGAATACCTGTAAAGGTCAAAATCTCTAGTTGAGGCCCATATAAGAAGCTAGTTTCCTCATGTTACAATTTGAAAACCCATCTTACTTGTACGTATAGGATTATGTGCTGATTAAAAATAAGCTTGTCCACATTTAATAAATGTTCTGTCAAGTGGCAATCTCATGCATGAACTCTTTCTAAGAATGAAGAGAAAATGACTTTTCTTACCAAAAAATAGCTAGTAGAAAGAAAAAGTTTATTAAGTCAAGGCTCATATTTTACAAAATGTGTCCACACTCTGTATTCACTGACGTATTCTCTGCTTCATGAGTTTTAAGCATTTTGTGAAGGCTTTTCTGAACTCTCCTTAAGAATCGAATTAATTGCTTTTAAAAATTACACATTCAGAATTCTTTTGATAGGAAATGAGTTAACTAATTCCAGTTATGAAGCAAAAATCTAGGCATAAAGGTGTGGCTCGACAAGTAGAGCATCAACTTCGAGTGAAAAACCAAGCAGCAGTGTGAGGCCCTGAGTTCAAGCTCTAGTACTGACACAAAAACAAAAGCAAACAACAACAAAAGGATTTAGTCTTCATGGCCTGTGCTCAGAAATGAAATGTCACCCCACCAAGGTGAAAATTAAATGAGAATATTTACATTTCACATACTTCTCATATGGAAAGAATGCTTAGCATTGCAAATGCTCTTGACCATTAAGTAAGCCGTGCACCTTTTCTCAATGTTTGCCTCAAGAAATCATTAAAAATCATTGAGGGTCTGGAACTTGTTCTTGTTTATACCTTTGCTTCTGTTACTGCTCATCACAAGGCAGCCAAAGGCTGTGGTTAAAATACAGACATAGGGCCCTCCTCCCCTCCTCTCACCCCCTAACAATCATGTTCTGAAATCACAGCAAGCCATAAGGTAAAACGAAATATGCAGTTTCAGTAATTGCTTTTTGTTTTACTTGAACATACCTGTGTGTGTGTGTGTGTGTGTGTGTGTGTGTGTGTGTGTGTATGTGTGTGTTAATGGATTTTTCCCTTCCAACTAAATATTTGAAGCAGAACTGACGGTGGACATGAGCCATATCTTAGTCTTGTCATATGCAGTATACTGAGGAAATCTGCTTTGTTTTATTTTGGGTGATGTCATACTACATAAAACAATCTTCAAATGTTGCTTTTCCTGAGGGGTTCATGAGGGAAATGACAACATGTACATATGGCTAGAGTTAATATTTTGGAAAAAAATATTTTTTTAAATTTTAGGTAATAAAGCCAAGAAGTTTTCCATGAGGTGTATGGTGCCTAAGGGAATCTTTGTGGCTAAATACTTGGCTCTCTGACCTTTCAAGAGTGACTGAGCTATCCACATCATCACTGGCAATGAAAGATTGTGATCTGTCTTCCAGTGAGTGGTCCTTTGAGAAAATGAATGTAGGTTTGCCTAGCCAATTGAACTGGGGATCATCTCAAGTGGGTGTTTCGCCCTGGTGGGCATCATACATATGCTTTCGACAGTGTTTCTCTTTGTTGGCTTGTCTTTTAGGAAGTTGAAGGCTATTCTTCATATAACTTAATACAGATGGACAAGAGCAGATGGCCTTACAGAGATTTTATCTTCTCTACATTTTGTCCAAATTTCTTTCAGCTCCATGTACATGCTAATTTCATGATTTTCTTGGTGTCATATGTTTGTCACAGAACAAGTAGGAGAAGTTTTGTCATAACCAGACTCTGAGAAAGTGATTGTCACAGTCTGAGGAACAGGGGACAAGATGAGTCACACCTGGCTTTGTGACCTTTTGGGAAATGATGATGTATCAGATCAAAATGGTTAAAAATAGTTCATTGTAATCTGAGGAAATCATAAACAAATAGAAAAAAATTAAAATTCTTCTGCTATTATGTAGAAGGATGACTATAGATAACAGCAATATATGTTATACTTGTTGTATATATAAAAACTAGAGGAGGGATGGGAGTTTGGCCTACTGGTAGAGTGCTTGCCTAGCATGTTTGATTTCTTAGTACCACATATGTAGAAAAAGCCAGAAGTGATGCTATAAATCAAGTGGTTCTAGCATTGATGAAAAAGAAAACCCAAGGAATGTGCTCAAGCCCTGAGCTCAAGACCAAGACTGGCAAAAAAATAAAAATAAAATAAACCTAGAAGAAAAAAAATGTTGGTGGTCAGCATAAACAAATGGCAAGGTTTTATAAATGTAGATATATACACCTTGATTTAATCTTTATAAAATGTATATCACATAGTAAATCATTAATATGTTTAGTTTTATGCATGAGATAGAAACTTAATTTATATTTAAATAAGCCCAGGTTCTAATCAGCAGAAAAATTGGCAAAGAAAATGCAAAATGTATATCAAATTGATCATTATTTAGTCATATGGAAGAATGAAGCTTGCTCATTTTCAGGAAAATGGATAGAACTGGAGGTCATTGTGTTAACTGAAATAAGCCAGGCTCAAAAAGAAAAATACTGTTTCCTCTTATATGTGAAATCTATATTAAAAGAAAAACTTTGAGACAACAGACAAAGGGTGAACCAGTGTAACAACAGTGATGCACACAAATGGTATGTTGGAAATGACCTCTATAACTTGGGAGGTGTAAGAGTTAAAAAGGTGGGAGAAAAACATGGGAGGTTGTAATGATGTCCAGCAAAAAATGTACTTACTACATATATGACTGTACCTCTGTCCATAAACCTGAGAATAAAACTAAATTTAAAAACAAAGAAAAGCTAATATGAAGGTGGGAAGGAGACTATTTGGGAAGACAAAAGGGGGACAAAATAGAGTCCAGGGGATGAGTTGGTTTAAGATTATATGCACACATGAAAATGATCTGATGAAACTCATGTTATGCTATTAATATATGCTATTTGAAACTTCTTAAAAGTGTTTTAGGGGAGGGAAATGGGGGGGAAAAACATGAGAAGGGGTGTGCAAGAAGTAATGCATTTACTGCCTGATGAAGGTAACTGTAACCCCTCTGTACATGATCCTGACAACAATATCTATATCTATATCTATATCTGTATCTATATATATATATAGAGAGAGAGAGAGCTGGGTTCCAGTGGCTCATGCCTGTAATCTTAGCTACTATAATCTTAGCTACTCAGGAGGCTGAGATCTGAGGATCATGGTTCAAAACCAACCCAGGCATGAAAGTCCATATGAGACTCTTATCTCCAATTAATCACCAGCAAACAGGAAGTGGTGCTGTGGCTTGAAGGGTAAGGCAATAGCCTTGAGCTGAAGAGCTCAGGGACAGTGCCCAGGCTCAATGTCCAACTACATATATATATATATATATATATATATAAATTTGAAATTAAAATGAAAATATACACCCAGAATCTTTTGACTTTTTGACTACTGTCATTATGAGTTGGAAAATCAAGAGACATATAAGCACACCTATCACATGTACTCCAGATCATCAGTAACCTATCCATCCTAATGCAGCAATTTTATACAAATACCAGACATATTAGAAAAAAATATTGCCAATAATGTACTAGACTATTTACTCCCTGCAGTTGAGGAAACACATTTTTTTCACATGGGCGTCCATTTATTAACATCATTATATCCAATAATTTATTTGCATTTCTCAAAACCACCACTACTGTTCTTTTTTTTTTCCGGCTTCTGTGCTTGAACTCAGGGTGTAGTTACTGTACTTGAGCCTGTTTGACTCAAGGTGGCTCTACCACTTGAGCCACAGCAGCACTTTTGGCTTTTTTTTTTTTGAGCAATTTATTGGCAATAAGAATCTCATGGGAACTTTTCTGCCCTGGCTGGCTTTGAATCATGATAGTCAGATCTCAGCCTCCAGAGTTCCTAGGATTATAGGCATAAGTCACCAGCACTTGGCTCTCCTATTCTTTTCTGGAGAGCACATTATTCCAGTATGGTTGGAAGCACTTTCTTTGCTGTTGCTTTCTTTCATGTTTTCCTATTGATAAACAAGTAACACCCCACAGAGGTTAGGTCTCAACTGACCTTTTTGCTTTGCTATTTTGGAAGATAATAATAATCACATGAAGTGTTGAAAGTTCCCTGAAAGTGTGGGCATGTAACATCTTTCCTATTTAATCATAACTATATTCTCTTTTTTCCTTCACAGAGACAAAGGAAAATGACCAAACATTCCCGCTGCTTGTATACTGTGGTTTTTGGTCAGCATATTGTGGTAAGGTGGCCAACTTCTGGTTTTCTTGCTGTCTTATGACTGTCATTGCATGTTTAGAATTTGTCAGCTACTGCAAGGCTCTCATGAAAAAAAGCTCCATCACTCCAGCAGAGAGGAAGGGAAGTTCGTTGGTCTAGAGGTCCACATGACATTGTGCCTTACTGGACATTTGTCAAAGTGGCTTGCTGCAGGCCTTAGTAAAGAATGTGGACAGATGGCTTGTGTGTGAGAGTATGTATACCACAATGTATAATAATCCTTCAATGTAAATAGATGCCAAGTTTCTGTCTTGGGGGAAAATAACACATTTGCTAGCCACCAGCCTACGGCAGAAGTTCAGAATGACACAAAGGGATTGGACAGAGAGGAATGCCAAGAAAGGAGCAGATTTCCTCTGTGATTCCATTGTGTTTGTTGGTCTCAGGAGTGCTGCACTGGCCAGAGGAACAAAATACCATTAAAAATCCCTGTGAGTCATGTACCAGCCTGCAGCTCATACCTGTAATCCTAGCTACTTAGGAGGCTGAGATCTGAGGATCTCAGTTTGAAATTAGCCTTGGCAGCGAAAGTCTAAGTCTCTTTTTTTCAATTAACCACCAAAAGAACCAGAAGTGGAGCTGTGGTCACATGGTACAGGGCTAGCCTTGAGCAAAAACATCTCAAGGACTAGACACGTGCTGATTTCAAACTCCAGGACACATACACACATGTGTACACACACACACACACACACACACACACACACACACACACACACACACACACACACACACACTCCTGGAAATTTTAGAAAGCCCCAAGAAGAAACAAAGCAGTAAACATCCCTCTCTCTTAGAATCCTTTCCTTTTGAGACCTGTTGGCCTAACCAAGTCTTTAGAGATCATTTGCTCAAACAGCATAGAATTTCTGGTGTACTTTTCCATTTTTAGCTGCACTGCTGGCAGGAAGTTGAAGCAAGGACACGGAGGAGGGGATGTCAGGACTCAACATGGAAGAATTCCCTGACCACGCTTGAGCCCACCTGCCATTGAGCACTGGAAAGGGCATTTACCTCTTGTGGTAATCCTATCACCTGTATGGTTGCTACAAAGGTTTGGAAATTTCCTGTCAAGTTTCTTAAATAAAGACATGCTTTAGGGACTTGGTGTATATTTGCTAGTGCAGTTGTAACTGCCATTATTGCTGATGAAAACCTGTAAGTAGGAGGCAAAGTTGTGCTGTTCTTGGCCTATACCCACAAGGTTGTGATGCTGGCCCCATTATGGGGTCAAGGAAGAACTGAACCTCCATCTGTTCTGGGGGACAGATTATGACAGATATTTTAGAAACTTTTCAATGCTCTGATGAGATCAGAAGTATTCCTGATAAATATTCATCTTGATGATAACTCTGCTGAGAAGATGCTACTCGATTTTGGGAAGTGGTTCAATTCAGTCATCATGGTCACCACTCCCTATATCATAGATAGCAGGAAAACAATTAATGCCATGAAATCCAGGTGCAGGAAGAGAGGCAGCTTCCTGGTGGAATCATAAAAGCAATGACTTGAGAAATTCTGAGACTTATTTGACCTTACGTGCAGTTTCAATCCTAAGAACCCAAGTGTTCTAAGAACCCCATGAGGATTGGGGGCCAATGGTGAAGTGTGAGAAATGAAGGCTGTTCCATTACATAGCAGATGATGCAAGACATAAAGGAGGAGACTTCCTATGTTGGGCTGTCTTCTGATTATCTGATGCCTTGGGCTGTGATCAATTTGGAGATTCAGAATTCATGTCGCTGCTGCCCTGTTTTTGATCTCTGTTTTCCAAATTATCTCATCTGGTTTTGTCAGTGTCCTCTTCCACCTAGGAGGAAGAAAAGAGACAGGATGATGTTCTATGGTTTCATGGGATTCACAGAGCTCTGCTTCATAATTCTACCTTGAGCAACTTTCACAGTGAAAGCAGACTGATTGCTCTTTTAGAAAGCCAGGGATTGCATGTACATGAGCTGGAGGTGAATGAGTAGAACAGAGAAGAGAATAACATAGACAATGACACTGTCCCTACATGGCACGAGGATGTGCTCTCATCTCTTCCTTTGTTCCCTTCGAAATGCTAAGGTGTGCACACTTCCCTCTATTATACACATTGACTAAGTCAAAGTTTGGTAACCTTAGATATATAAATGAAACAAATATGACTACCTATTAAAAAGTGATGAGAGAGCAGGTGCTGGCAGCTCATACCTTTAATCCTAACTAAGGAAGCTGAAACTTGAGGATATTGGTTCAAAGCTAGCTCAGGTAAGGAAGGCTGTGAGACTCTTTTATCTCCAACTATTCAGAAAAAGCTGAAAGTGGCCTTGTGACTTAAGTAGTAGAGTGCTATCCTTGAGCAAAAGAAACTCAGAGACAGAGCCAAAGTTCTGTGTTCTGGGCTCAGGACCCACAAAAATAAATTTTAAAAAGAATAATAAACAAAAGTGATGGAAGAATACATTAGTGAGATATAAATCCTCTATTTTCAAAAGCATGGTTTGCATATATGTACCTATGCATACATGTAGGCATACTGTGTCTGTATATGTTCTTCTAGCCACTACTAAATCATTTTCCAAGTTATATAATAGAAACATTAGATTATTCTAAAGTGATATATGGTTATATATATGTGTGTATGTATACATGGTTGAATTCTAAACAGGGACCAGTCAGTTTAGGGTTTTTTCATTGTGTATCTAGGCTATTTGATTGGGAGAGCCATTCAAACTTGCAGAATCTGCATGTAAAACATTAACCTTTTGTGTTTTTTTCAGATATATTTCATACTTTAAATCATGGGGCATTTTGCCAAGAATTTTATTACCCTTTAGAACTTCTTCTGAAATCCATGCCTGTGGAGCAATGGAAGCCATATGTTCCTCTTATTCTCACATCCTTCATCAGAACGCTCTTTTCTACAAGGCACTGGATTACCAATAGCTTTGTGAGAGCTTTAAACGCCTTTTTTTCCCCTCAGAAAAAGAAAGGCAACCACATTTGATCAATAACACAGTTAGCTATAAAGTCCAAGTACACAAGGACTTATGAAGATATATTGTTTTACTGTTTAACTTTAATAACTTAGGCTAGAAATATTTTGAAACTCACCAATCATTGTCAGAAAAATGCACTTTACAGTTTTTTCTCTATACAGGCTAAAAATCTCTATTTTTCATTTATAACATGCACTTTATCTTCTTATTACAATAACTTAAAAAAAATTTTCTAGATCTTCCACTTAGAATTATTTACATAAAATTGTGTAATGTAATTATCTTATATATCAATATTGCTGCATATAAATTCCCTTTATAGACAACTTCCAAAGTTTTAATTGTAAATATGGTTATAATAACACAATACACATGTAATATTATATGAGGTAATAACTCTCCCTATAGTATAAATTCCCTAAGAAGGGCCAGGAGGTACAGTGCTTGCCTCACATGCACAAACCCCTAGGTTTTATTCTTCGGTACCACATACACAGAAAAAACCAGAAGTGATTCTATAGCTCAAATGCAGAGCAATAGCCTTGAGCAAAAGTGTCCAAGGCCAGTGCCAAGGCTCTGAGTTCAAGCCCCAGGATTGGCAATATTCCCTAAGGACAAGAAGAATGTGTTCCTCCCCTTTGTATTTTTGCATAGTAAGCTATTGATAAATAACTTGACTATAGGGGAAAAATTAGATGTTAGTAATAAAGTAATGAGCACAGTTACTCAAAATCATCTGCTGTTTTAGATCACAGAGAACTACATGCCAATAAAAAAATACTAATACATCAAACCATTTTTAATTCTACTCTATATTTTAGATTAGAGAGTTTGTGGCTGAGTGCTCTGGGGCTGAGAACTAAGGGTACAGGGCTCATAGCTCAGGGCTGAGGGCTGGGAAATGCTCTCTTCATAGAAATTTGTGCAAAAGTAGCAAACACCATATATTTGATATGAACTTCTCTATACTTACATTAGTTCGAAAAGAGAACAATGTAGGACAGTAGCACTGCAGTTCATGTTGTTTTACGTTACATGTAATTGACACAATGAATGCTCTTTCTTCGGAACACTTTCTAAAGCTACCAGTGTTCTGTAATGTCACAGGGTTCTTTCACACTCATAACTTTATGAGAATTAGCAAAGTATAAAGCATGAAACTCCCTGGAGACACTTTGGTAACCTAAACCTTACCTAATTTATGTAATCAAAGCTTCTAGAATCACAAAAAGGATTTGAGGGGAAAAAATAATGTGTTTGAAGACTGCATTCCCCACCGAAGACTTCCAGGGGTTGTCCTTGAAGCTGTGAAGATGATGAAGCGGAGATCCCATTGCGTTGGGAGCAGCAACATTTTCCCACATACTATGCATTCCTCACTTTAAACACAAAGCCATCCATCAACATCAGAATTTCAGAGCACACAGTTCCCTGTTTCCCCAGAATTTTCACATTCACCTTTAGACAAAAATGTTGATTCGTCACAGACATTGTGAAGGATATTTGGGTGTGTAAGAACTTTTCCCACTATAAACACTGAATAGTTTCCACTAAATGTGGAAAAAGCAACTTGTGAAGTGCAGGAACCGTTATTATTTGCCATTGGACAAGACTTCAAAATGGAAATAGTAGAAGAATTTAGAAAATGCTTTTAAGATAGACGCCTGGGGGGGCTGGGAGTTTGGCCTAGTGGTAGAGTGCTTGCCTAGCATGCACAAAGACTCGGGTTCGATTCCTTGGTACCATACACATAGAAAAAAAGGTGGAAGTGGTTCTATGGCTTAAGTGGTAGAGCTTTAGCCTTGAGAAAGCCCAAGGACAGTGCTCAGGCTCTGAGTTCAAGCCAGGACTGGCAAAAAGGAAAAAACAAAAACAAACAAACAGATAGGTGCCTGTGGCTCACACCTATAATCCTAGCTACTCAAGAGACTGTGACCTGAGTATCATTGTTTAAAGCCAGCCCAGGCAGGAAAGTCTGTGAGAATGTTATCTCCAATAAACTATTCAGAAAAATCTAAGAAGTAGTTCTATGGTTCAAGTGGTAGAGTGCTTATCTTGAACACAAAGAGGCTCAGGGACAGCCCCAGGACCAGAAAAATAAGTGTTCTTAGAACCAAGCACTGGTGGCTCAAGCCTGTAATCCTAACTACTCAGGAGGCTGCTATCCAGAGGGTCACAGTTCAAAATCAGCCCAAGAAGAAACCTCCTAAAGACTTCATCTCAATACTCTGGTTTCTCTTCAGATCGTATAAATCTTTCGCCTTTTACTAAAGACTTCATCTCCAAAATAGCAAAAGGCCAAGCTAGAGGAATAACTCAAACGGTAGACTGCCAGCCGAACATGTAAGCAAGCCCATCCACCAAGCAGAGCAAATGTAAGGCCCTGAGTTTAAAATCTCTGGTACTAAGGAAAAAAATGTTAGTCATTTATCTTAGCAGATATTGCTTTATTGGGGCTTTTTTATCATTTTTGTTAAATCAGATTCCTCTTTCAGTCTTGTTCATCAGTTACTCCTGTGGGTATTTTTTTTAGTGAAGAAAATCATCGCTACTGTGATTGGGGGAGGCTTGTAGAAGTGAATAGGAATTGCACTGTAATTTGGGAAACAATTGCAAATACTACCAAACAAACTTTATTTTAGGATTTTGACAAAGGCACAGCAGATATCCCCAAACTGCCTTTTTCCCTTTCTTCTTTTTTCCTGGGCTGATCATGCTTCTGAAAGGTAATTCATCACAAGTGACTCTCCACAGATGGTTTATGGGTTTCTTCTTATACAAACTTAGAACTGATTTCTGCAAAGAACCCATTTATGAGCTAGACACTATTAACAACCTACATGATTTCAAAGCATCAGCAAAACCATGATCAATTTTGTTTTTATTGAGCCAGGAAAGGAATAGAAACTCTCTTCATTTGTAAATTATTGACTATATGGAATATGCTGTCACTGATCAAGGCATAGGACAACAAACAATAATAAGTCAATAGTCTTCTTAAATGACAAACTTTTTTAAAATTTTATTTTAATGTATAAAGAGATTAGTTATATTCACCAGATAGAAGGTGCATTACTTCTCACACACTGATACCCTTTCTCATGTTTTTGTCCCCTGTACCCCTCCTCATCTTTTCTCCCTCCTATTTTAAACAAACAAATAAACATATATATATATATATATATATATATATATAGTATACTAGGTAACAAAGTCAGATACTGTAACAATATGAGATTAACCAAAGGGCAACACAAGAGAAGAGAAATCAACATAGTACATTAAGAACAGTAGTCACTCATAATTAAGCTTGAAAACAAGTATGGAATTAAATGGAAATTATTGAGTGTGCAAGATATTTCAGACATTGTTCCAGTTCAGTGTAAATTGTGCAAAGAATCAAGTCCACTTTACAAAGTGGACTTTACCATCCACTTGGATGGTAAAAGTGGTTTCCAGTATTTGATGTTTGTAGGCAGAATGTAGTCAGTAATGTAATGAGCAGTGGTGACACGTGACAGGGGGTAATAACCTAGGTGAGTAAAGGCAAGGAATGTCTATTGTCACCTACTGGCTACCTGTGAAGTCTTAGGAGCTAGATCTCAAGCCAAGTGCTCCTAGCCTATAACCACACATGGGCTTGCTATTCAGAGGAACAGTAGGTGAAAGAAAAAATCAGCTGGGGGTGGTTGGCTCAAGTCTGTAATACTAGGTACACAGCAAGCCGAGATCTGAGGATTCCAGATAAAAAGCAAACCCTAGGCAGGACAGTCCCGCAGACTCTTATCTCCAATTGAGCACTAAAAGAACAGGAAGTGGACTTGTGGCTCAAGTCGTAGAATGATAGCCTTGAGCCAAACTGTTCAGGGACAGCACCCAGGCTGTGCTCAAGCTCCAGTACTTACTGGAACCCTGCACACACACCCCTCCTCGCCCCCAATCATCTAAGCAGAAGTAGGAATAACATAAAATACTTCTAAATGCAGAAGATTGAAGTCATTAATATAGAGGGACAGAGGAAAAAATGAACAGATTGGACTTTTTTTAAAGCTAGATTTCCTATAAATGTGGTAAGTTTGCATTAAACTGCCACACACAGAACCTTTGTTTGTAGAGGCAACAGGAGGAGTTCAGGCATTGGACAGGTCTTAGACAAACATATATTTAAGTTGTGGCAAAGAAAGATGGTGAAGATATAATGGAATTAGAAGAGCCAGTAAAGAAAAACTAATACAGTGGATATATTTTTAAATTTAAATGTTAATACTTTTCATTTTTGATGAAGATATCAGAGAAATAAGTTATTTTAACATTATATCATTAATGTTATATCCAAACAATTACTCAAAGAACTACAGCAAGCAAAGGAAATGCCAAATGATTTCCAACAAAATTTTCTGATAAGTAAATAAGTATTTAATTAGACCTCATGATATATCTGTATATTTTTCTCAAGTCCTTTTATTCCTATGTCACAAAAAATTCACTGACATTACTTGATTTAATAACTTCTAGATTGCTTTAACAAACCTTCATATTTATTATTGTTTTAAAAAGAATGATTCAAAACAAATAAAAAGACAATACAAATCACTTGTGTATTATATGTTATATATTTTAGTATATTTAGTTAAATATAAACTACCCAGAATATATACATACCTTATATCATGCAGATTGAAGGTAATATTAATTTAAAATTAGCTGTAAAAAAGGGCCATCATTTCAATCATACTCAGTGATAGATTTTATTCAGTTGTCAATAGAATGTCTTAGACTCTTTTTCTCTGAATTAAGAACTAAAATGACTCACAATGTTGGGTATAAGGTGCAGAATATCATTATGCCCAAAAAATGCCTGTGATGCAAATATCATTTAAGTGATCTTGGGTTATATTCACTGTTTCAGAATGGTTTGAGAAAAATTCCTGTCACTGTTTTATTTCCCAGCAATAGTGGCAGCTCTAGTAACCAGACAGATATTGGTTTTTCTGGTTCTGAAAAGTGAAGAATGTTGACAGAATGCACCACCCTATGATTCATGTGTCACAACAAGGTTAAATCATTCTTCAGTAGCAGAATTTCCAAGGTTATTCCTTCCTACAAGCATGGTATTTAAGTTGCTCTGCTGTCCCCATGGTTACCAAAAGAGAGAGGGGAAAAAATAAAACAATATAGTTCACATTTTAACTGCTTCGCTGTTCAATCCTGCACGCAACGTAAGTTCCGTCTAAACATGGTCTCCTGGATGATTTCATGTTTTTCAATTGAGTCTGTTATGACTTGTCTTCTTCTCTTTGGAAACAATGCACAAATACCCACAAGTCAACAATACACAGCACATTATTTACAATAAAATCAGAGTTACATTATCTAAATACTCTAAGGTATTTTGCATGTCACGAGCATTACCCAGAATAAAAAGTTATGAGAGAAAATAAGAAAACAGAAAAGCAAAATGTAAGGATGGACTAAATGTTAGAGTTGTGAGGTTGGGCCCAAGAAACCATTTGATTGTTCCCTTTGGGTACAGGATTAAGGAGATATTTTTAGATTTGTACTTAATAGAAGATATTAAAATACTATGGGACAAACGTCTAGATTCTATGACTGATTGATCCTATTTAGTCTTCTTTTCCTCTTTTTTTCTTATGGAAAACCTCAAGAAAGCAACAGAAACAATACAAAATAATAAAACACCACATGCAGATGCATCTGCTTATCTTGATAAATCTGAATGTCTTTAGCATTAGATTTTTCTCAACTCTAATTTTTAGAGAAGGAAAGGGTCTAATATAGGTATTTCCACTCAAGTTCTTTGCCATGACTGCCCAGAAGAAAGAATGCCAAAAAATTAACAAGAAAAAAAATGTACTTTTGCATTATCTTCAAGAGGAGCAACAGACACTACATAATGTTCAAAGGTGAATATATTTAAATCCTTCTTTTCAACCAATTCACCATCTAGTGGAAGAGCTAAATACCTCCCTCTACTTTTTCTTATAATTTGTTCCTTTGTACATGCACAATGGTATGAAATAAAAATACAAAGAAAGAAGTTACCATCTACATGGAAATATGGGAAGTTATTCTTTGGAGGCTAAGAATGAAAGTGTAGGAAGAAAAGTGGAGCACACAGCATCAGTACAGACATGTAAGCTGATATTTGGAGCCATAATGAATTTAGAGCTTATGCTGCAGAGAAAATGCAGACTATAGATCAGAATCCAGTAACAGATGAATAAGGAGGCTTACAATCTGTAGATAATTGGAAGGCATTAAGTATGTTCTTTAAAAAAAGTTGAGCTTCCTAAAATGCAATCTTTTCCATCTTGAGATCTTGAAGTATTGAATACTTCAGGTGCAGAGAAGGGATTGCACGGCTTGTGTGAAAATATTAACTGTTACTGTGTCGCAGACTATTTCTCTCCTAGAGCTCCACATCCTACGCCCTCATCCCTTCCTGCCACCTTTCCAGCATCAATTCTTCCTCTGGGGATATCTCATAAACAGCATACATACTGGACAACATCTCAATATTTCTCAGAGTTTAGATAAAGCAGTTGAGCTTGGTATAATAAATGGGTGGATGCTCTAGGAATATTGCTTTGCTTTTGACCATTGCCATCTCCTCTATGACCCATATAGCCTAAAGGGAATACCTGAATACTCAGTGGATATGCAGAGAAATAAACTACAGCTGAAAGGGTGCAGAAGATGGTGTGTACAGAATATCCCGAGTAGGCAGCCAAAGGCTAGGAACCTGAAATATGCTACATTCAGGATCAGCCTTGCTTCAGAGATACAAGAAATCCACACATGTTTTTTTCAGGGATCCACTATTGCCTCTAAGACTGATTTTGTTTTAGAAGTAAAGCATCTATCATGTTACGTGTAGAACACATAACATGCACACTATGCAGCAGATATATAAACATCTTAGGTATTAAATTGGATAGGGAGTTTGGGCACCAGTGTGAGGGCGAATGAAAGGAGAATAGGCTGGGAAGAATAATGGAGGGATGAGGTGGCTCTAAATATGTTGTTTAGATGTGTGGAAATGTCACAATGATAACTTCCTATACAACTCATATGTGCCAATAGGAAAATTCTAGAGGAGAAATTTGATTAATTTACTGACATTTTAGGCACCAGTATCATATTGCAATCATTAAAAGAGCAATGGTGATGAAAGCTGTGATATGCTGTCACAGGAGCCTCATTCTTGCTCAAGTGCAGTCACAGGGCGAAGTGGTGAGAGAGTAAGGAAAATCTGTAAGAAAGTTCCAATTGGATGCTATCTTCTGACACAAGGCAGAATTACCTGAATGCCGCAGTATCTGGCCTGACAAGGCTGGGGCAGAAAATGAAATGTGCAGTCTCACAGGATTCACAGGGAGTCTGCTTTGTGGCAGTTGGTAGCAGTGCAAGAGTAATGTATGAAGCTGGAGGGTGGGGCTCTTCCTGTGCTTCTCCTTACAAACCAAACTTGCAAGACAGACCTTGGGACAGATGTTGCAAAGCTGAGCTTCGTCTTGAATGCAAAGCTTTAAGTCTCTCTCTTCCCATGTGATATGCAGGTCTTTTAGAAGAAAGTTTTGCTTATATTGAGCCCTAAACCAGTAAAAATGGCATGGAAAGATACCATTAAGTTCTACTTAGAAGTTGATGGTGTATTTTCCCCCTAGTGGATGAAGGACAGGCAGATGGAGAAAACCAGTAGTGGTCCGCAGCCATGTATGACATCAGACAGAGTCACCTGTGTTTCTATTACAGTTTCTATGTAATTGTTTTATCCACCCACAAAGAGCTGGAGTCTTGCCCAGTATCTGAGACTTAGAAAGGGGATGGGAGAATGAGCTAAAAAGGACAGCAGGGAGAAGCAGGTTTCTCTGTCAGGAGAGCATAAACTGTGAAGTTTAGTGATGGGGAAACTGGAGGGGGCAATTCAGGGATGAAATTGTAGGAATCCAAGCTGGGATAATCAAGGAAGAAAATATGAGGAAAATTGTTCCGAAGTCTAATTGGCTGGATATGTAATTTTCTGTAATTATATTGTATGAGGAAATTATGCATATTTATATATGGCAGAAACTGCATATCCCCACACAAACATGCAAACACACGTAGGTCTCACCTTCTTTTGTGTGTGTGTGAACCTTGAACATATAATTCTGCTATTGGATATTTATTTAAAGGAGTTCCTTGTTCAAATTCCCTTCCTTTGTATTTCATTTGTGTCCCTATATATAAATCAGAAAGTGAGAAGATACTTCCAAAAATGGCAGTGTACCAGGTAGACAATGAAAACTAGACAAGGCTGTCACTCTTTAGATCTTTAAGGGACTTCTTGTAAAGGGCAAATAGTACTCAATATAATTACTTGGTGAAGGATTAGGATATATTTTTAATTATAAGTTTATTCACATAAATGCTGATGGACTTGCACTGACAAGCCCCAAGAGAGGCAAAGACATTGTGAGTCCCAAGGGAGGAGAGACAGGTCCACAGAAGGAAGTGATATTATTATACCACGTCATTTCATGTGAAATGAGCTTTGGAAATCACCTTCATGCCTTTTATGGTTAAAACAATGGAGATATGATTTGAATTTGAAATACTTGTTGAGATCCATATCCAGTTAAATCCAACTAAGCTCACACACCCATGTCACTTTGACAGAAATGAAGTGCAGATCAAAGTGAAGTTGTTCAGAACCAAACCCTTACTGCCATGTCTGCTAAGTATAATAGAAAAATAGAATTTAACTGCAGGTCCAACAAAGGAAGCATTTCAATTTTCCCTATTTCAGATATTTTTAAAGCTTAACTTGCTGAAATCATCATCTCAAGAATTCTGCACTCATTTCAACAATCAAGTTAACACAGAGAAAAAGAATAGAGGGATGAGAAAGGTCAGGAGAGAGAGACAAGGAAGAAGAATAAACAGAGATTTTGGTAGTAATGTCATATTTCCTACCTTGTTAAACAGCCCCATACTAGTTTCAAGAGGAAAACAATAATGCAAGGGTGCTAACATAGCATAGAGAATAAAAAATCCTTATTCATAAATCCAGTATACATCATTGAAACCATATGCTCTAAAAATAATGGCTTCCATCTATATTTTATTTTGATATTTATAGTATTTGAAAAATGTAAATTTTTGTGCCTAGCTCCCTCCATCCATCTCACTTAGAAGAGAACAGCTGTCTAATGCCAATGCTCCAGAAATGCTTGTAGACACAAACTTCTGCTCTTCAGAAAGGCAGTACCAGGTGGCATGCTAGTTCCCCACAGCTCAGTATTCCAGCTTTAGAGTACTGGTTCTCTCAGAGTTGACACGTTCCAAAGGAGGAAATCCCTTTGCAGGAGCTGTGCCTCATCGCTTGTGTTTCTAAGTTTGTTTTTGTTTGTTTGGCTGGTTGGTTGTCATGAGTTCACTAATCTCTTTGTAATGTATGTGAAAGAGTCCAGGGGGCATTACTAAGTTCAGATCCAGAAAGAGTATTTAGATTGGGCAAAATTGTTCTGTCCAGTTTCACTATATCTTCTCTGTCATTTCTTTCAAATATTCCTTTTTTTCCCCCTTTTTTCCAAGTAAGACCTCTCTTCACAGTTATTTCTGCAATATAATTTGTTTTATAAAGGAATCAAAGTTGTGGCAGATTAGGATTGGAAATCAGTCTAGTTACAAAGAGATACCATCTCATTTGATGGCTGGGTGAAGTGGTATATGCCGCTTTTCCCAGCTCCAAGGAGAACACGATGGCTGGCCACAAACATGCATGTCTGTCCTTCCCAGTGAAAAAGGGAAACAGAAGTAGAGAGATCACAAAGGTGTTACCTTGAAAATAACCAAGGTAAAAGGAGGTCCTCAAGTGGTAGAACACCAACCTAGAATGCCTGAGAGGATGAATTCAATCCCTAGTACCACCAAAAGATAAAGTAAACAAGTATTATAATTTGCAGCAAGGTAAGAGAAAAACTGAATTTTCTCTTTCGGTGTTTGAAGAATTGGGGATGAGTTTATTGTTTTCAAAATTCAATTAATATAAGCTTTTCTAATTGCAGAATCTGATTTTGATATAATGCAATGACACATTCCTAAAGAAGTAAAAAGTACAAATAACATGAGTAGTTACACTGTGATCATTGAATCACCTTTCTACCATGATAAAACCCAGCAAATGTGGTAAGTTAAAGATTATCTACTTTCTAGGCAGTTTAAGATCTTTGGTAATAAAAAAATGTACTCCTACTTGAAAAAATTGTGTTATGACACTTCTGCAGACAATGGATTAAATTGTTCAAGTATATACCCATCTCATAGCCAGCAACAACCTCTACAAACTCATTGATTCATCTGTAAAATTAAAAGACTGACTGACTGATCTTAAAAAAAAATGTTTGCCAGAGTTGCTGTTCTTGTTCTAACAGAAAAATAATACAGGAAAGCTTCAAGCAAAGTTGAACAGGAAGCTGATATTTGCAATGTCACACAGAGAGATTAGCTCAGCAATTTCCATTAATAGGACTTTATCACCATTTTATGATGGTTATGAAAATTTATCCTTAGTCTTTACTATTATTTTAGTGGTATATTTAGTGATATTTTAGTGGTATTATTTAGTGAGGGTAGTGGAAATAGAAGAGAAATAAACACATAACACCATCTACCATCTGAAATCAAAAGTAAAAAATAAGATTTTCTCTGAATTTTTAAAATTTACTGAGTAAATAATACTCCCCATAGTGATATTCTAACCTTTAAAATCTAACAAATAAGCATAAAAGTTAACAAATAAGATTCTTACTGCCAAATTAACCGCATATTTATGGGAAGAGATGCCATTTATAAAGTCTCCTTTCCTACAATACTTTACTAACTCATCAGCAGGTCTTCATGAAGTAGGCAAAATTAAATCTATTTGAAATAACAAAAGTTAAATGCATTTAGTTAAAACATTAATCAGAGCTGGGCACGGTGGCTCATGCCTGTAATCCTTGCTACTCAGGAGGCTGAGATCTGAGGATCAAAGTTCCAAACCAGCCCAGGCACAAAAGACTCTTAACGCCAATGGGAAGTGGGGCTTGGCACAAGGGAAGGGTGGTAGCCTTGAGCTGAATAGTTCAGAGACAATGCCTAGGCCCAGGAGTAGGGTGGTAGCCTTGAGCTGAAAAGCTCAGGGACAGTGCCCAGGCTGAGTTCAAGCACCATGACTCCCCCCCCCCCACACACAAAACCATTAATCAGGACTCAAAACTAGCCTTTCAATTCCATGATCAGTGTCCCATCACCACCAACACAACTACATTAAAAGGTCATTGCCTAAAGTATGTTTCTCAGTCACTAGCAAACATTGCTTAAGATGCATAAGTAAAGAATATCATGTAAAGAACCTTGATAGGGTCGAGTGGCTTAACATCTGGTCTCATTTCTCCTAAATAATTAACCATACCTGCATGGGCTTTGACATCTGAAAAGTAAAAGTGTCTGATATTCACAAAGTTCCTTCTGGGTCTCATCATCTGTGTGCATTTTCCCAAGGCAACAAATTAAGTGTAATGATATTTAATAGAGAAGACTCTTGCCTAATTGGGACAATCATTCGCACTTAATTGAGATGCCTCTTGGTAATTGTGTGGTATATGTATAGAATTTGAGGTGACTAGAACAGAATGATGTTTTAGACTTCTAAATTTGTGAAATGACAATTCATCAGAGAAAGCACACAGCGTGAAAATTCTTCTCCGGAGAAATGTTCTCTTCTAGGTGAGGAGAATCAATTTTCCTAGGGAGAAGATCTCATTCTTCTCTTCTCTAGTGAAGATCAATTAGTAAATGGCACTCTTGCTTGCAGAGAGAAGGCTATTCATTGATAGGCTGTCTCAGTGTGTTGTATGCTCAACAAATCACCTAAGATACAGTTGTGTGTTGTCTGTGCCTTAGCAAACCTTATAATCTATGCCTGAGATCAACTGAAAAAGAAGAGAGACACAGGCGCTGAATATCAGCTTCGTACAAAGACTTCACACACACACACGCATACACATGTTTGCACACATGTATGAACATATACATTAATTACTTAAATCAAAGGAAATATGTTGTCATATAGTTTTACAAAGTCCATAACTTCTGGAGAAAGTGATGAATTTAGTGTTTTCATTCATCAATTTTTTTCTTATTTTAGATTAGATGGCGCTTGTGTTTCTGTTTTCTTAAACCGTTACTACATTGAATTTGTTGCCATTGTACTCTGAAAAACAACTTTTTTCCAGTATTGTTCATTTTGTATGTCTTATGTATGCCACAAGATTTTCCTTACCCATTACACTTCAATAATTTTTACTATACAGAATATTACTTCTTTAAGATCAAAATGAAAAGATGTTTAAAATGTTTCTCATTTCCAAAACACATGGTCTTATACAACGTTAATTGATACATTTCTGGGGAGAATTTAGCTTTATCCAACTTGTTTATACAACTTCATAGTGAAAATGTTCTAAAAGAATCATATTTCCTGAGTGCTTAAATAATCAACACACACAAACTTGTTTTTAACCTAAATAATCTCAAACTGTATAGTACATTCCACATATCACCACAAATGCCAACTGCAGATTTATTTATTTATTCCCAAAAGGGTGGAGCCTTCTAGAGAATTCATCTAACCAAGTTAAAGGTTGAAGTTTAATTATTGCTTTTCAGCAGTTTACGTGACATTTTGTTTCAGAAACAGTATTGAGATTTCTTCCACCCAGTGCAGGAATGCTTCATGCCCTGGATTTAACCCCCTCAGGACCAGGTGCTGAGCTACTCTGTTATTAGCAAAATCGTTTTACAACTCTCATTCCCCAGAGCTCTTTTCTGTCCCCTCTCAACCCTCACTAACTTACTCAAGCTGGTATAAGAGACCCATGGAGGCTACAAAAATTAATTCACTGAAGCTGAATAGATTTCAATACCCCAAGGAGGGACTCAAGAAACACATTAGCAAGAACATACACTTATTAGGAGGTTTTTCCTTTCTTTTCTTTTCCTTTCCTACTTGGTTTCTTCTTCACCCCTGATGTTGGAACTGTACCACAGAGTAGTGAATTGGCCATTTTCACTACAAAGTAACTCCCTGTTTTAGATATGTAACATTGTTCATTAGCTTTAAAGTAGCAGCTGGGCAAAGTGGCTCACACCTTTAACCCTAGCTGCTCAGAAAGCTGAGATCTGAGGATCTAGGTTAAAAGCCAGCTGGGGCATTAAAGAACTGACTCTTTTCTCCAGTTAACCTCTAGAAAATGGGAAGTGGGGCTGTGGCTCAGGGGTAGGGCAGTAGCCTTGAGCTGAAGAGCTCAGAGACAGCCCCTGGCCGAGTTCAAGCCCCATAACCCATCAAAAAAAAAATAGTAGCTGTGATTTTGAGTTTTAAATTTTGATTGCTGAGTTTTAGTTTAAAATACAAGAGTCACCGGAGTGTTGCCTGACATGTAGAAAGCAGAGAAATTGTTATTTTGCTTATGTCTAATATACTCCCAGTGCAATTGTTGGTTAACTGTTCTAAGCATATAACCTAAAACAACACACGCAATATTTTACCAATATTCTAGTCTATCTGATAGTCATTAAACATGCCAACAATATTTATGACATTATTTATTTTTCTAAGTAAGGTCATCTTATGACCTATTGATTTCTAAAAATCTGTATTCACTTGTAAATTCAGATATATTAGATCACTTCATGAGATCAGAACAGCAGTCACCACTTCCTGGACAGGACTACCAGATCTACTGCACACTTAGGTAACGCTTACATGTAGAGTTTATGGTTCTGGAGTCTGACCCTTGGGCTTGCTAGGTAAGTGCCATGCCTGTAGTACTACTGAAGAATAAACTTTATCTTTTTGAAATTTAAAATTCTACATTCTTTTCATTCTATACTTTAAAAGTGACAGATGGAATGTTGATCTGAGTTGCAGAGCATCTCAGTGGCTAAGTACTGTGTCACTTTGTTTAGACGGTCACTGTAGTACCTGTACAGTAGAGATTCTATTTCAGTGGAGACTCTGAACTCAGCCCCTCATAATTTGATGTTAATGTTTTCATTTCACAAAGTTCTTCCTAATACCCTCTAAAACTATAGCATAAGCCAGGTGCAGTGGGTCACACCTGTAATCCTAGCTACCCAGGAACCTAGATCTGAGGACCATGGTTCAAAGACAGCCCAGGCACTAAAGTCCTGAAACTCTTATCTCCAATTAACTGCCAGAAAATTGGAAATTGCACTGTTGCTCAATGGGTAGGGAGATAGGCTTGAGCTGAAGAGTTCAAGGATAGGATCCAGGCCCAGAGTTCAAGTCCTATGCCCCCCCCAAAAAAAAAATCACACACACACACACACACACACACACACACACACACACACACACAAATATAATCTTCCGAACTTCACAACAGATGATGTTGTAAAGCATGTACTACTTTATGGCGTGTCTAAATGTATTCTATCTATCTATCTATCTATCTATCTATCTATCTATCTATCAGAAAGTTTTAGGAAGTATTTTGCTTTTAAAAGCAAATCAACCAGGTATGGTGGCTTAACCTGTAATCTAGCTTATTGAAAGGTGAAGATGGAAGTATCACAGTTCAAAGCTAGCCTGAACAGAAAGCTCAAGATACCAAGTAAAAAAAAAATTATTGAAACAGATGGCATGTGATTATGGCTCAAGTGATAGAGCACTTTATAATCAAGGTTTACAATTAGGGTTTTGAATTCAAAACCCTAATACTAACAAATTAATGACAATGATGATGTTATTGTTGTTGATGATGCTGATAAATTTATCAAAGATTACCTGGGTACATATGCCTATATTCCAAATATTCGGGAGGCAGAGGGAGGAAGGTCAGGAGGTTAAGTGGGCAAGACAGAAAGACCCTGTCTCAGCAACAACCAAAAATGGAAATCAAAGAAACAAAAATCAAATCACATTTATATCCTTAAACAATCATGTTTCCTAGAAATGTAATTAAATAATTTAAATAACTTGTTGGCATTTAGATATTCATTTTCTCCTATAAATTTGCCAGCCCTCCATTTATGGCTGAAGCCAATGTGAATACATTTGAACATAGGTTCTATAAGAAGTAACTAAGTATAATATGGTGAGAAAGGTACACTCTACTGAGATATGACTGATGGTCTTTGAAGTAGGGAAAGATCTTCTTCCACTCATTCATGGATGGTACAAAAATGGTAAAAGGACACCAAGACTATGTGGCAGTCTAGATACCAGAAACTGACCCCGCACAAGTACACACACCAAACCATAGTCTTCAGCTTTCTGACCTCCATGATGGTGAACAAATTAATTCTGTTGTTTAAATTATGCAGTTTGTGGTATTTTGTTATGGCGGTCTGAGCTGACTAGTGATATTTTCCATATGCATTACAAGCACCAGAAATCAATAAAATGTGATGTTTTGGAAGTTTATGGAAATCCACAGAGTAGCTCTAGAACAATTTTTCTCTAAAATCTTTTGCTGTCTTTAAATCAATGCACCTTGATAAAATGAAAATCAGTATTGAGTTGGGAGAG
The DNA here is from genome assembly GCF_031878675.1 of Megascapheus bottae. Classification (NCBI taxonomy): domain Eukaryota; kingdom Metazoa; phylum Chordata; class Mammalia; order Rodentia; family Geomyidae; genus Megascapheus; species Megascapheus bottae. Next base: position 27,995,683 of record NC_143520.1, read on the forward strand.
GAATTGTCTGATTGAGATAGTCATAAATCTGATGAAGCTATGTAGAATGATTTCCAGGAGATGTAGTGAGGTGAGCAATGACTATGTGTATTCATGTACAAACACTCCAGGGAGTCTCATCTCTTAAAACTTTTCTTATCTGTGATAAGGAAAGAAAAAGATGTACTCCCTCTAGGCTGGGAGAATCTGCAACAGGTGTGCAGCATCCTCACCACAAACTTTCCTCGTGTTGCAGAGGCTGCTCTGTCTTTTACAGTCAGCATTAGGAGTGCTAAGTACTAGTGGTCTACTTCTGTAATTCTAGCTAGTCAGAAGGCTGACAGCTAGAATCACAGCTGAAAGCCATCCTGGGCAGAAAGTTCTAGGGGACTCTTATCTTCAGTTAACTACCAAAAAGCCAAGAGTGGAGGTGAGGCTCAAATGGTAGTATCAGCTTTGAACAACAGAAAAAGAAGATGGAAGAGTGGGAGGCCATGAGCTTTTTCCAGTACTAGGGGAAAACAAAGACAAAAACAAACAAACAAACAAAAATACTAGAACAATCAGAGGTGAATTACTACTAGCATCAAGCAAATGAAACTAACCCAACATCTCCAAGCACAAAGAAGTCCCCAGAATTAAGTGACTCATCATCTGCTCCTTCAGAGGAAATAAAGAAAAAACACTGACCTGAGACCATGTGTCTCACATTCCATTCTTCAATTCATCATCTGCTGGACATCAATCTTCTTTCTATAAATGGAGACATACCTGAAATTAGCATGTTTGCTCCTGATTTTGAGGAATTCTTTAATGAGTAAATGGGTACATTTTACTCAATGTTCAAGTACTAGAAATTAAACAGCAACACTAATGCGTAGTTGTTTTTGCTTCTTTATTTATAAATGAAGTAGTGTTTCATCAAGTCAAATGGTGACCACATACGTTCAGAAGAAGCAAACAACCTTATTTTCTTTGCTTGCTTAGTTCAGATTTTGTGATCTCTTATAGAACTGCATTCTTGGAAGAAAAGTAATGATTTGACAGTGTGCACTTTGTCAAAATCATTTGTAAACATTCTTCCATAATGGAACAGAATCAATCCTGAAATAAACTGAAATACAGTTATTTTTCTTGACTGTAAGTAGTAGCCTAAAAATAAATTTCATTTTTAATATCTTCATTTTCTTCAAGCAGTTGTACAAAAGTATTCTCATCCAGCAAAACAGTTTATAAATGCAATGTGTCTTAATCAATGTGACCTCTTTCAACATTATCCCCCAGACCTCCCAATTCATTCTATCCCTCACTCTTCTTAATTTTGTAGCATATATATTGAAAAATAATTTTATCGTGTTAGTAAAAGCTTTCACAGGTAATTCCTTTCCATTTAAAATTTTATGTGGTATGCAGTATAAGAATTTTATTGCCCAAATTTCTAATATATTATTGTGTTAACAATTCACCATTTAAGTTTAAAATGGGATTTTGCTATTGCCAAAGTGTCACACTCTCCAATGCATCCTGTGTGAACATTTCAAGCTGCCAAGGTGAATACATAAATAAATTGTCACACTGACACACCACATCCCTTAATTTATAAAAAAAAAAAACTGAATAGAAACTGAAACTTCATAAGGCAGCCTTAGTAGACAGGTATGGCTGACTTCTCTCAGCTCTAACTGGGAATGGTTTCAGATGATAGAGACTGAGACAAAGAAGATCTGACTAGCTTCAAGATTCATTTCTGCTTCCTGGAGTGACCTTGAAAGGAAAATAACAAACAAGAAAAAATATTAAAAGCAAATAAGACTATCTAGTGTGGGATTCTAAGGATCTTTTACAACTAGTTTGTATGTTGTAATCTTAAGGGATATCATAACAAGATCAAATGCATGTAGACTTCAATTAACACTAGTGCACTGCATTAAGAATTTTTTCAGGATAAGTAGATTATGGCTTTTCTCACCATAAAATACAGATAATGTGAAACCCTGTCAACTGGCTGATGATCAGGTTCAAGGCCAACCCAGGCAAGAAAGTACCTGAGACTCTTCTTTACAATTAACCATCAAAAATCCAGTAGAGCAGTGGCTCAATGTGACAACTTTGAGCACAAAAGCTCAGGGACAGAGCCCAGGCCCTGAGTTCATGTCCTAGGACCAATAAAAAAAAAATACAAATATTTTTCAGGAGATGGAATGTATGCTACTTTATTCTAGCATACTAACTATATTACAATATGTATATCCTGTAAATCATATTCAGCATCTTAAATATGTTCAGTAATTTATTTTTAATGCTAAACCTCCAGGAATCAAATAAGGTTTACCTTATTTGATTTACCTATGTGATTGCTGTTCTTAATTTACTATATGAAGCTATTTCTTTTCTCTTCATTTTCCCTTATGGTTTATCTCATGTTGTTACTGTATCTGAATGTGGTACCTTGGCATATTGTACACATGTTTATGTGTTTATTTGAAAAATGGAAGGTAAGGGAAAAACAAGATGAGTGGGTGGGGTGGGGGGAGGGGAAGTGGGAGAAAAACATAGTTAAGGGTATCAAAACTCAAGAAGTAATGTGCCCACTACCTGAAGAATGCAACAGCAACCCCTCTATATATCACCTGACAATAAAATTTTAAAAAATAATAATGTGAGCTGCAATACTAGTGTATAATAGTTGCTATTTGGAAGAATTTTCCGTATGTTTCCTAAATTTCTCTTGCTGCATTATACTGTGGATTTCCTCTTGATTAGTCCTCAGTGGGAATAAAGTCCCTTATCAAAGAAAACAAACACTAGCTAATTGCCACCATTTTAAGTAGGGGAGGTTTCAGGGGCTTGAGGATAGATATCTTATTAACCTGGAATAATCTTAGTCTCCTACATAGTTCTTATCTCTGATTTCAACATTCCTAGCTTTGACTCAAGAATGGGGAGAGCTCTAAGCAAGGTACAGACACAATTGTGTCCATGTACACAATTTGGCCATCCACAGTGTGCCTTTAATAATTTACTTCCAGTTTTCTGAATTTTAGTATTAACACATTTTTCTGTTTGTCTGGGACTGTCTCCAAATTATTCTTGTATCTCTATCTTGAAGTTCTGATATTCTCTCCACCCTCCACCACCGCTGCCCCCTGAAATCCATCTAGTTTTACCCCATTAGTCAGGATTCAGGACTCTGGTGATCTGCATAGAAGTTTCATTAACATTCTAACAGGCTTTACTATGACATCTAAATTCCAGTTTTAAATTATCGGATTTCTGTAGTGAGAGAATTATTTTACTATCTCTATTTACCTCAAGCATTTATTCCTGCTAATCTTTCTCATCCTATTAGCTTTGAAATTCTTAAATTTGTTTTCCATTGTGTGAGCTGAATATCTACTTAATAACATTTCTTTTATTTTCTGTTGATTATCTTCTAAGGTATCATTGTTCTGAGGAACCTAAGCTGGTCAAGCCTTTTCCTTGGTAATATATCACTAATTAGTATTCTCACAAATCATCAAAGAAAATATTTACCACTGTGTAGGCCAGTACCAATGCTAAAAAGGTGCCAGTACTGTTGACATTGACCTCTTCATAATGCTGCCTGCCTAGTGACCCCGAATTATATGAGCCACACTAAAACCCATGTTTCTACTTATTTTCCATTTCCCTTTTGAGTTGATTCTATTTAGTGCAATGTGTGCTCTTTGGTCCACTTTCCTTGAGACAGAGAAAACAATCTAAGCTGAAAGTATGATGGCAAGTAAGGTACTCAGATAACATATGACAAAAGAAAATGTCTTAGAAGGGAAAAATATTAGAAATCACAATCAACAGAACCATGACACTTACAATATTAAATGTCAATAGGTTAAATAATCAGCTAAAAACAGATTATCATCACAATAGATAGTAATGCAAGGCTCAACTATAAACTGTCTAAAAAGAAATATACTTTAAATATGACACAAAATAAAAAGAGAAAAAAGCAAAATAAGAGAAAAATCATAATAAAAATACCAATTCAAATTAGAAAATGAATATAACTAGAAATCTAATATCATTAGAAAGTTGATATTACTGTATCAATATCAGAGAAAGTGTTTCCAGCTAGAGGTGTCATACGATCGGAGGCTATATATAGATATATATAGCGTAGTGGCAGAGAGCTTACTTAGCATGTGCAGGGCCTTAGGTCCCAAGACTAGTACCAAAAAATAAACTAAAATATCACACAAGGTAAGGAGAAATGTTTAATAGTAATAACAAGCTAAATTTTCCAAAATGGCAATTTTGAATGTGATACATACACACACACACAAACACATACATATGTAATATATATAATATATATATATAATAGCAGCTTCAAAATACATTAAAAATTTTGAGAAAACCATATGGAAAAATAAATCATTCACAATTGTCACTGGAGTATTCAATAGCCCACTCTCAGTAAATAGTTAAAAATAACTAATGAAAGATAAAAAATCAACAGTAATATACTAGATTTGGATAGCACCATCCAAACAATGACAGATTAGAATATAATACAACACTAGATGCAATTGATGCACACTATATATTGCTTTCAAACACACATGGAATGTCAACCAAAGCACAAAACAAAAGTATTTTTACATATCAACCAGTTATAGAGCATTGAAATTATGAAACACTTTAATTTGATCCAAGCAGATACCTGTGTGGGTATAACTACTTTGGAGGGTAAACTATTTGGGTTATTCCAGGACTGTGATATCTACTTTTCCAAAACAAACAAACAACAACAAAAAAAAAAACAAAGAAAACCCTTAAGACTATCAGTACTCGGGGAAGAAAGGAAAGTCAGCATGCATTAAAGTGAAAATAGCATTAGATGACAAACCCAGTTTCCAAAGAAAATCTGGGACATAAGTAAAATCTCTAGGTGTTCCAGTACACAGTGGCCAGAATTCAAGCCCCATGACTGCCCCCCCAAAAAAAACTAAAGTGCAATTTACTTTTTTATATTATGTGAAAAAAAAAACTTCTCCAGAAAAGTATCCCAGACATAATGTAAAATTGAAAATAAACTTGTAAACAGTTGGACACTAGCTTTGTGAACTCTGGTAAACAAATATTTATAGACAGAATGCAAAGAACACTGACAATAAAAGAAAAATGCATAAATAGGATGTTAAGATGTATCAAATTCAAAAGACACTAAAAGTAATTAAAGCCATTACTGGGATATATATTCACCATATTATATTTGCCAAATATCTTGGGTATACAATTCATTTTTAAAATGTATCTATAGGGCCAGGAGTTGGGCTAGTGGTAGAGTACTTGCCTAGCATGCACAAAGACCCAGGTTCAATTCCTCATGTATGTACCACATACATAGAAAAAATCCGGAAGTGGTGCTGAGACTAAAGTGGTAGAGCTGTAGCCTTGAGAAAGTCCAAGGAAAGTGCTCAGGCACTCAGCTCAAGCCCAGGATTGGCAGAAAAAAAGAAAGAAAAAAATGTTATTTATAAAAAATGAACAAATGAGAGGGTGACTTCCTAAAAGAAGATATATAAAAAAACAGTAAATACATGAAAACACGGTAAGTAAACTTTGAAAATACAACTTGAAACCATAAACATATGCATGCCAATTACATGCCAACTACAATGGCTGAAGTTATACCCACAAAGTACCAGAGAGAGCGCAATGAAACTGTTCAAACCTTACTTCTGGGAAGCAGGCTAGAATAACCACCTAGGAAAGTTTAATAGTTTCTTTTCAAGTTAAACATATGCATAAACATAGACCCAGCACTTCTGCTCTCAGTATTTACTCTCCAAAATGAAACTATGACCACAAAAATTCACATCTAGAAATGTTCATAACAATCTAATTCATAATCATAAAAATCTGGAATCAATGGGAAGTCAAATAAGCAAATTATGACAGGCTCATAAAATGAAGTACTGTCTACAATGAAAAGTAGAAAAACACCACTATATACCACAGATGGATAAATCTAAAGCCAATTATATTGGTATGAGGAATAGAGTCCAAGAATAAACAAAACTAATCCATGGCTATGTATTCAGTAATGGTTGTCCCTAGTGTAAGAGAATGACTGTGAAAGAGAGTGAGGAAATCTTTGGTATATTGTTTGAGATATTAATGACTTCTATATTTATCAAAACTAATCCATGTCTACACTTGAGATCTATGCTTTCTACTGCATGAAACTGGACCCCAACAAAATCAATCTGGTATGAATGATATGATATATTTATGCAATGTATTTGTGAACATGCACATAAACAAGTTTTCTTGATTAGGTTGGAATGTACTTTTCTGAATTGAATTTGAATGGCTTTTAAAAGCCTTGTTGGGGGCAGGGAGTTTGGCCTAATGATCGAGTGCTTGCCTAGCATGCACAAAGACCTGGATTCGATTCCTCGGTACCACATACATAGGAAAAAAAGCCAGAAGTGGTGCTGAGGCTCAAGTGGTAGAGCTCTAGCCTTGAGAAAGTCCAAGGACAGTGCTCAGGCCCTGGTTTAGGTTTCTAAACCAGCATATACATAGGATCCCATACCTTGATAGGTGGAACATGTGTCTTGGGAACCTAGATTATGTGAGCTTCTGGAAGGCCAGAAGTAAATGCAGTTCTTTAAACTGATCTACGAAATTCTCTGAGTAACAGGTGATGTCATTTTAGAGCCATGCACAATCTCAGAAGTCTTCTAAAGATACCAATGGAGAATCCGGAGCCAAAAAGATTAACTGTTTGCCCAAGAACATACAACTAGTTAACCTGAGGCTAAAATCAGAATATCCTTATTCCCAGTGCATAAGAAGTCACTAACAAGGATACTTCTCTCAGCTTTAATTACTCATTTTCAAAACAGAAGTGAATGGCTCATAAGGACAGTCCATGTAAATAATGACTTTGAGTCTTTAGAACTCTTGTAAGGCTTTGATATATAGTCAAATCAGATTTATATAAGCAAAGGAAAAGTAAGAAACGAAGTGTGCTCAATGGAGTCCATAACCATCTTGAGCTGGCTTATAGCTGAGAATTTTATTGCCAAGTCACTGTTTCTTCCTGAAATTCCCAGTAATAGTTTTAAGATCAGAATTAAGAATGCAGTGCTTAATGTATCATTGAATATATTCCATAGGGTGAATTCAAACATCTATTTGCATTTCTTGCTTATTTAGATTGTTCATGTACAGAAGATATCAATAAAAATTTTAATATCATTTGTGGCCATTGTGTACTGGAACACCTAAAGATTTTTCTTATGTCCTAGATTTCCTTTGGAAACTGAATTTGCCATCTAACACTATTTTTACTTTAATGCATAATGACTTTCCTTTCTTCCCCTAGTACTGATAGTCTTTAGGGATTTTCTTTGTTTTGTTTTGGAAAAATAGATATCACAGTCCTGGAATAACCCAAACTATTTACTCTCCGAATTAGTTATAACCAGACAGGTGTATTCTATGCTGAGACATTCTAAACTGTCACACAGAGAGATTCACAGACTTTGAATGGCAATTCCCAGAGCATTTCTACTGTTTAACCTGAGAAGGCTGAAGCCTTTGATAAATTGTTTCAGAATCAGCTAACAGATGGAAAGACTCAAGAAGTTTTCTAGTCCATGGGCTGACTTAGTTAAATAAGCTCCACAAAATTGCACAATGTTCCAATTCTCTGTTTTTTCCAATCTCTTTTAAACTCCCTGGTTCCATCCTAATTTTCTGCAAGCAAATATAGCAGGGAAGGAAAGCATGAGGCATAGCAGAAGAGAGCTAGCATGGAGAGATAACAGAGAATTATAGACAACATTCAGTGAGGCTGTGGAAACACAAATGAGAAATCTGGTGGAACGTAAGACCACTGGTGCATATATATATTTTTTTTCAACTTTTCTGGAAAATATTGATATAAACTTTTGAGAAATTCAAAGTAATATTTTTTAGGCATGGTAATCAGAAAGCAGCTAATTAGCTTTCTGGAAAATAAAGAAAGCTGAATAATTTCTACTGACCTTTACAAGAAAATAACATTGATGATGCCAATACATGCCTTTCTTATAATTCTTTTTTTTAATTCACATTTTCCCTGTGTTTACTTTCATCTCCATGCTACAATGCATGATGTATCACAAAGTTTCATGTGAAATGTTTGTTTAAATGTGTTATGGTAAATGTCCTCTTGTATTAATGTATTATGGTAAGTGTCAATTTATTAAGAGCCTTTGGTAAGAACCTACACTTTGTAGGTAAGAATTAATGATATGACACTTCTGGAAGAAGCCACCGATTGCTTTCAGAACTACTGTGGTATGTTTTTCAGAGATGGCCTAGAGATTCTAAGTTCAAATAAACAGCACTGACAGTAAGCATTTATAAGATCAATGCCCAATACTATACATACTATGTGTTAGTGGCAATTTATTATTCTGAATAAGAATGAAAATGAATTACATTATCAGTATATTAGAATCTTCAGTTTCCTTTTAAAACACAGGGGAGGTTTTTTTTTTCCCTACATAACTTACATACCTCTCTAGTCATCAGATATTACATCATCATACTTACATAAGTCATTTAACCTATGGCCAATCTGCTCTGGTTTGGTGACAGTGAAGTGACCTACAGAAGTGTCTTGCATAAGTCCCGGGATCAGATTGTGGTGAGTCATTTGTCCTCTGCTCATATGGACAAATGACATTCCACAGAGCTAAGTGAATGAGTAATAATAGTTCAGCTAGCCTTGAAAACACAGTGTTTTCATAGAGGGCTTCTAGAACTGTGGTAGAAAACTACAAAACTAGAAGACACTGCTAGGAAGCATGATTCTTGTTGGCCCCATTAGATAATACTTTTCTTCTTTCTTATAAGCTTTTAAAAAATTAGACCTTAACATTGCCTACATTAGCTGAGATAAATTCTTTTTTTCACATATTTTTATTGTAATTAATAGAAGGATTACATTATATTCACCAGATAGAGAGTGCATTACTTCACATACATTGATACCCTTTCTCATGTCTTGGTTGCCATTTCCCTCTCCCCATTCCTACCCCTCATCTTGCTTTCCCCCCTTATCTATCTGATTTCAAATAACCAAATACACATATATAAAATATATCAGATAACAAGATGAAATACTGTAACAATATGAGATAACCAAGGGACTGCAAAAGAGATGAGAGATAACATAGTACATTAAGGACAACAATCACTCATTATATGCCTTTTGTTTCTATATCCTGGAGGCCCTTACATTTAGTGTCATTCTATATGGCCTTTTGTATCTAGGTTTTGTTCTTTTGTAAATCTCTGCTAGGAGAGCCCAAGGTTTTTACTGATTGTGACAAATGAGGAAAACCATTAAGTCTATGTTCCTTTAGTCTGGCTTACTTCACTTAATATGATTTTTTCTAAGTCTATCCATTTCCTAACAAATGGGGCGATGTCCTTCTTTCTGACAGCAGCATAGAATTCCATTGTGTATAAATATCACATCTTGTTGATCCACTCATCAACTGAGGGGCATCTGGGTTGGTTCCATATCTCTGCTGTGGTAACTAGTACTGTAATGAACATCGTTGTGCTAGTGGGTTTAGTATGTCCTTGTTTCTGGATGATTGGGTAAATGCCAACTAGTGGAATTGCTGGGTCATAGGGGAGCTCTATGTTTAGTCTTTTTACAAACTAACATAGTGCTTTCCATAGTGGTTGAAAGAGTTTGCACTCCCACCAACAGTGCAGTAGTGATCCTTCCTGGCCACATCCCCTCCTAGCTGAGATAAATTCTTGAGGGCAAATGTGAGCGTTTAGTTATACCGTTCCACGATATTCAGATATTTTTGTCTTTCTAGGGGGAAAAAATGAGATTCAGAAACTTGCTTATAACCTGTATACAAAGAAACTTCAACTGGAATGATCCTTTAGGATAAAAAACACTGAGTGTTTTTGAGTAATTAAGTAAGGGAAAAATAAAATAATTTTGCTCCTATTTCAGCAATAAGAAAAAAATTAATGTTGTCATATTTCCTACCATAATTGTCAGTTAAGCCACAAACTTATTGCTATATATCATCAGTTTCCATTGCTCCTGCTAAGAATATGACCTGAGGGACTCATCAAGCCCTGCTGAAGTCAAACCAGTTGTGTCAAAGATAACATTCCAATCAACCACCAGAAAACTCTTCTAGTGTGGCAGGTCTTAAATTCTGGGCTAGAAAAGGTTAATGACTTATTATAAGCTTTGAGAGCTATAACTCTCTTTAAGGCATTCAACTTGTAAATAAATATTATAGGCAAGCTAAAAGATATCTATAAGTCATTATACAGTTTTCACTAGAATTATTGCAACCTGCCCTCTAATTCTGGGCAACTTCTTCCAGGAAGCATCTGTTTTGCTTTTGGTGTTGGGGGTTGATTATTTGGTTTTGTTTGCCAGAGAGGTAGCCACGAGTTCAAACATATAGGAATGCTACTAATCTAAAGAATAAGTTATGATTAAATACCTTAAACTCTTCTCCCTGTATTTGTCTTTGCCCAAGTTAGTGACTCTTTTTGGTTTATCTCAACTGTTTCTGGTTTCCTTGTTTTGAGTTTAGACATGTTAGAATGGTGACTGCTAAGTAGTCTCATTGACAAGTTTGGTTTAATAATGACTACACTTTCATTAAACAAGCATGCATTTCAACCAAGGTTTTATACACATTTATTGAATATTTCAGATTTGGGAAAAATGATTTCTAATGTGTATTTTTCCAGAAACATAATAGGACACTCTGATTCCATCATTTTTTATGTCTTAGATCTCAGTTAACCATGCACATATCTATAAATAGCTACATATATCTCACCAGATCTATAAAGAAGCCCATAGTGTCTCTATTTCTGTGTACCCAGTAAAAATCTTTGTTTAAGTTGGAGTCCTAAAACACTAGAAAAGGTACAGTTCTGGAACATACTGTAGGGTTTCTTTGGTTTATTTCCTTTATTATCTTGTTCATTTAGATCCTAGGGTTTGATCCTCAGGTCGTCATACTTAGTAGAGAGGAGCTCTATCACTTGAACTTCAGTCCCTTTATCATCAGATGTTTTTTGGAAAATGTCTTGCATTTTTGACAAGCTTTGGCCTCCTGCTTATGTACTCCAAGTTATGTTTCTGTAATAGATAAAGTTGCAGGCAAGTGACACTATACCTGGCCCCTTAAACAATTTTCACACATTTCATGATTCTATTTTCTTAATTTAATTTTATTTTGTTGTAAAGATTACAATTACATAGTATGATAATGAGAAATTTTCTTGTCCAATACATTGTTACCCCTTCCCTTGTTTGTCTTCCACTTTCTCTCACCCTGACTGCCCCCTCCCAAGTTGTAAAGTTCATTTCCAACATAATGTCTTGTGAGTACGGCTGTTGCATTTGTCCTTTGTCTCACCATTTTGTTATTCTTCTTCCCTTGTCCAAATCAGATAAATGTGAATACAAGACACAAGGCACCAAAATAAAAACAGTGACAACAGAGGATAAATCAAAGGGGGGAAAACAAAAAAGAAATAGCTTCACACAGCACAGTAAAAACAAAAACAACAAAAATGCCCTCTTGTTTCCATATATTGAAGGTCGTTTAATTTAATGAAAGCATGTAAGTATTTATAAGAAGACAAACTAGATAGGCACTAATGGCTTATGCCTATAATCCTAGCTACCCAGGAGGTTGAGATCTGAGGATAATAGTTCAAAGCCACCCTGAGCAAGAAAGTCCAGAAGTCTCTTGTCTCCAGAAAACTGGAAGTGATGCTGTGTCTCAAAGTGATGGAGTACTAGCCTTGAGAGAAAGAGCTGAGGGATAGTACAAAGCTCTGAGTTCAAGACCCACAACCAACAAAAAAATAAAAGACTATAATTAATTTTACATTTTTTTCTTAAAGAAATTGTTCATCTTAAGTTGATATGAAGTATAAGTTGATGCAGAATATAGTTATATTTAATATATTAAGTTATCAGTTTGATACTTTTGTAATAATTTATTGCTCATTGTCTTTTCCTCAGAAATATCAAAATATGAACAAAATCAGCAATCAGACATTGAAATTTGTCAGGAGAAGTTGGAAATGTAAGTGTGCCATATAAAACAAAGAACAAAATAAGGCCTGGGTCTCTAGAAAATGAGACCAATTGTTGAATTTATAAGCAGAGAAAGAGATTATCAATTGGGCAGTGACTTCTTATTCAGCATTCACACAGCTGTGTCATTTCCTGTTGACCAAATAGTGAGAGCTAAGTCCACATAGCACCAGTAAATTGTATTACCATTAGTACAGACAAACAGGACCAAATACTTCAGCAAAGGCTGGAGTATTTCTACATAGCAAGGACACTCATCAGTACACTGGTAAGACAAATTGACATACTTTTAAGAGATAGTAAAGGAAAAGATGAGCAAGAGTACAAATTCTGTCAGAATAACAAGTTCAATCTATTGAATCATATAGGTCTTTTTTCTTTAATTCCTTTAAAAAAATTATTTCTTATTGTTGAGGTAATGTATACAGGGGTTACAGTTGTATTCACCAGATAGTAGGTGTATTACTTCTCACACATTAAAACATTGAGTCTATTGAAACATATCGGCCTTCTTTCTTTAATTCCTTCTTGAAAAACAAAAAGAACCCCCCCCCGTAAAACAAGTAAAAAACAAACCTCCTATTTTGTTGATTTTTATATAAGGCCAGCAAATTGATCATCCTTTTCTGACTGCAACCAAAAAGAAGAGATAAACTGAAACTTTCAGCAAGAAAACATGTATAAGTTTGTACTCTTGCCTAATCTTTCATGATTTAAAACTATTTGAGAGCCATCAATTTATTAAATTCTCCAAGGGAATGCCAAGGATTTCTGTGCATGTGTTCTAACGTAATGTCTGTGAAGGCCTCCTGGACATTTTCCTTGTTTTTAATGTCCTTTTCTCTTTGTTCATCAACGATGCCTGTGAGTAATCTGTCCTCAGTGTGTACTTGCTTCTTCAGACACTTCTATCAGGAATGAAGAGAGAGGAGGAGACAACCATGAATAGACAATTAGGATTGTGTCTTAGAATATTTCACTGTGAGCTGAGAGCTCCATGAGTACACCCAACATGGGAAGGGAGGTGTCTGCATTCAGCTTCTAAATAGGAATTGTTCAAAAGGACAGGGTAAGTGGTTTTCTAAAAACCTTATTGAGAAACCTACAGAAAGCAGACAGTGTTGTCTTCATATAAGGATGAAGCTAAGGAAAAGAATTCAGTCAATGTTTGCCCAAGGTCAGACAGTGTGTTGGTTTAGACTGGACCCAAATCCAAGTTCCTGACTTATACTCTAAAGCTTATAAAAGAACACAGAGCTATTGTAATTTATAAGCCTTCTGTCATTATTGGATGGGGCAATTGCTCAATTATCCCTTTCTCTGGAATTGGCATTGGTACTTATTGTGTCACAGGGGACACCGTTTGTACACATGAAGGAGACTCACTAATAATTAAAGGGTTAATCACAAAAGGAAGAATTTCTAAGCTCAATTGGTTTCAGCAACTAGGTATGCACTAAAAAGAGCATAGAGATAAGTACCATTTGTTTTCTCTTTTCTTGTTTTAGGAGAAAGTCAGTAAAGGAGAATACTAAGAGGAAGACAAAGAAATAAAAAAAACCCATAAAAACAAAAAATAAAAATAAAAAACACTATGAGGCAATATATGATTTCCCTGGATGGGCTTTACACCTTCCTAATGAATGTGCTCCTTAGAAAGCCTTCACTGCTGTCTCAACTTTTGGTGCTGTCAAGGACCTCACCTATGATTAGATCTTGTATTCTCAATGAAGATGAGCAGTTTCAACAACTGGTAGGTCTTCCCTACCAGCTCTTTCTTCTATATCACTTTCCTTATCTCCATTCCCTAGCCCTTCTGCTGGCTGGTTTGTCCTCATTGTTAAAGACTCAGTCCCCATATAGAGGCATTGCCAGGGACTGAGGTCCAATTCCTCCAGCTGATGGGTTAGCATGCCATTCTGTTAGTTCATAGGGTTTGGCCCACTTATTCTTATGGATGAATTCCCTATCATTTGTCTGGAATGTTTCCCCTGTCAGAGCAGAAAACAAGACTGACATTGTTTCCTGCTCTATCTTCAGTTCCTAGGACAGTGCCTGACATATAACAGGTATTTTAAAAATAATTCTGACAATATATTCAAGTTAAAACAATTGAAAATATACCATGCACTGAGCACCAGAAATTTAAAAAAATGAGGAGAAACAGTTCCTACTTTAGGAAGATTTGAAGCTGGTGACTTTAGGATAATTTCCTACAGTTATTTATCCCTCCAATTTCATTCAGCAATGGCAGTTTCCTGGAGATTCAGGTGACCTGATTTCCAAAATAGACACCCAATAGGATTCCAGATTATTCACTGGTAAAGTGATCATGCCAGTTGTTTTGCCTGAAACAGACCCTTTTCATATCTGTAGTTTTACCATAATCATTGATAATGCGCACTTTTGCCCTCAATAGTATCTTAGCTAAACTGATGTGTTAATCATATCACTGCTCAGTCAATTGAAAACAATGATTAATGCTAGTTAATCTGATTTAGCAAATAAGGTCAATCAATTGAGGGATATGAAAGTTCAAGTCATATCTCTGGAAAAGGGGTAACTTTATAATTAAGGACACAAGAAAAGCCAGAATGGGCCTAGTATCTATTAGTAGATTAATTAATGCTTGTTAGGGAAGAGTGATTCTGGGAAGAAGAAAACTAAGTTAACAGTGAAATATAATATAGGTTAGGGCTCTTTATTGTGTCAGAAATGGTTCTGCAAACAGTTCATTTGCATTTCCTCATAAAAGTTATTATGATTCCTTTCTTAAATATGAGGAAGCTGAGGTTTACAGAGGTTAGATAATTCATCCAATGTCATATAAAAGAATATGTGGAGCCGGGAGTTTGGCCTAGTGGTAGAGTGCTTGCCTAGCATGCACGAAGACCCGGGTTCGATTCCTTGGTACCACATACTTAGAAAAAGCCAGAAGTGGTGCTGAGGCTCAAGTGGTAGAGCTCTAGCCTTGAGAAAAATCCAAGGACAGTGCTCAGGCCCTGAGCTTAAGCCCAGGACTAGCAAAAACAAACAAACAAACAAACAAACAAACAAACAAAAGAATATGTGAAGCTTGGGACTGAAATACACCTCTTCTTGACTTCCTGGCCCAATTATCATTTCCAAGGCTTGTCAAACAATCAAGTAAATCATTTGATAAAAATCTTATCCTTAAATAGGATTAGGAAATGCTAGGTTAGACCTTTTCTATAAGAATATTTGATGTCTGTAATGTTTGGTTTAAATTGGTAAGTCTTGAGGGAGGGAGAGATGGGGGCCACATGTCTCCCTCACTTACTGGGGGAGGGCGCACTATGTATTAAAAAAAAAAAAAAGCTCTTCGGAGCAAATTTTGACAAATGATACTCTGTAAGGGCCATAGCAAAGTCAGCCATGCTTTTTCCCATGGTTAGCCCTTCCCACATGTAAAACAAACTTGCACATTGGTCCAGGCCAGGGCTCTCTTTTGGGGAAAGCTCCAGTGCTGGAAGGAACTGGAGAATATCCCTTTTCACTCCCTATAAGGAACTTCATTCCCATCTCATCTTATTCTTTACAAGCCTTCAAATTTCCATGTAAAGAAAATGTATCAGTTGGTTCAGGCCAATGTCCTTATTGTAATATAGTAACTAAAATCTTTTGGGGATAAAGGCAATGTCCTCCCAGAACAAATGTGTGGGTTCTTTACATCCTTTTATAAAGAGCTGCTGTGAGGAAGAATTGGAAAGCTACAAGTTTAGGTGCAAAGAGGGGGTGGAGAGGGACTAGCAGAAGTTCCTCTCCCAACGACCCCCACCCCTTACCCCCACCCCCGTTTCTGCTGAGACCAGCAGAGAGTGCTTTGATTACAGTAAAGCAGGAGTCTTAGATAAAGGAATGAAAAGGCAGTTTCACAATCCCTTCTTCCCAGCATCCACTGCAAGAGGGTGATGGTAAAGGGAGGGTGAAGCTGGATGAGCTGTGTTTGGGTCCTTAGGGTAAAAAGACTGAATTTCTAGCATCTGTCACTCACTTGTGAGCATCTTCCACTGGCTACTTTTTTCCCTTCCCACCTCTTAGTCTCTTCAAAGCTTTTCTGCCTCCTCTTGAATGACTGAAATCTCACAGGTTTCTAAAGCCAGTTTACTTACTGTAAAGACAGCCAAACCAGTCAGAAACAACCCGATTTAACAATTATTTTACCAGCTGTGCATCTGTGGGGACGGGTTTGTTTGTTTGTTTTCCTTTTTGATGCAATGCATCTGTATCAAAGATTTTTCTTCTTGGGCTTTATTATTCATTCGTTGGTTTATTTATTCATTTATTTATTGCCAGCATTGGGGTTTGAACTCAGGACCTTGAGTTCTTGCTTGTTTTTTGATTTTGTTTTTGTTTTCCCATCAAGGCTTTGGCTTGAGCAGGAAATCCTTAGATTCTTAGAGGGGAGGGTGAGGGAAGGAGGGAGAGAAGGAGGGAGAGAGGCAGAGAAAGAGAGGGAGAGGGTGAGAGCGAGCCTCTCTAAAGACGTTTTTCACTGAATTCCGTAAAAATCAATGTGCACCGAGGTCAGTGTTTCCTCTCCTTCCGGATGTGTACGATTCTATCCATCAGCAAATGGCATTTGGGATCTACAAGTTGTCCAGGGCCTGGGTCTGCAGTCCCTCCTGCACGCTACCCTAGAGGGCGCGCGACTTACATTTTCTGCTAGCTCCGCCGCCGCGCCGGCTCCCAGGCTCCATAAAAGGGGAGGAGGCGGATCAGTTTCCTTCTCTCATTGAGAAAGAAGAGGATTGGAAGGCCGGGCGTATAAAGCCTCACCGAGAGCGTGAAACAAAGCAGTCGGATCGGAATTGGACTTGGGAGGCGCAGCGTGGAGTCAGGCGTAAAACTTGTTGGAGGGGAGTGACGAGCCGGCTCCTCTCGTTTTCTCCCCCTCGTCCGCGCTGTGCTTCAGGGGATCTCCCACCAGCCTTACGATTTATTTTTTATATTTCCGGGGTTTTGTGTATTAAAAAAACATATATAAGAGGGGGGAAGAGAAATATATAAATATATTTTCTTCGTACGAGAAAATTTCTTTTCCAAGAGAAAATAAGGCAACATCAATGAAGGAGAGAAGAGCCAGCCAGAAATTATCCAGTAAATCTATCATGGATCCTAATCAGAACGTGAAATGCAAGATAGTCGTGGTGGGAGACAGCCAGTGTGGGAAAACAGCGCTGCTCCACGTCTTCGCCAAGGACTGCTTCCCCGAGGTGAGTGCGGCCAGCCCCGGCTTTGCCTGGAGAAGGGGTGACCCTCCGGATCCCCCATCTCTCCAGCCCACGAGTTTTCTCTTTGCGAAACGGGTCCCCCGAGTCTCGCCGCTGAAAGGGAAAGTGCGCCGGCCGCGGTTAGGGGCCGGGACGCACCGCCGCACGTTGACTCGTTCGCTCCCAAACTTAGTCATTTCTGGGTGCCAAGCCGGGCCTGGAGAGATTGGGGTCACGGCATCTGCGAGAAGGCGGTGGGGCGACCCGGATGTCCGAGTGTTTAGTATGTGTGTCCCCCAGCCCCCCCACCCTTTAATTGGAGATCAGGGTGGGGGAGTTTTTTTTCCAGAGCGTGTTGGATGGGTCTCGTGTCTGTGGAAATAACCTTTTTGCCCCCTTTCCCTTCTTCTTCTGTCCGTTTTGTTTGTGCAGAACTACGTCCCTACAGTGTTTGAGAATTACACGGCCAGTTTTGAAATCGACACACAAAGAATAGAGTTGAGCCTGTGGGACACTTCGGGTAAGAGTCTTGGGACCGCGTGGCGCTGGGCTTGGGGGGGGAGGGTTACGCTTTGGCGGGGCGCCCCGCGCACGGCGGGTCTCCGGACCCAGCGTGCCACAGCTGTGCGGGCCCCGGTTTAACTTCGCCCCTCCGAAGGGTTCCCACGGTCCACGCTCCGTGAAAATGTTACCCTGTGTGAGCGCGGGCAGGGTCGACAGCGAGGATTTGGGGGGCTTGACAGTGGATCAGTAAGGCACTGTGTGCCAGCAGGGTGACCGGGCGCCGCCTGGAGCTGCCCAGGGTCTAGTGGCCTGCTGCGGTCTGTCCTTGGGGCTGTGTCCTAGCGGCCTAGGTCCCTGGAGGCTGGGTAGTTCCCGCACCGCCCCCCCCCCCCGCGGGATCCCCTCGGGTCGTGGCGATCGGCTCCCGTGGGTCTCATCCTCTGCTGGGCTGAAGGCGGGGAACCCAGGCGGCGGCGGTGGGAAAAGATTCTCGCAGCGACCACGGTTGCGTGCGGAGGGCGCGCGCTTGGGGAGCCTCCAGTGAACGGCGGCCGCCCGCGCCCGTGACGCCGACCGCCAGGAATGCGCCGGGGGCGCGGGCGGCGCAGAGGCTGGGCAGTCCGGGTCTCCTCCTCCTCCTCCTCCCCCCTCCTCCCCCCCTCCTCCTCCTCGGTGTCCACCTGCGCCCGAGCCCTCCTCTTTGCCCTCCCTGTGATCACGCTGTTCCCCTCGAATGATCACGCTGCTCCCTCGACCGTGCCAGTCCATTGCATCACCCTCCCCCTGCCTGTCTGCCTGCGGGGCTGCGGGCTGCGCTCGCGGGTCGCCTTTGACCTTCCCGTCTACTTGAATTATTGGCTCCTTGGTGGGTAATTTTCAAAAGGTCTGGGGTTCAAGGCCAGGTTATTGCCTTCCCATACGCCCACCCACCTGGCGCCAGTCGTGGATAGGGTCAAATCCTGACGAGAGGCTTCCAGATCTGGGCTGAGTGAGTGGTGGTGGAGGGGGACGCCATCTGGAATCTAGCGTGGGGACCCCCAGCACCCCGCGGTGACTGATGGCCCGGGGAATCCCGGGTGCAAAGAGGGTGACCTCTCTGGAGGAGCAGAAGCCATAGGGCGGGAAGGTTAAAAGCCCCTACATGCAGGAAGCTGGGCTGGTGGTGGACCCAGCCAAATCCAGTCAAATCCCAGCGAAACTAGCTGTTAGAAGGAGCGAGGAGCAAGCACACAAGTGCCGACAAGCAGGTTTTGTTGTCAGGCGGGGTGGCCCGAGGCGGGGCGCTGGGAGTGGCCTCTTGGAGATGCCTCCGAGAACTTCCCACAGCCCTGGGCCTGAACCTCTGGACAACCCCCATTCCCTGCCCAGGGACCTGGGAGATTAAAGAGCCGAATGCAGGGGCCAGACTTAACAAGGTCGCCACAGGCAGTCCCCACACAAAGGCAAGCCTCAAAGTCTTGGTGGAGCGCCTCTCACGGTCGCTGCCAGCTGCTCAGACGGCGGTGGCGGGGAGAAGGGTGGATTCAGTTTCCCAGCAGAAGGAGGTTCTTGCTTGGACAGCCGAACCATGACCTCTCCATTGTTATGTATTGGGAGAGCACACACAGAACAAATACTCTAGAGTGTGTTGATGGATGAAATCTTAGTGGTTTCTTACTTCAGTAGCTCCTATCATCAGAATTATTACTCAGCCCAGTAAAGTACCTACTGGGCTCCAGTTCTCAATCATATCATGGCAATTGTGATGCCTTAGTGAGTAGGCCTGCTGGCTTAGGGCCAATCACTTGGTACCGATAATCTTCTCACCCAACCCTGTTGGGACCTAATACTAGGTACTGGGTGGGGCAGTAGGTCTGATTCAGTGGTTGATACAAAGATGTGTTTAGATCTTAGCTCCTGGTTACCATGATTTCTACATACACATCTTCAGCTCCCTGAATCTCATTTCTGTCATTTGAAGGAGGAGGAGGGCACTGTGTTGGAAAATGTTCAGGGTCTCTCCTAGCTTTACACTAATTGGCTTCAGCGCCCTGAACAAGCAAGTCTTTTTGTTTCCCAGGATGAGTTCCCAGGTTGGCTTCAGCTCCATTCTCAGTGGATCTGGCATTCCTTGCTGGGGTTTTCACAGTTTACCACAGCAAGCAGGGTTCTGGTCAGAGCCAGACTATCTGGTGGATAGGAATGAGACTTATTTGGATAGGGAGAGGGAATGAGTGGCCTTAGAGGAATGCTGGACTATGCCTTGCTGACTGCAGCTTCAAGAGTCACAGGACCACCAGCAGAGATTTTAGATGAGGTGGCAAGAGGTCAAAATTGCCTTTCTTTTCTTTTCTTTAAAGAAAAGGCACTTAATTTTTCAAAGGCTGGCAAATAAAGCCCAAAATGTGGGTAGTTTATAGTTGAAAATTGCCCTTCTATCATGCAGATAAATATCACTTTGTACATTTTGAAGCACTTAATAAAAACCTGACAGTTCATAGTCTCTTCACACGTAGCAGAATGTCTTGTACACAGTAGTCATGCAAGAAAACCTGATGCATGAATAAATAATATGTGTTGTTTCCAAGGAGATGAGGTTTCCTGACATTCCCACTGAATTACCTGAGCTCTAAGAATGGCAACTTCATCAAATTATGGATAATCACCTGAAAGGAAGTCAGTAGTGAAAGCATCACTTGTGTTTTTATTTAATGGAACAAAAACATATGCATGTTTCACTAATAAAGTTTGGAAACTGTGGTTACTAAAGTATTATACTACAGTATTATTCAGTTTTGAAATATTGGGATTTAGATTTATTCAAAAGAGAAAAAAGATACAAGGACATTATTTAAAATTCCATTATGTTGCTTGGCAGGTGAGATGTTAGTTAATTAAACATAACCACAAAGCACCACTTAAATTCTAAGAATAGTCCACTTCTACCATGGAACCATTCTATCAGCAAGTTGTTATTTCAAGTATCTTTAACATTTTGCCTCACTTTATCTCAAGCTTTTCATAGTGAATTTCTGAAGATTAATTTTTGACAATGTCTTGACATATTTTTTTGCCCACAGGTATTTGTTGAGGTTACATATGCCTTATACCTCTAGATGCATTTATCTTTTCTAGCTGCTATCATTTATCTCTGGAGAGAAAATGAAAGCTAAGATTGTCGAGTTCTAAATATCTTTTTTTTACTGCTTACTACAAAGACATTCATATTGGAAAAGTAGGGTGTGCCTCACTTCTACTAGGGAGAAAGCATAAACTTTGTTCTTCCTGTGATATACCTAGTCAGGATAACCTTCCAGCAGTCGGGCATTTGCAAAACAGAAACAGTTGTTCTCTCCTTAGCCTCTATATTTGACCAGCATCTCATCTCCCCACTGCCCTTCTTGGCAGTCATATGACCATGCATAGGAAAAAGACTGCTAATTTGGGTATGAGAAAGAATATGAAGTAAAAGTGGGAAGTGTGTGGGGGGAGGGTCTTTTTATCATGACAAAAGGAAATCATTCACTTCCTACTCTTAGAAGTCCAGGACCTTAACGTTTCCTTTCTTCTCTTCCCTGTCTTCCTTTACTATAGGCATTTACTTTAAGCAAGTCCTCTGCTAGGCCCAAAGTGGTGCAGTGCTAATTCAAACATGGTCTAGAAGCATTAGGGCATTGGTGAAAAAGAAGCTCCTCTCCTTAACAGCCTAGGGTGTGCCTAATGTTTTTAAATTCTTGAACTCGAATGTCCTGTTCCACCTAGATGCAAAAGTATTTTTCCTACGGGGCTTCCCCAGGGCTTTGTAGATCCTCTAGGACATCTTCAGTTAGAAAACTCTCCTCTTCCCTATGCACACACCAGTGAAAGCCATGACAGAGTTCTTAGGGCTATTATAGTGCTCCAGCCTTCACCAAAAAGTAAGCAAAACCTCATAAAATGTACTATGGAAGTCATGGGGGGTATTTTTGAAGATATTATTCATTTTACTGAGAAATATTTTCATTAGGAACATTCTTACTAACAGTTGCAGAAATTCTCTGAATGATTTTCATGTTGACCCAGTGAATTTCTGGAGGAGGAAAAAGTAATAGATTCAACATTTTAAAGTGTTTAGTGAGACCCACAGTCTAACAACTTTTGCTTTCAAAATCTGCCACATTTGCCAAGCATAGGGGCAATTTGTAGCATGAAGCCAAATGCCTACTAATAATAGAATCTTAGTCATTTAAGGATCATCATATCTTTTCCTAGGAGATTTGATTGCTGTGTAATTTCAATACTTGTGATCTAGGGAGTAATATTCATGCCAGCTTTTAACCAAGACAAGTTAGTGCACATTTTATTTAAAGTGTATGATTAGTTTTACAATATTCAGTTCAGCTGCTAAGATTCCTCAGAGTAACTATACTATTGCTTCATGTATGCACTTTTGAATCTTGTCTTGATGCAAGCTGTTTTAGGCCCTGGGTGCTAAAGTTAGTATTCTCTCAAAAAAAAATATTGTCTTTAAGTAGTTAAAGTTAGTATTCTCCATATTAAATTTTAGCATTATCAACAAAGGATGTAGCCATTCAAATTTTTTTGAATTTAAAAGAATTTAGAGGAAATAAAATCCTATTTATGGCTTCACTTTGAGGGCAGACTCCTATAAACATAAATCTATCTATAGTGTTATATTCATAGCTTGTACATCATTTGAAGAATGGTCTTGATGACAAGTGCTAATATTTCTTAGAGGAATGGAAACATTTGCATTGTTTTGGAGGTTTGTGTATATCAGTTCAGAAAAAAGAGCTTAAAAAGATACCACTGGATGGGGCCAGGAATTTGGCCTAGTGGTTGAGTGCTTGCCTAGCATGCACAAAGACCTGGGTTCGATTCCTCGGTATCACATACATAGAAAAAAAAAAAGTCAGAAGTGGTGCTGAGGCTCAAGTGGTAGAGCTCTAGCCTTGAGAAAGTACAAGGACAGTGCTCAGGCCCTGAGCTCAAGCCCAGGACTGGCAAAAAAAAAAAAGAAACCACTGGAGAGAGAGAGAGAGAGTGTGTGTGTGTGTGTGTGTGTGTGTGTGTGTGTGTGTGTGTGTGTGATTTAGCATATAAATGAACTTAATTGGTAAGGAGACTAGAACTGAGCATGAAGTCTCTCAACCTGTTTCAGGGTATCCTGTGCATCATTGCTGAGGCGTTGGGAAGGAAATAGGGGTACCAAACTAGGCAAGAGCAAGTTCTGCCCTTAAGCTATTTGAAGTCTAGTTATGGTAGCAAGGCAAAGAAAATGTTGAAAATAGGAGTAACAATAAAATTTAAAATGCTGAGCAAGTGGATGAGATGTTCTTTCTCTGGAATCTGAGAATACCCACAGGATATATTAAAGAGGGAAATGAAGATACTTCCTGGTCCTAGTTGTAGAAGACAGGACTGGAAGTGTGAAAGCTGGATTCATCTTCATGCAACAAGATGTAATGTTGCCAAAGGCCACATGGCCAGCCCAAGCTCCTTGACTGAAATCTGCTTACTGTAATCATCACAATTCCTTTCCTTCTCTTGAAGTTGACTGGACTTTTTGGAAGGCTTTAATATCTCTCTTACTTGGAAACTTGTTTATACTGCATAGCTACCAGGGAAATCATAATTCTGAAATATGAGATTTCCAAGTTAGGTTTCTCATAAAAAAAGACAGAATTAAAGGTTTACAAAACAGCCAGAGAAGCATGGGTGTTTATGCTAAGAATAATCAAGGTCCCAACTGCTCCACATCATGAAGTAGTAATGATCCCTAGGAATTTGGGAGTTCCCAAGTAAGGTTCAGTTCCTGAGTTTTGAATATTGTAAGTGATACGGGACTAGGGCAAAATAGTTAGCTGGGATGATGGTTTCTAGTAAGCAACACAGAAAACTTCATGTGATGGATTTGTCTATCACGTGTATTTCCACTTAAACTATGAATGCCACACATAGTGGAGGAGGAGTTGTGAATCCCTAAGTCTTCATCTCTCTTTCTTCTCTCTCTCTTCCACCTCCACCCCACCTCTCAAATCCAATTTAGTGCCAGTCTTTTTTCCAATCTGTATTTTCATAAGTTGCACATTTCAGTGAAGTGCCCAGATTGATCATTCTGATGCCACCTGAAATAACCAGATGTTTCCTCATTAATCTAGTTCTTTTGCATACAAATATGACACCAAGGACCATTTTATCTCCAAGTATCTCATGGCGCTTGGAAGTCTGTGCCAAGTGAATTAGCTATGGCTTGATCATTTTCTGATGGCCTTGAAATGTCTTCTGAGTTACTACATTTTGGCAACTTTCTCAATCTCCTTGGACAAAAGCAGAAATTTTATAGACATGGAGTGGAAAGCTGTCCAGCCAGGTGTTGTGCACATTGGCTTTGAAAAATGAGCCTGAGAATGAGTAGACTGTAGGTGAAGTCACTCATAGGACTCAATGCTCACCATGTGAACCATAAAGCTTTGATCTATGCTGAATACTAATGTAAATTGTTTTTAATTACATATATATATGCAACTCTTATTAATTCCTCTCTAACTTACCATGGTTCCATTGTCAGTAAAATATTTCAATTCTTAGATATCTTTAATTTCTCTCAATAAGCCTAGGAGCTTAAAGTCAACTTTTTATTTGCAGCCCCCAAATAACAATTTCACTTTTTAACTTTCTGATTTTCTATCCAATTGTATATCTGCCTTGCCCCCACAAAAGTAGAAAACGTTGATTCTAGTTCTATCGGAACATATAAAAGTGCCTATACATTTTCATAAGATCTGCTCATCATTTCAATGGAAATTATGATTCATCTGATTCTATAGAAGAAACAAACAAAATATCCTTTCTCTCCCCAGACTGTTGTGGCATATTTGGGGCCTGGTATGTGTAATGTAGACAGTTAGTTGGCAAAACAGAGCCTTGTGTTGAATCAGATTATGAAAGTTCTGCCCAGACTTGCTTCACATTCCTGAGATTGCTGCTGATTTAAAGCTTTCATGATGATTAGAGATGGCATGAGGGAGAGCCTCTGTAATAACTGGGTAGGCATGCAGTCTCCTGTGTTAGCTGCCCTGTACTCTTGGTGGCCACTATAAACACCAAAAGTTAACAGATCTTGTCTGCTATAGATTTAACCCATTGCCCTGATAGAGATGCTTTTCCTATTACGATTCCACAAAATATTCAGCAAAAAGCATTTTCAATCAGACTCCTCACAAGCCTCACAGTGTTTGAACAGGTTTTGCATGAAGTCCATAAAGCCTCCCTTTGGGGATGACTCTTCCATATACATTTAATGATGTACATATATGGCACGTTCTATCTCTGCAGAAGGGTGACTTCAACAGGCAGGTATGTGTCTGAAGAATTAGTTTCTGGGTGAGGCATGTTGTGACTATTCCCGGGCTGGAAATTTTGCTCTCACTTGAAATGAATGATCTTGAAGGCAGAGATGAGTAAAAGTACAATTTCCAAATCCCTTTTGAATTCTGCTGATGGGTGAGCAACTGAGAATCTTGAAAGCATATTTACTCCCATCTATACTTAAGCAAAAGTATAGGTGATTGGGGGAGGAGGGGTGGATTTTTACACGTTTTGTTATAATGATCATGTTTCCTGAGGCAGTTCTCTTTTTGAAGATCTAGTAGGTTATTTGGAAAGGACCTTGGAACCATGCTATAGGTTTTAAATTTCACTAAGAGTAAGAGAAATGCTAGAATCTGCTTATTCTGCATGCCGAGAAAAAGATTAGCTCTTACTGTTACTGGAGTTTAATTGCAGTGTATTCTAAGGTAACAGAACATATACCACATGTGCAACAGGACCTACTGTGTGCCTCGGTGACAGTTTAATCCTTGTATACATAGTAAAAACTTTTCAGCTCTCTTTTATATTTATACAGGTGGTGCCCTCAAATTTTTTCACGTGCCACCTTAAAAATAACAACAAAAAATTCTCACTGTTTGGTTTCCTTATGTGTTGTAGGATTTTCCTAGGGTAGGAAATAAAGGAGTCAGAGGGTCATTGTTCTTGCTTTCTGAGCCTTGTTTCTGCTTCTTCTGTGGCCCTTTGTCTTCCCTGATTGCTTCTTACTTGACCAGAGCATTCCTGGGATTCCTCCTTTTCTCTCTGAGTTACCCCTCACATACTGGAGATTACCAAGCCCTCTGCAGCTTTGCCTGTCCCATTTCCTTCTCACAGTCACATGGACTCTACAAGAAAAGATTTGTGTTCTACAAGAAAGAACTGTGAAGAAATTAAAAATGTTTATAAACATTGTAAAATTATCCCCCCCCTGAAAAGTCCTCAATAGTTTCTTCCACTCCCGAAGTGTTGACTTTAGCCTATCAAAAAACCATAAATGAATATAGTCTTATTATCTTTAATAGCCAGTTACGCTGATCTTTGTTGGTTCCAAATATTATACCTATAAATAATAAATGTGAAGATTAGTTTTATCAAGACCTTTGGACACTTGATCTAATATCAGCACTGTTTGCTACCAAAAGTAGTAGGACCAGATTAGGGTATCCTTCCTAATTAGATCTCTTTTCAAACTCTTAAGAATCAGAATGTGAAGTGAAATCATAATATTCAATGTACATTTATGAAAACAGAACCAGAAAGATTGAGGGGGATATGTGGTGTTGGGAGATATGGGGGAAAGATGAAAGGGGTAACTTTGATTAATAGGCATTATACACATAAACTGACATGTTGACTTCAAACCCTTAAATTAAAATGAAATTTAAAAAAAAAGAATCGCCTCTTTCCTTCTACAAGCACAGTGAGGCGTCTGAGTTCTCATGAAGGTTTGTCATATATATATATATATATATGTATGTATGTATATGTACATATATATATATATATATCCCATTCCATTCAGACTGTTAGCTAAGCACACAAGCAGAAGCAAACATTCATAAGAATTTGATGTCACTTGAGGAAGTTGTTTCACTTTAACATTAATCCAGAGAGTGAATTTTGCAGACATTTGCATATAATCTCTAAGCCTGGAAGCTGGCTCACTTTATTTTAGTGGGGTCTTGAGCCCTTGTTCTGCCAAAGGCTCACTCTGCACAAAGGCAGATTCCTTTACAGATCATAAAACCAGAGAGGGAAGGAAATCACAGTCCACAAGGGGCGGAGTATTCCCACAGCCACGTGTGACCCAAATCTAACCACCTGTTCTGTGGATTCTCCAGGTTGTCCCCATTTTAATTAAACTAGTTTTGTCCTTTTGGATTTCCTTAGTCATGTTTTTGTGTTTGGAAAGGATGGTTTCTGTTATGAAGGGCAGTCTAGGATGGCAGATGCACTGGCGTATATTTATCTACCATGTCCTGTCTGGCACCAGGAGACACTTGTGCTTAATTTCAGGTCCACTTGAGACTTAAATGTTTCCAGGATTGTCTTTCCTAGTGTAAATAATTTCCAAGCGAGGGGACTTTTTTTTTATATACTGTTTTAGTGCAGGCAGTTTGAGTCTTGGGAACAAGTTAATTCTTGCTAACTTTAAAGAGTAGAAGCACCCTTATAAAACTTGTTCAGCATCTGGATTTCTATTCTGTGATCTGGTATTTTCTACCTGTTTAGAAAGTGATGTGCAAATCCTTAATTATATTGAAGTTAGACTGTGGACAAGGAAACAAGGAAAGTAAAAAATGGCAACAGAGTGTAAACTTTGACACAAATGCAGGAATATTAATATGTAATAATATTATATTAGTGGCTGAAAAGGCAGCCCCAGCCTCTACCACTTGAGCCACAACATCACTTCCAGCTTTTTCTATGATTCCTGCATGCTAGTCAGGCACTCTATCACTAGGCCAAACTCCTGGCCAAATAGCTGGTGAGAAAGCCACAGTATAACAGAGACTTGGGGCTATACTGGGTGAAAGATACATCCTAACTATTGTAACTTAGTCACAAGAACAAAGTCTTGAAAGATTGGATTATTGTAGAAATAGGAAAGGTGATTTTTTAAAAACCTTTTTCCTCTGGAGTTTGACAAGTGCTGTTTGGGGTGTACAAAGGGATAACACCTGTCATGTTTTGGCTAGAAATGGAAAATTATGTTGGAGTGAAATAGGAATTTCAAGGAAACTTTTAGCTTTAAATTTCCTTTCTGTACTATGGAGTAAAAATAATAGTAATACATAAGTTTTCTTAGTAAAATGATTTTTGTGTATATTTGTGAAATGCCAGCAGACTAAACATTATTTCTTAAATGTAGCCATCAGGCAGCTGGATTTATTTTATAGTTATACTGAATACATAGCTTCATGTAAATGTTCATCTCTTGGAACTCTTAAAGGAGAAAAAACTTTGCAAATGAATAGAGGTCTGGAGTTGAATTTATTGTCTTATGCCTTGAACTTTTAGGCCATTCTGGACACTCAGTGTCATTCTTAGAGGTGGAAGTATGTAAAAGAGTGACATGATGCAACATGGCATTTATTACGCTCCTGTTGTAATAGGAAGAAAAACCATATAGGATTTGAGGATAAGCTTAAGTAAGCAAGCTCAAAGGTCAATGGCTTATCCCAACTTGTAACTTCAAAGTAAAGGACACTTCTGTGGTTTACTGCATTTTCGTTTGTATGAGTAAACCTTCTTTCTTCCCCCACCTATTCCCTTCTTGCACCAATCGTGAGATTTGTTATCTTTTCCCTAAAGCAACTCAATTTTCAGTGCTTGCTTTTAACAAAGGTGACAACATAGCTACAACAACTCTAATAAATACTTTACTAAATTCCAGGCACTTGCTGGGTTTATTTCCTCCCAGGTAAATAAGTTGTTTCCTTATTTGATAAATGAAGAATCTGGGGGACAGAATCCTATGGCTACCAGCTAATCTCTCTGTTCTGTGGTAGAGGGAGACTTGGTTACTTGGCCCAGGGAGCTTCTCCACTTTGCCCAGGTTCCTTCCAGCCCAAGTCTTTCTTGGCCCTCCCCTCTCACCCAGGTCAGATAGATAGGAGGCTCTGGGATTATGTGGTATAAATATATAACTGATCCTGCTGTGTACTTGTTTGCATTGTATTGTTTGTTTGCAGTAGAAGTGGGATAGTGTTGGGAATTAGTTCAAAAGAGTAGAATTAATGCATGACAGACAGTAGAGACTTTCACACCTGTTTATCCTTGTGTCTTCTCAGGGTCTCCATACTATGACAACGTCCGCCCACTCTCTTACCCAGATTCTGATGCTGTGCTGATTTGCTTTGACATCAGTAGACCAGAAACTCTGGACAGTGTTCTGAAAAAAGTAAGTGCTGGGGATTGATGACACTACTCAGTGTCCTGGATGCTATATAGACACATGTGGTTGGCTGGGATGCTCCAAGATTCTAGTTAATCCCTACCTTGTATTTTGTAATTGAAATATTGGAAAGGACGCTTAAACATAAAAGCAATTCTTACACACGTCTCAGTAGTTTTGATCATTAATATGTCAGAAATATTATTTAACAGAATTATAGGACAAATTACCTTCTAGAACCTCTGTATTTGTTTTGGGGGAAGAAACAATACAGCGAAGAATAGTTATATTTGAATATTGTCATATTCACCTCTCCTTTCTCCTTATAGATAGCATCCTAGTTGTTTACATTTGACCACTTTACCAAGCTATGTTTCAATTAAGTTATTTATGGAACAAATGAAACTAGTCTAGGAAATCTAGGGCAATACTGGTATATCTTCAGACAGAACACTGTGAATTATGATTACATGTATGTCAAATACTAATAAAAGGGAAAAAACCCTAATGTTTAACCTGTTTAACCTGTTTCTGGGGATATAGGTAAACTCCAGAATCTGTAGGTGAAGAAAAACCAAAATATATTCTTGATAGAAGGAACTGAGTAAAAAAGGAAGGAAACTAATGAGGACACCTCATTAGAAGCCTGGGACTCAGCCCCTAGGGTTGTCACAGATATGTGCTTATGGTTGGAGCAACACTCATTAGTTAAGAGCCCTGTCTCAGCCCTAACCAGAGTGGTATGGGCTTCCAGAATCAACCTTTAATGAAACACACTTCTCCATGCACAGGACTTAGGCACTGGAAATGGTGAAGGAAGGATAAGGAAATGTCATTTAGTGTATTCATGTAACCAAGGAATAGCCAGCGCAGAAAAAAGGGAAAAGGAGAAATCCCTGTGTAGATGGTTGGGTTTGATTTGTTTTGTTTTGGTTCAGTTCTTTTGGCTTTTGCTATAGTGGAGTTTGAATGTTTTTCATTTCTATTTTGGTATAGTATTTGATTGATTTGTTTGGTAATTCAAAATTAGAATCTGAGGCATCATCTTTCCTCTGTCTTTACTAAACATCATAGTTCAATAAAAAAATGACTTGTGATAGATCAAAGTCATTTTCACTTCTTTAACTCCTTTAAACTCTAAGTAGTGTGTATGGAGCAATGTAGGCTAATATTTGTCAGATTCAAGCAAGAATATACTTTGTCTGCCTTTAAATGCTTGTCAACAATTGCCCGATCCATGGAGGGGGGCCAGAGTCATTCACAGCTGAAGAGCAACATAACATGTCTCATTCTGTCTGTAGATAAAAACGGTGGCTTATTTGCTAGAGTTTTTACTTGCTGTTGGATGAGGTTATGCATAATTTATAATGAAAAGCTTTTCTCCTGTTTATTTTGCTTCTGTCTTTTAGGATAAAATGAATAGTGACTTGGCCTTATAGGTATTAATGAGTGTGTTTTACACTCATGTGAGGCTTAAGGTTCTTGATAACCTCTGCTATGTTTCCTTTTGATTAATTGAGTCTTAAAGTCCATGAATATAAAAGAAGTTGGAGCATGTAAAGAAGGAAAGACCTCTTACTCTTTTTATTTTTTTTCAGTTCTCCTACTTCTAATCCTAGTGCTAGTTAGCACATAGTTGATACTCCTAAATAATTCAGGAGAAGGAAGGAAGGCCTCAGTGGACACATCAGGCTCTTATGGAAGTATGTTACTGTCCTCAATCAAGCCATTGGTGTACTATGGACTAGACATTCTTGTTTAAAGAACACCTCTAGTCCTGGAGATGCTTTCTCTGGTGGTCTAGTAAATCATTACTTAGTATTATACTTACATGTAAGACCCCATTACCCCTCCTATTCTGTAAATTCCTTTCCATAAGATATGGCTGTATCTTAATCATCTTTGTCATCACTATAGAACCTGGTAGAGCACTTATGACGTATTTGTGGATGTGGGTGGACATGTGTCAGTCCTTTTGTCCTTATCTCTCAGTACCAGAGCTCTCCTGTGAGGCCTCAATCCTGCCTCCCACTGATAATCCTCAAACCTCATGTACAACTACAAAAAGTCAACCGTTTGCTTTTAAAAGAGGATATCTGGAATTTGCAGCAAGGCATTTTTGAAGACTAGAGAGCTTTTGTTAAGTTATGACATGAGTAGTCAAGTTGAAATGCTTTAAATGTTTAGTTTACACAACTTAAAAATCTAACTTAGAGGCATAAGATGTCTTCTGGTAAACCTGGGGCCTTCCACACCTAGGGTCTTATGTGGATTCAGCCTCTTGAAGGCAGGGTGTTCTATTTTTTACCACTCTCAATCAGATTCCTAAGCAGGACCTCTACTGTACGGTGGCATGTTTTAGACTTTTTTTGGTAGAATCTGTAAAGGAGTACTTTTTCAGGTATTAACTTGGTTTTACTTGAAGCCTTCTATCTGGAAAGTATTATGACTAGCTCAACATTTCCAAGCAGGTAGTCACACAACAGAATGAGTGGTTATTCCTGATACTTCTCTTTCAGAGACACAATTGAAATTACCTTTTCTTCATACTCAGAACGCCTTGCATAGAGACAGATGAAAATTGATAGCAACAGTACGCTTAGGCATTTTGATTAGATCCATTTTACAAAGTGAAACTTTATTATCAACTTAAGGAATAAATTGAGTTGGCTTCTTTCATTGTGGGTCTCATTTCCAGTATCTGTCAGTTAAGGGATTGTTTTTAATACTCTGGATATAAATACTTTGCTAATTTTTCTTTCTTTTCTCTTAGTGGAAAGGTGAAATCCAGGAGTTTTGTCCCAATACCAAAATGCTCTTGGTTGGCTGCAAGTCTGATCTACGGACAGATGTTAGTACATTAGTTGAGCTCTCAAACCACAGGCAGACTCCAGTATCTTATGACCAGGTATGTATGTTGCTAGTGTGCAAAAATACTTTTAAACAAATGTGAAAGAAAAGAAATATTATTCATAATAAGACCAAAATCAGCTGCTTCTCTGGAGGTTTCAGCCAGTGGTCTCCAGTGTGAAATAGGAAATGATTATCATTCAGGAGCATAATCACATATTTGAGTACATCAGTGCTTGATTATATACTACCCTTGTATGTATCTGAAACCCTGGGGGCTTAGAAGTCAGTAAGATTAAGAGAGATTGTGTTCAGAATCAGTACCTCTCTTTAAGAGAGCTATTCTTATTTTATATTCTGCTGCCCAATAAAACACTAAAACAGACTGTTCTCAGTAAAATAGCCTACTCCATAAAACTACCTTTTAAGAGATTCATTTCTACAGGTGTTTCCTACAGGCATTTTGAGAAGACAGCCAGTTTTAGACAGGCATTCTTTTAAAACCCACAACCAGATTCTAAAAATAGTTTATGTTGGAGTAGTTAAAACTATGAAAAAATATATTCAAACTGGGTGCGGTGGCTCACACCTGTAATCCTAGCTACTCAGGAGGCTGAGGTCTGAGAATCTCAGATCAAAGCCAGCCAGGAGACTAAAGGCCGTGAGACTCTTATCTCCAATTAACCACTAGAAAACTGGAAGTGGAACTGAGGTTCTAGGGGTAGGGTGGTAGCCTTAAGCTGAAGAGCTCAGGGACAATGCCCAGGCCCAGAATTCAAATCCAATGACCTGACCTACTCAAAAAAAAAAAAAAACAAAAATCTATCATTTGAGATACTGCATTTTTTGGGCCAAGTATAATGTGGATATTTGCAGTTCCAGCACTTGGAAAGCTGAGGCCGGAGGAGCTTAAGTTCAAAGCCAGCCTACGTTCTATAAAAAACTTGAGAACATCTTTCTCCACACAGTGAGATCCTGTCTACAATAAATAAGATCAAAAATTAATAAAGTAAACTTAATAAGAAAAGACAAGTAAAATATTGCATTTCAGAAGTAGACATATAGCTTAGTAATAGAGTATAAATAAGGCCCTGGTTCTAATCCCTAGCACCACAAAAAAAAGTTGAAAAATAAAAAAACCAATAGTCATCTTCATTTTGTATATCTAATTAACAAATGCTTGGCTCTTGAAGCAGATTATTTTGGTTTTGTATGTATGTGTATAATGGTAATATATCCACATTTAGAAAGTATAGATTTTTTTTTGTTTCTTTAATTGATGACATAATGCTATTTTAATCACTCTGTATTGCCCCAGTGTTTTGTACAGCCTGTTAACTAGCTTTCACTACCATTCAGTGTCAAGAGCAAAGATAGTGCCCTATGGAAAGCTAGAATAGACTCCACAGTCTAAAGTCCCCTGCCAGATCAATGTAGAGAATATACAGTTATGTTCATGATGTTCAGCTGCCTTATCCAGTAGTGAGATTCTGAGCCTTGTTATGACCGGAAGGCCTCCATAGCCACTTATTTTTGATTAGAGCCTCCTTAGCACCTGTCCTTTAGTAGCAAGATGAGCAGAGTAGTCATCCTAAGTATTTGATGATCACCGACACAGTGACTCAAGAGCAACCCTTAGAACCTACTATGATTGAGTAATGATAACTGAGCATCTTACGATTGTATCTTGACTGCCTATAGTCAGACATATAATAGATTAACTTTAAAAAAATCTTTATGTTTTGCAATGCTACTGTGAAAATACAGTTGACATATTAGAAGATGTGTTGCAGTGCAGTGTTATTTTGCCGCAAGAGAAGACACTTTATAACCTTCCCTTAATGTCTTATTACTGACTAAAATTCTTTGCTTTTGCTTCTCAGGGGGCAAATATGGCCAAACAGATTGGAGCAGCTACGTACATCGAATGCTCAGCTTTACAGTCAGAAAATAGCGTCAGAGACATTTTTCACGTTGCCACCTTGGCATGTGTAAATAAGACAAATAAAAACGTTAAGCGGAACAAATCCCAGAGGGCCACAAAGCGGATTTCACACATGCCCAGCAGACCAGAACTCTCTGCAGTTGCTACGGACTTACGAAAGGACAAAGCTAAGAGCTGCACTGTGATGTGAAACTTTTCCTGGTCTTGAATGAGGACAAGAGGATCTAGCATAACAAAAAAGGAAGAAAGAAAAAGAGCAAAACAAAAGAAATCTGAATGAAGTGCACAGCCAAAGTCATATATACCGCAGGCCCCTAAAAGGATAACTGTGTGTTTGGAATCCTGTCCTTGGCACGTAAATCGAGTGGTGAGGAGTGAATATATTGAAGAGTTTTGATGTGTGACTTGAAAGATATGCCAAAAAACACAAGAGATACAGATGGGCTAAAGATAGATGAGGAGGAATGAGAGTACTTCCAAGAAGAAAAAATCACCCTCTGAATGGTGCTTGCTTATTTTTTGTGATTGTTGTTGTTTCCTTACAATTTGTTCATGAATCTCTACTTTGATTTTAACTTTTCAATGTTTTAGTCTCCTTTATGAAAAGTGTATATTAATATACCATCCTCATTGGGGGAACTGGCACTGTGATCTTAGTGTTTAGGCTTTTTGTTTTGTTTTGTTTTGTTTTGTTTTAAAGAGGATGTGATCTAATTTCCTCCTAGCTCATCATTAAAATGGAAATTGTATCAGGACCTATGGGGTTCCAGAGGAAAACTTCAGGAGGCTTTGAAATCTTGTCTTCCTGAAGATTGCTACAGAGCAAGATAGTTTTAAAGAAAGGCTTTTGAGTCCTTGCAAGATGTGTAGACCAGCACTACAAAGATCGCCTAGATCAAGTAGGGAAAAAATGGTGTTGCTTTTTATTCTGTCTGTTGGTTCTGTTCTTCAATGTGATCGTCCTTAATGAGTGGTATATTGCTCAATGTAATATTTTTGTGCGCTGTTTAGAGAAGAGGGTTGTGATTTTAGGATATTTTTTGCCATCGTTGATAAAAATGCAAAGTCAAATAAAAAGTGTCTTGCTTTGGTGTCCTAGAATAATTCCAGGAGGAAAAAATATAGGTACTATTTTCACTATGAGAGGTAATAAAGGAAGAAATAGTAGCAGAAAGTTCTGTTTGTAAGTACAATGTCTGGAAGGTAGTTACCAAATATACAAAGCAAAAGGACTGTTCTTTTGGGAAGAGGCTCCAAAATTGGCAGCATCTAATGATCTGTTGGCTCAGTTCACTTTCTTTAATTAAACATCCATGTGCAAAGGATACATTTATCCAAGCTGTGGAGAGTCCTTAGTAGAAAATTACATGTCAATCCTGACATCACAGGGGCACTTCTAGAGTGACTGCTAAACCTCACCTACTCAGATTCCCAAGGGCCATGTTCAAAACTTAATGCTTATTATGTGAAAGTTGAATCATCAGCATTTAAAATAGTTTACAGATATATTTTTTGAACCAGTTCATTTTAGAGATGCTTTCAGAAAAGACACCAGAAATGACCTGTTTATTTTTGGGGCTTGTTGAAAATGAGCTTTCTTTCCTGTGATAATGCTTCATTTTTGAAGTGTTGAAGCTGTGCTCCCATGAAATTATGGCAGGAGAAGAGGGTAAGGTAGTTACAACACTCAGTTCTGTGTCTTACAAGCACTTTGTTTTGTCTCTGTAAGAGGAATACCATTCCAGGCATTTCCCACAAAATACCGGATTTTTTTTTACCAACATAATATGCTTTGATTGACACAGCATTATGCTTGGAGCAGTATTACAAAATAGCTGGCAAGTGCTTTCTGTATTTAAATATTGTAAAAAGAAAATAAGTTATAACTGTTATAAAGCAGAACTTTTGTTGCATTTTTTTTTAATGTTGAAGTCACTTTGTATGTTTGTTTGGTCGATGTTTCTGCAGTATTTATTAAAACATACTTTTTTTTTCTTCAAATAAAAAAGTAACCATGTCTGTCTAAATGTCATTTTCTTCTTATTCTATACCTCCTGATTTGTGTAGCTTTGTTATTTCATAGAAAAAAACACAGAATCTGCTCTGGCTTTTGCTGCATTGATAGGCCTTGGAATTTGATTCTTTACCGTAGTTTGTTAAAGAAAGATAAATCTGCATGTAGAAGTTTGAGGTCAAATCAGTGGGGGAAAAAGGGGGGGGAAACTGATCCTATAGAAGACAAGCTGTGACCCTGCCTAGAGGACTGATTAGCAGGAAGTGTGAAAATGCCTTGAAAACATAGTAAAACAGTTGGGTTGGCTCTCTGTCCTCTCAAGTTTAGAGTTCTAGTTTCTAACCCAGGTGTTCACCTTGCCAAACAAGTAGACTATTGTCAGAATCACCTTAGACCCAGTGATTGCAACAAATAGGTGCTTGGGGAAGGATAAAAAGAAGAAAAACAAATGTAGACTTGCTTATGGTAGTAGCATGTTGAAGCAACACAGCATAATGATAATAGGCTTCCTAAAAGTTGTAAAGTAAGCACAAAACAGGTTAGAATACTGAAGTGCTTGGATTATCTTCAGACCACTTACTTTTTAGGCTTTAGCTAAAATCCTTACACAGATATGTCATGTGAGACTAAAACTGTTTCTGCTTAGCTAAGCCATTTCATGTAAGAATCAAATCCTTATGGCTTGAAGAAAAATTGCTTTAGATATCTTTGATGTAGAGTTACTTCCTTAGAAATAATTCTCAGACCAGAGTCAAGGGAAAGTCAAGAGGATCTAGTATGAGTGAACAAATGAGAACATTGATAGGATTGACATATACTTCTTTTTTATTTTTTTTAAGCACAGATTATTTGGATATATAGAAAACACATTCCCATCATTAGATGGGAAAGGAAATAAAAGTACTTTCCAACTCCTGGATGTTGAGTAATTTCACTGCCACAGTGTGTGAAGGATAGAAGGGGTGGTTTCTGCTGACCTTGGCACTATTTTATAGGTCATGCAATCGTGTCCTCTCTGGTCAGTTGTTCTCCTTAAGCAGCTTTAATTTGTTCAAGCAGAAAAGAAAAAAAAAAAGTTTGTCTTCAGTTTTGAGTGTGTATGCCTTCCTATTTTCTAACTTTTTGCCTGAGCAAATCTCTAAGCATTCTATGAACATTCCTTTCTATGGACTAATGATTATGATTAATGCCTGTTTTACTACTAAAAGGTGGTTTTCAAACCCTGGGCAAGACATTTACTGTGTCTCTCTCACCTCTACTAATCTTTTCCAGAAACACTTGAATAAAAGTTGCTAGTCTTCCAGAGAATGTGTTGTAACTGGAAACTTGAGAAATGACCCAGGGAATTAGATTTATTAGAATAATTTTTAAGTAGTTTCATTTTATAAGAATCCCCAAACTCTAAAACCTGCTTTTTCTCTATTTGACAGATTGCATTGACATCAGATATTCTGCTCTAACTCATGTTGTTTTCCTTTCCCCTATATTTCCTTTCAGCAAATAGATATCTATTGCCTATTACATGGCCAGCGCTTTTCTATGTTTGGCTAGACCAAATCATGGTTAAAACACCATCTTCTGAGTCTAAGTGAGTTATAATCTAAGTAAGGGGCCTACTCAAGAACAAATCAACATGCATTGCACCTGGTCGTGATTGGTGTTGGCAATCTGAACCACAGATTCTGGTTAATAATAAATAGTAAAAAACAAAAACATGTTTCCATGGAATCCACATGACAAATCCAAGATAAATCACATTTATAATGCTATAATATGGTGTAAAGGAATATTTTAGTGCATCCCAATGGCTAGAGTTGGTTTAGTGATAAAAGAAGAGCAATAAAAATGGCCCTGTGGCCAGTGATTGCTGAAGAATTTGCACAATGTCCATAGATGGTTGTGACTATTTAGAAGTCCAACAGAGGAATCTATTCCTTCTCAACTGAGTACAACATACCTTTTAATAAATATGACTGCCTTGCTGCAGGTTCAATACATTCTATCTCCTGTGAAATCTACAATAGCTAAGAAAAGTGTGAAAAGAATTTTATGAAGAGCTTTGCATAATAAAATTATACTAAAAATTGAAACTAATTTTAGGAGATGACAAAATCCAAAGAACTATAGCACACTTTCATTGAAAATAGAGAATTGACTCTATAATGTTGTGGAAGTCTAAAACTCTTCTTGAAAGCATTCTCAAACAGTGAATTTGAAGGTTATTCATCTTTGTCTTTTCCTTAGAACACAGGAAAGAAAAATCTAATGAACCCCACCTCCCATTTAAAACTTTTCAGGATTTCAAAAGACAATTCCTCTTTTTAATTCTAATTTTTATTGTTATTATAAAATAAATGTAAAGAGGGATTAGTTACATAACTCAGGTAATAAGTGGATTTCTTTAGGGATGTCATCCCTTGCCAATTCCTTTTTAGAATTCTTTTTGGATTTTGTTTCTTCTGAAGGGAGCTAATAATGGACTTTCATGATCACAAAGGTACTGATAGTTCACCTCTATTTCAAAGCAGCTAACTGAAGATAAGGACATTCTACAACAAGAAAAACATAGTATGGAAACTAGGCCAATATTTGGTTTATACCACAATCAGAATAAGACCTAACACTGAGGTTGCACAAATTATGTCCCATGCACTGACAGTTCTAAATGGTTCCTATAATTCACTCCTTCCCTCCTTCACACATATGCAATAAGTTAAATGCCATCAAGTAGAAAGGAACTCGGGCATCTTCTCCAAAGGGTCATCAGAGGAGCCAAGATTAGAATTCAGGAGGGCAGTTAGTCCTGAAATCCCAGTGTTCTACCATAACACCATTTTGTCCTATACAAAAATACTTTATGAGTATGTGATCCAAGGTCTACATCATGGCTGCACAGCTGCTTGAGCCCATGGTATGACTATACTCACCTGACCTCCCCAAGTCTGTACCCTCCCTAGTTCTCTGATTCTGACTGCATCTTCCCTCCTGTTATTGTCTTGTGTTTTATCCTCTATTCTCCTATCTTCATCCCATCTCTTGGGTTGTAGGGTTGTTATGAGTAGGAAAAAAAGGAAAGGATCTACGATGGTTGGCATGTTCGTTTCCTTCCATAATTCAGGGATTCTACAATGGTGCTAGAGTGAAGGTATTTCAAGAAACTAGTTCTAGAATCCTTCAACCTAAATTGGATGCTGAAGATACTAGCAGTATAAAACAGCCCAAAAGAGAAAGTTGTCACTGATTGCTGGACAACTGCCAAATTGTATTCCACTCTTTTGTGAATATGATAAATACATGTAGTATAAGTATATAACTATATAACTATAAATGATGAACGTCAGTCTGTGCCTTCATCACATTCTCCTGCTGTAGATACTTTATACTGAGGAAGTCAGAAGCTAACTTCTATGCTCTTTTTCAGTTTGCTAGGGGTAAATTCTCAGTATATTGCTACTTAAATATTGAAGGGTATTTAAAAGCAAATTACATTCTTTCACAGGGGCTGACTTTGTCCCAGAGAATAGGGAAGAACATAGACCTGACTCCATTCAAACAATGCATTGGCATTGTGGTCTCCAGGAGATTTAACTGTCAGTTTAGCCGGCAGGAGCAAAGTATACACCAGGAGTAGGTATGTATGGTAAGGGACTATCTCCTTAAGATGCTACTGTCTACCTCTAAAAATGAAATCTGCTTCATTGCTCTTGTTTATATGATCTCCAGAAGTTCATCTATTCATTGCCCAGCGGATCCAAGAGGTCATTGGTAGTCATTGAAGTGTTCAGTCAATATGACTGTCATAGTTTCTTCAACAGCATTGAAGACCCACAAAAACATTCTTGATTACTTCTCCTCAATTTGCGAGTGTGGATACCTTGGCCCTCACTTTACTAGGCACAAGAACTTCCAGGGTGCCATGAAATGCTCTAACTCTTAGAAAGGACTGTGATTTATCAACAGGATATACCCATAACCAAATATAGTAGATAGTAGTTTCATTAGTGGGTAAAGGAATTAAACAATGTTTTATACTATGACAAGCAAAAATGATTTTGGAATTGCAAAGTCCTAACTTGAAGTAACTCTAACACTCTGAGTTAAGTAGAGTTCTTAGAACCCTTTCTGTACTGTTCAAAAATCTCCTCAGGCTAGGAAATATCCTAAGAAGACAAAAGCACACAGGACTGGTGTCAGGTGGTATCTGGTGTGTATTCACCTCATCTCTACTCCACTGTTCCCTTCTGCATAGCACACCCAAATGCATATTAGTGTTGCAGTATGAATGTGTCCCATCTCCACACACAAATTTATTTAGTGGAAACTTGATCCTACTTTGGCAGTATTGGGCTGTGGATCTTTCAGAGGTATTTAGTAGAACTGCCAAGACTGGGAGATAGGGGCATCAGAAAAATGCTGTAAGAAGGGCTTTGCAAATGTGGGTTCACCTTCTTCTGCATCTTTGCCACATGAGGACACAGAATTTATCCCTTGGCCCTTCTGTCTTCCACCATGTGAGAATGCTGCCAGAGGGCCCTCACCAAATACTGACACACCTTGATCTTGGGACTCTGATCTCCACAAGTGTGAGAAGTAAATTTCTGTTCCCTATAAGTAATTTCTTCTTTCTTTCTCCCCCCACCCCTAGTTTATTTCCTGCTGTTACTGTATCTGATTTTGGTACCTGGTGTATTGTATATGCATTTATTTGAATTAGGGAAGGGAAGAGAAACAACAAAATGGTGAGACAATGGACAAAGGGTGAACCAATGCAACAGCGATACTCAAGAGACAATATGTTGGAAATGAACGTCACAGCTAGGGATAAGGAGAGATTGGGAGGGAAGGAATGTGAGAGAAAAATGTGAGAGGGAGCAACAATGTTCGACAAAAAATATATTCACTGCCCTGTGTATGTAACTATAATCCCTCTGTAAATCACCCTGGCAATGAAATTAAATTTAAATAAATAAATAAATAAATAACGCAGTATAGATATTCTGTTATAGTAGCACAAATGGCTTCAGACATCAGCACATGATGGTGTTCTAGAATATTCTCATTTAGCTCTAATGCACATCTGTTGCATTGTTATAGTACTAGTATAACTTATAATTCTGCTATCATCATCTAACTGTCACAATTTAAAACCTCTTCCATTTTTCAGTAAAACGATGTAGACACGAAGGATATAAAATATGGTTAGTAAGAGGAAAAGTCTTTAATATTTTTATGTTCCCTGAGACAAGTGGTGGCTTGTTAAAAACTAAGTTTCCTTCAGCTCTGGGCATACTATTCTGTTGTTTACATACTGAGCCACATAAATTCTCTTCCTGCTATTTTCTCTGCAAATATTAACTATGAACAAAATCTTCCTATAAAATATAGCATCATAATTAAGTAAACAACATAAAGAATTGTTGTCAATGAATACTAAGCAAAGCATGTCTGCCTCCTAATTACTATAACCATGAATGTGTCTTTATATGGCAGAAGCAACTGCAGATGCGAACCACAGCAATTGTGAGTAATAAGTGAACGCTATGCTATCATAAACTTTTATAAAAGTTTGTGGAGGAGGCAGTACCAGACAGTGGCAATGTGATGATAGAAGCTCAGGTGAAAGGACAAAGAAAAAAAGATTTAAAGATACTACTCTGCTTGATGTAAAGAAAAAGGAGGTCACGAATGAAAAGGTGTTGGATTCTGGAAGCTAGAAGGCCAAAGCAAGGGATTTGTCCTCAAGTTTGCAGAAAGACTATAAAGCTTAATATTTCAAAATCCGTTTTGCACTTCTGACTTCAAGAAATGTGAATTAATAAATTTGTGTTGTTTTAAATCTCAGTATATGTTACTTTCTTACAGAAGCACTTTCACTTTTTGTTTGGCTTTTTTCTATGATAAGAAGAAGTCATTGAAATGCTACTACAAATCCAGACTACTCCCTGAAAGAATACTTGACCTGTGAACCCTAAACATCATGAACCTTCATTCTCTCATGACCTCAATTCTTAACCATTACTTAACCCCACTGTCCTCTTAGTGGACATTCTTAGCAAACATTTCCTCTACATCCATTTCCTTTAGAGTAAGTAGTGTATATAATGCTGGTCCTCAGAGAAAAGAATATCTGAGGGAAAACTAACCAGGGTTTTTGTTAAAATAACTCTATACAAATGTTCGTTCATATTTTCTGTGGCATAACAGCAATGATTCTTATGTGATATTTGAAGTAGTAAAAGGTCTAACTCCAAATTGAGATGAGAGATCTAACTCCAGGTTGGATGAACTGCGCATACATAGATGTTTAAGTATTATGGAAAAGTAAACAATGAGGCAGACAGTGAGCAATGAAAAAATGCATTATGAGCTAATAAGTCTTTAGAATTTTCTTTGCAGTCTAGAAATTTTTTGAAAGAAAGATATTAAGAGTTAAGTTATCCCCATTTCTTAATCTTTTTGGTTTTTAAAATTATTTTTCCTTATAAATCCTAATTGAATTTATGAAGTCAGTTTATAAAAATGCATGCATACAATGTTCAAGAAGTAATGTACCCACCACTACAGTATGAATGTAACTACAACTCTGCTATACATGGGTATGAGAATAAAAATTTTAAATGCATACATACACATATACTATAGCCATAACATTCATAATATTAGGCATGAAAAATTTTGTCATGGTACTCAAAATGACATTTAAAGCTTATAAACTATTTATTTCAGAAAATGTCCACTTAATAGTCTCAAATTCTGTTTATCCATAGATAATTGAAACTACAGAAATTAAAAGAAGGTGAAACAGTTCAACTAGATCAGCACTATATGTATAATATATTATGCATAATATATATATGTCTTTGAATGTAAACCTATATCTTCCTGGAATTGAAAGAAAGAAGACTCAGGTGCTCTGATTGCATGGCCAGAAAGGAATGTACTGATTTACATAATCAATAATAAAAGAAGTAGAATTTTGATAGAATAAAACACTACAGCATGTATATAAATTGATAGAGAAATGAGGATAAATACATACATGGATCAATTAATCTTAAGAGCAAAATAGAAGTAGCAGCTGAGCTGCCCTAAGGGACAGAATAATCCTTGAATTCCATACTGAGTGACCATGTGATTGACATCTTTCTTTCCTTTCCATACCAAGCCATTTTTCTGTAAGAGATTATCCTAATGCTCACTTTGGGATCTGTTAAACCCATCTCTGGCAATACATAAACATTTTTTCTGCATGTTTAGACTGAAGATGTTAGGAAATCTCTTTATGCTGATTTAAATATAAAAATAACGGGTGTCTAATTTTTAAAAGGAGACATCAGATACTAAAATCAATCTTCCAGCTGCTTAGATCTGGATATGGTTGACCACACAAAGTCTTGAAATGAAGCTATCAACCAAAAAAAAACAAAAAAAATCCAAAGCTAGTCAACTGATCCTTCCATGCCATGGGTACTTCTGCCATTTCCCTTAAGACCGGA
This sequence comes from Megascapheus bottae, assembly GCF_031878675.1. Taxonomy (NCBI): domain Eukaryota; kingdom Metazoa; phylum Chordata; class Mammalia; order Rodentia; family Geomyidae; genus Megascapheus; species Megascapheus bottae. Next base: position 28,039,107 of record NC_143520.1, read on the forward strand.
AGGGTGGGAAGACAGTTGTTTTCTGATTAGAATGTCACAATGCCTTCCTCAATATCTCTTGACATCATTCAAAGAGAACATTGAATTGGACTCTCAGTTCTCTGACGAGGTAGAACAGGTCTGAGGAAAATGAGGATATGACAGCAACTTGTGGGAAGTCTTGGGCAAAATTGTAAAGGATATGTTTCCAGACAGTAGAACCCAGATGAACCTCTAGTTTTGTTGTGCTTTCTTTTTTCAGTGCTTTCAGTAATTAGATACTAAGAAAACAGTGTTGATGATAACTTAAATATGGTTTTGTTGTAATCAAAGCACCCTAGAATTATCAATGAGGCTGCTTCTCATAAAACTGGAGATAAGATTCCATATTGTGTCAATTCGTTTGTGTTGTTTAATGGGGTGCAAAGGTTGTGATTGGGGAAAGAGTGGCTGAAATGCTACTCTTACTATCTTTCCAGGTGAAAAAGGAAAGAAAAAACTGGCTTAAAACTGTGGCTATCGTTATTCTTCCAATCATGTTCAGACATCTTCATGTGCTAAAGCACATGAGGTTCAGGTCAATTGGCTCCACATTTGTTGATTGAACTTCATCTCTTGCCAAAGTTATTCTTCCTACCTGTGAGGAGGCATTCCATCGTTTTCTTTGCTGTTTCTGCTCCAGCCATAGGAGCTTCTTGTAATTCTTCTAAATGTATGACTGCCATCACTCATGGTCCAATAAAAAGCCTTCCAATGGGAGCCTTTGAGTGGATTATAATCAGATCCCCAAGTTCATAGGTAATTATTCTGTAAAAAGTGAAATGTGTGGTATTACTTTTAGATAAGTGTTTTCCTCCCAAATGAAGTAACAAAATGTGAGTATTTCTTCCACATTACTTAGCTTGCATCAATATTACAGATTACAAAGACAAAGAAAGATCTGGTTACCATGTCCCCTCATTTTTTTTTTCTAGAATTACTCTTCTTTCTTCTTTCCCATAGTTGTCTAGGGTTGGTCATGGTTACCTGGCAAATTCATTCTGATCTTTCAGATTCCCATTTTTATCCCACAAATGGAGATCTATTCCCTCGAATCCTACAATGTGGGTTGTAGGTATGCTATCTGATGCAATGGGACTCCTCATATCAGGCTGCCATAAGGACACAGCTTGTTCACTATTATAACCAACTACCCCACCTGCTTCTTGGGCCAGGCTAAGCCTTCAATAAATATGTATTTATTAAAGAACAGCAAAGCTCCCATTTATTAAAAATAGCAAAATTAGTAATCCTCTTTCTTTCTCCCTCATAATGTTGGCCAACTTGGCAGAAAGGAAGCAATCAAGCCATGTCTGTGTTCACCTAAAGTGAAGAGATAGAAACTACAAAAGAACTTGAGTCAGTTAAGCATGGGACAGAAGAGCATAGAAGAATGATATGAATAGAAGGAGAATATAAATGAAATATTTTTGAGACAATAAGAAAAGAATCTAAGATATTTTAAAATATAACCCAAAGTGAATATATGAAAAACAAGCAATAATGTGTACATATTGAACCTTGAAAGGGTAAGGTAGGAGGGATGGGAAGAAAGGAAATCAGGATCTCTTTTCTATAAAATTTTCAACCTGACATAGCATCCATTATCTCACATAGAAAAAGGATTTGGGAGAACTCAGGTTGGACTTCAATACAGAACAATCATGAGAAAAATGTGAATACTCTAAATATAAGAAATACCCTTGTTTTTGTCTTAAAGCTATCTCCATGATTTCAAAGTGAGGAACACGAAACAAGACTTATTTCTTCATATAACAGTAGACATTATCCAGATATGCGATAATATGATCAACTCTGATCCTTAGTGTTAAGGGGACCAGGGACTGATGCCATCCTGAATGCCTAAGAGTTCCCCGCCCCATTGTGGAAGATCAACAATGGTAAAGCAGCCCACCTATCTTTGCCCTTCTAGGGAGGGGCAACCTTATCCTCACACCCCATGAGGAGGGATATCCACTTGGGTGAACGGGGGCTCCTGCTTTGTGTAGAGACCTGCCCAATTTGCATGCCAACTCCAACTGAGGGGATAGGTAAATTCAAATATTGGGCTGTAACCCTTTTGGCTTACCTGTGTGTGGCTGGAGCTGGCTATGGTCCCTCTGTATGCCACCTGTGTGCAGCCAGGTTTGACCGCATGGGTTTTGCCCTTAAAAACCCAGCGTGAGAGCCGCTCCAGGTCACAGTGTCAGCTCCCGAGTCTGCACTGTGTCCCTGGCCCGTCAGTTTACCATCTACTTCCCCAATAAATTCACCTTTTTATGAGACTGTCTCTGTGTGGTGGACTCTGGTGGGTCATGGAATCCCCACCTGGAGGGATGTGGAATCCCCTCCTCCTGACCCCATAACACTTAGCAAATAAATAACTGAGCGGAAAATGCGATTAAAATACAAATTTCTTCAAAGAAAAACTTTGTAATGTGAAAGCATGAGAACCAGAAAGGAGATGGAGGAGAGTGTTAGAGTCTGGAAACAGACGCCTACCTGTGTGGAGATGAAGCTTTCCCTTAGTAAATTACCTACTAACTGGGCAAAGCCATGATTGAGGAAAGCCCTCCCATCCATTGTTCTCATGGGAAAATATCAGGCCTTTTTCCATTTGTTTGTTTGCTCTCTTGCTTCTCCACAAACACATAGCACTCCAGTAGCTGCCAAAGAGATAGTCCAGCAAACAGTGGCAGCATTTAGAAAAGAGAAAAATTCACAGTATTGTTTTCAGTTTGTTCCCCACAGAGATTTATCTTTCTTTCTCTTCCCAGCCTACAATCACAGTTAACTTTTCAGACAAACATTCCCCAATCAAGTCTATCCAAACCCACAAAGACCACATCCTTAAGTAACAGATAATTACATAGGAGAGCGATTTTTTTTTCTGGATAGATTATCTATAATTTTTCATCCTCTGTATTTTTCTCGCTGTATTATGGCTGTGTTGTGTGTGTGTGTGTGTGTGTGTGTGTGTGTAATTAGCCCACTATAGCTGCTTCTGTCCTACGTTCAACCTTCCATAATTGTAGTTCTCCCAATAATATCCCATAGTATGCCTTAGCATCTTAGAGTGTTACTTAGGCAAAACAAAAATGATAAGTCTTTTTTTCTTTCACAACATCAACAAAATTAAAAATGCTTGAAATTAAATTCTTAAAAAGCCAGTTTTCTAGTCAGGCGTGGTGGCTCACATCTATAATCCCAGCTACTCAGGAGGCTGAGATCTGAGAATCTCGGTTCAAAGCCAGCCCGGGCACTAAAGACCTTGAAACTTAACTTTTATATATTAGAACAGAACATAAGATCTAGCATATAATTATTACTCAATATGCATTGTTCAGTAAACAATAAAAATTATTTCACTGAAATATATGGACCTTCTTCATACAGAGAACTCTTTAGCAAATGAAGTATGCTTGTATATAATTTCAATTAGGCACATTATGAGTAAAAATCATTGAGTTATGTTATAGGATTTACAGACTCTTATAGAAATGAATTCTAAGGATTTCAAGTCCTATATCCTCATAGTGACACAGAAAGGCAAAAAAAAGCAGGAAAAGAAACTTTCATACAAATACGGTTAACTTTTATAGAAAATTACAAGGAATTTAAATAATTTTTGACATTATTTAACTCATTTCTAAAATTAAAACTTTGAGGCTGTTTAATGAATATGTAAAACAGAGGCATTTGTCTGATCTGATTTACCTATCTTTTTCTACTACTTTTTCTGCCTTGTGAAGTCAGATTTTTTTGTCTTATACACTAAATTAAACATCACTAAAAAAAAGGTCCTGAATTTTTCTTTTTCTCCTTTTCTTTCAAGTGTCAATCTTTGCTTAAAACTGCAGAGGAAATATTTTCACAAAACAAAATATCTTTCGAACTACAAGTACTGTCTCTTGCTTTGGGTTATTCAGAGAGAATTCCTTTATGTTATCAACACGCTCATTTCTTGAGGTTCACTCAGATTCACTAACCTCCACTAATCAGTAATTTTTTTTTGTTTTTTTGCTATGTGCCACATTGTTTTAGACATAGTTATATATCTCCAGTTAGCTATCTTAATGCAGACTTGAAAGTAAATGATTCTCACTTTAAATTTGCAAGTGCCTAGGGATTTTAGAGAAAATAAACTTTAGCTTCTTATTATAAAGACATTTACATAGTAATAATAATAATTAGGTAGGTGAAGTTTTAAGATGTAGAAATCCGAGGCATATCATATTGTTCCATATGCATCGGTAATGTAATAAATTAATAGAATATGGTCTTCTTTCCCCCTAGAACAGCAAGACAGAAAACAATTAGTTCCCTATACTACCTATCCTGTGCAATGTCTGTTCAGTCTTCTACACATCCTTGCCCAGGATTTAAGCTTTACCTTTAAAAGAATTTTTTTCATTCACCAGTCATAATATCCAGGTACATTATTTTTATTACCTTTATTTACCCAGCCAATTTTAGCACTTGGCACTGAATCAGGAGCAGATGACAGAACTATTTTCTCTTGGGATAAAGGTCCCTTAGACTATAGCTTCACAGTGAACCTATAACCCTCTTCATCACCACCAACACCACTGTTGTCATCAGCATTGTCACTGAGATACAATAAGCTAGTCACTTCTGAAGCTCTGTCTCCATGCATCTCCATCAACACTTTTTATTGTTTTAAGTTTTGCTGAAGGACTTTTCTTAATATTTTTTTCAAATACAAAATTAAAATAAGATTAATATAGGATAATAGTAGAACTAGATTTATGGGAGTTTAGTTTTCTAAAGCAAAAATTCCTTTATGGAAACTTCTAAGATATTACTTATTCTTTATATATTGCCATATACCAAAAAATTAATTAATAAGACCTGTGCAAAACAAAATAATAACATAAACACATAAAAGAAATGGAATAGAGGTAAATATAATGCAGAACCACAATTCATTTAAGATAAACCATAATTTGCGGTTGATTTTCTTAGTAAAGCAGACAAAGAGGAGAGCTTTCAAACACCTATGGGCTAGAAAGGGCATTTTTTCATATATTTTTATTGTAATTAATAGAAGGGTTACATTATATTCACCAGATAGAGGGTGTATTACTTCACAAACATTGATACCCTTAGAAAGGGCATTTTTTTTAAATGATAAAATTTAAGATCAGTCCTACTTTGTTACAAAACTTGTTATACAAAATTCTATCATAGAGGAAAAAAACAAGAAAAGGCATCAGTTCTAACTTTTACATTTTGTTTTACTAGGAAAACATTCTACAAAATCTCTTTCATCGAAAATGTCAACAAAATTGTAGTTAATATGTTATTTATCATTGAATCAACTTTCAGGGAGTAACACTATGTAGATAAAACTGTGAGTTATATAATTTGCAGCTCTGTTCACACTCTGTTATTTCTGTTTCTTATGTATGTGATTGTGTATTGGACCTTGACTTCAAGATCTTGCCATCTAACTTAGCTTTTTCACTCAAGTGCTCTGCAATTTGGGCCAAATCTTCTACTTCTAGCTTTTTGCTGGCTAATTGGAGGTTAAGAGTCTAGCAGACTTTTCTGCTGGGAATGACTTCAAATCTTGATTCTCAGCTCTCATCTTCCTACTAGGTAGGCTTACAGATGTGGGTCACCAGTGTCTGCTTCAGTTCACACTCAAAGCTATTTCAGTATAATGGTAGAAACAGATGTGTACACATAATTCCAACATAACAAGGACATGTCATGGAAGGATATATAGAGTTATGTGGTGTGGTGGACACACAATGAAGTATAAGAATCACACAGACACAGATTCAAATCCAGGCTCACACTGTCTTCATTAAATTCTCGTTCCTCTGAGATCAATTAAAAATACCAACACCATAGGTTTGCTACAAGCATTCTACCCTAGTTTTGATCTTAGCATAATTGTCAGAATCCCAGAAAAATTTCCATTCAATAATGTCATTTGTCTATCTGACATTCCCGTAGAGCACTGCGCCCCTCTTTAGCACCTCACAGCTAGAATTTTACATTGACATTTATGATTCTTTAACAAACACACGTTCGTGGTTCCTAATTCAGAGCCTGGAACCTAGCAGATGCTCAATAAATTTTGGATGAGGTAATGAATAATTGAGAAAATGCATAAAGATTAAGAGAAATAACACAGCTCGACTCAGAACCTTCTTGAAGAAATGCTGACTCCTCAGCTATGAAAGGACTTTCTTTGTTTTCACAGTACAATATGTTTTTTTTTTAAATCATTAATACTTCAGTTTACTATCTAGGAATTCACTAGATAGAAACTTTGAAAAATGGGTTATGGATGTAAGTAGGACTGGCTTTTGTCTCATTCTGTATCTTACCAAGCTAATCTGAAAAAGACATACATCTTTATTTCCTCAAGTGAGGGAAATGATTTTAGTTTTTGGCAGTAAGATTAGATGACAAAATTAGAAAAGACTTATTGTTTAATATTCATTTGTGATTGAAGAGTAATGAGAGATCATCTTGCATAGATTGTTAAGCATACTATTACATATACATATCCATTTAAATCTAACTCATTGTGGAATGAAAAATGGATACATTACACATATCTATGTATACTATAACTATTACCATCTATTTGATTTTGGTCAACTAATTGATTTCTATCAATTTGATTTCTCAGCTAGTCGTGCCTGAAATTAGACAAAAGGTTGTCCCCTGACATAGAGAGAGAATAAAGAACCCACTTCTTCCAGTTCTTTTCAACACAGTTCTTGAAGTTCCAGAAAGAAAAATTTAACAAGATAAAGTAATAAAAGATCTCTAGAAAAAGTAGAAATGCACTTATTCTTGTTCACAAATAGCTTAAGTAGAAAACCTTAAAGTTTATACACATACACACATATATACATACATAGACACACTCAAACACACACACACACACACACACACACACGCATACCACACAATAATAAACAGGGGATCAGGGAATTTGGCCTAGTGGTAGAGTGCTTGCCCAGCATGCACTAGGACCTGGGTTCCATTCCTCCATACCACCTACATAGAAAAAAACAGAAGTGGTATTGTGGCTCAAGCAGTAGAGCTCTAGCCTTGAGAAAGCCCAAGGACAATGCTCAGGCCCTGAGTTCAAGCCCCAGGACTGGTAAAAAAAAGAAAAAGCAATAATCATCAACAAACAAGCTGGATGATGGTTCACACCTATAAAGTATAACATCAGATAGCTATGCAGAAGGCATAAGGATAAAGATCACAGTACAAAACTGGCCAGGGGAGAGTCTGAGAGTATCTGAAAAGTAAAGCAGAAAATGGCTACAGGTATGGCTCAAGTGAAATAACATGGGATTTCAAATTCAAACCCTGAAAAAAATAATCCATCCTAAAATTGAATGGTCAAAACAATCGTAACTTAGAGCAGGGAAGAGAACAGCCATGTTGGAGGGTTTAGGGTTTTGGTTTCAAAGTTCACCATCAACCACTGTAATAATAAAAAGAAGAGTATGATACAGCTATTCATTTTTACATACAGGTCACTTGAAGAGAGGGACCAGAAGAAGTATTTACTTCTATTGATTTTTTAAAGAATTTATTAACATTGAGTTTTACATCATATTTCAAATGACAAGTTTAACAAACAAGTGTTCAAGAAGAGAATCTCTATATACAATCACTGGGACTTAGTTTTTAGAACTTAATCCAAATTAGGCTAAGGGTTTGTATGTCATAGAAACATATTAATTTATGAAATAAAACATTATGTCTATAGAGTCATAGGTTTTTATGTCTATATAGTTATGTTTATATTTCCATTACCATGTCCATAGCATTGGGTATGCAAATATTGAGTCCTCGCTCTTGTACTCTATACAAGATTACTTAACAAGGAAAGAATCATCCTGTTACGTAGGATTTAAAATAAAATGGAGTATTTGCAAAGAAGTAGGACTTTTACTTTCACCATGTATAACAATCCACACCACTCATTGGGTTTTTTTTGCATTTTTTATTGTAATTAGTAAAAGGGTTACATGATATTTGCCAGATAGAAGGTGCATTAATTCATGTACATTGATACCCTTTCACATGTCTTGGTACCCATTTCCCTCCTCCCCCCCACATCCCCCACCCGTCTTGGTTTTCCCCCCTTCCCTATCGAATTTCAAATACCCAAATACAAATAAATTCAATATATCAGATAACAAAGTGAGATACTATAACAATATGAGATAACCAAGGGACAGCAAAGGAGATGAGAGACAACGTAGTACATTAAGGACAACAATCATTCATTATATGGCTTTTGTTTCGATATCCTGGAGGTCCTTTCAATTAGCTTCATACTATATGGCCTTATGTATCTAGGTTTTGTTCTATTGCAGATCTCTGCTAGTAGAGCCCAAGGTTTCTACTGATTATGACGAATGAGGGAAACCATTGAGCCTAAGTTCCTTTGAGTCTGGCTTACTTTACTTAATATGATTTTTTCTAAGTCTTTCCATTTCCTAACAAATGGGGCGATGTTATTCTTTTCAACAGCAGCATAGAATTCCATTGTGTACAAATACCACAATGTTGATCCACTCATCAACTGAGGGACATCTAGGTTGGTTCCATATCTTTGCTATGGTGAATAGTGCTACGATGAACATTGTTGTGCTAGTGGATTTAGTATGTCCTTGTTTCTGGACGGTTGGGTAAATGCCAAGTAGTGGAATTGCTGGGTCATAGGGGAGTTCTATGTTTAGCCTTTTGAGGCACTGCCACACTGCTTTCCATAGTCACACCACTCATTGTTCCTGAGCACTTGTGCTCAAGGTTAGCACTCTACTACCTTGAGCCACAGTTCCACTTCTGGTTAATTGGAGATAAGATTCTCACAGTGAACTACGATCCTCAGATCTCAGCCTCCTGAATAGCTAGGATTTATAGTTGAGAGACACCAACACTGAGCTAATAAAAATTATTTATTCCAAGATTAATGATTAATCAATGAAACTATCAAGAGAGTAAAAAGGCAAGGCATAGAATAAGACAAAATATTTCCAAAGTGTACATCTGATAAAAGGTTAAAATCTACTATATTAAAAATAAACTCCTAGAGTTAGGAATAGTATCTATTGCTCTTAGATTAAGTAATAGCATTAAAAATTCCTTTATTCACAGATATTGAAATATCCAATATTTCTTATTGTATGTGTATTTTAACTTTCTTTTAAAAATTGGCAAATGCAAAGATTATATCTCTATTCTTTGCATTGAGGATAAAAAATCATCCATCACATCCTGTCAGAGGATGTTAGTAGTTTTTGGCTTATTCCCAGGACCTCTGCCAGGCTTTCATCTTCAAAAACATAATTGTTTCCTATATAGGTAAACTCCGGAACAGAAAACCTGCTCTTCCACTGATTTGGAGGAGAACTTGTAACATAGTTTATGCATATCTTTTTGCTGAGGACACATTATCCTGGCAGTTTCTCACACATAAAAGTTCTGGGTTTGCCATCCTTTACTTCAAAGCATATGATGCCAGAAAGAATTCTATGCACGTAATTAGTTTTATTTTAATGTCTGAAAGCTTTCATTTACATGTGTGGTCTCCTTCCTTCTTCCATTTGAGAACATTTGTGTTTTTCACTTGAGGCAAAACACAGGGAGACACCGGCATTCAGTGTGTACCTCTGAGACGTAGCAGAGATTTAAAAAGCTATCACTCAAAGCAAAACTCTTCTCCACGATACAGGACATGTCCTCCATACAGATAAAATCCAGCACAGGTTTGATGCTTCTTGCTTGATTGAAATATTGCCTAATTTGACTCCTTACCTTTAAATAACAAAAGTTAGACAATAACTAAACCTTGATTTCACTATGTACATATACACTATTACTTAATTTCTTCTACTATTAATTTGTTTTGGTAACACAATAAATCTGCCCCCATGTAAAACTAAAATCATTAATTGCATAATAAAATATTATTACTTTCAAAATAACTTATTTCTCTGTTATATTTTGAATCTATATAATTCATGTTCAATCAATTATCTAGCTTGCTTAAATTGTTGACACTGTTTACAACCATAATGATTGTACAAGTGATTAGTTTTGACTTAAAGATTAATTGAATAGGAAGGGGTAACAATGTCCAAGAAGAAATATACTCACTATCTTGTGTATATAACTGTATCCCCTCTGTATATCACCCAACAATAAAATTAAAATTAAAAAAGAATCAATTGAATTGATCCACAGTTTAATAGTAACTTTTTTTTGATTCTAGGTAATTTAAATTGTATTTTCTATTACAAACCTATACATACAGAAAGGACATAAACTTTGGAAGTTAAAATCAAGGAATCAAATATCAACAGTGACGAGGATACTATAGTTGACAAATCATTCAGCTGGTTAATAATATTTAATATTTCTCCAAATTGTTTCCTTTATTAATTACTTAGTTTAAAATTCCCTGTTGGGATTTTAAAGATACAAAAACAGCGTTAACAACTCCAAAATTAAAACTTCGATTTAAAAGTACGTAATATTAGTAGTTAAACTGAGAGGTTATTTTTTGCCTGTGTTTCTACCCCCACAACCCCCATTTGGATTATTTTCCTCCCCAAATTATGTACAAACCTAAGGGATAAAAAGGAATGAACATGTTACTTGTTCAAGTGCTTCCAAAGCAAGTATAATCTTTTACCTTTATAATAGTCTCTGAAAAGCCTGAGGTTCATTGGAACAGTAGTTAGCAGAACACGGCCTGGGAGGATTTGGGGCTCTGTTCCAGATATTCTGGAGATTTTTGCCAAACACATGTTGATATTGTTTCTTTTTCTGCAGTACTAGATACTCCAGAAAAAATAATAAAATGTGCATTTACTCTCTGCCTCCAGTTTCTGGTGCAGTTTCTTTTGAATGATAAGGGTGAGGAAAGCATCTTTTATTCATTCATAATGAGCACTCTTCGGTCACACCTGAGTTTATGCAAATGAGGTGGGAGAAGTGGGAACTGCTTGGCAGAACACAAAAACAAAAACAAAAAAATAATCTATGTAACTAGAATTAGTCATTTCAGTCCGACTTTCTGACCTCCTAGTAGTAGAGAGGGCCTAAAGATCAATCCAATCATGATTGACCTATGCTTTCATCTGTGCATTTTATGTAATAAAACCCTAGATAGCACTCTTTGGGAAGCTCTGTGTTGGTCTACATATCAATAATGAGATAGTGGCGTGACAGAGAGGACCTAAAAGCTCCTCAGAATCTCCAATTCCATAACTTGCCCAGTGCATTGCTTCCATCTGGCAGTTGTTGATATATATATATTAATTAATGAAAATCTGGTCATTGTAAATAAAGCCATCAGCTATTTCAAGAAATTATTGAATCTGAGAAGGGAGATGTGGATATCTACAGTGTATTGCTGGTTAGTAAAAAAAAAAAATTCAGTCATAACCTGAAATTGGTGAGTAGTGTCTGAAATGGGAACATTTTTGTGCAACAAGGCCTTTAAATTGTAGTACTTTGGCTTACTATACATAGTGTCAGAATTGAATTAGGTTGTCTGCTATCACTTGGTATAAATGGATAATTGGAGACTTCCTTGCTGAGGAGACTGAACATTTGGTGTTTGGAGTTTTGTTCCGTATGCTGGTAGCTCACGTTTAAAATCCTAGCTACTCAGGAAGCTTAGGTCTGAGTATCGAGGTTCAAAGCCAGCCTGGGCAGAAAAGTCTCCATGAAACCTTTATCTCCAATTAACCACTCAAAACCCAAAAGTGGAACCGTGAGTCAAAAGTGGTAGAGCACTAGCCCTCAAAAGAGCTCAGGGACAGTGCCCAGGCCCTGAGTTCAAGCCGCAAAATCATTACCAATACCACCACCACCAACAAAAAAAGAGTTTGTTTTTAACCTCCCTACCTGATACTTCTTTTGTTCCAGAGGAAATATTCCCGTATTTACAATAAATGGTGACATAAGGTTTCATGTATTACTATTTTCTGCTTCATTCTACAAAGGCTAGCAAACTATCCAAAGCTTCAGTGAAAGGCACTGGGTAACTATGGCAAGTTACTGAACTTCACTGACCAGGATTCTACAGAATGTATAGCAATTATAGCTCAGCTAGAGAGGTGTTCAGTAGGTATATGATTCAAATGTTACTTAAAGAAGGTTTGCAAACTCCTCAATACCTTTCTCTAAAGTGCATGCAAGACAAAAATAAACTGAACATTTATATCACCAAAATCTGCAATTCACAAAAATATATTATTTTAATTTTAAAGAAGTCAGACCGAGGGAAAGCCTCCACAGTCTGAGATTCACAGAAATGGGGACAATTACATACTCTACTAACTATAGTGCAGCTATTGGTCAAGGAAAAAGCTTATGTACATTATTCGTTTGATTTGCACACACATACACACTCAAAAAAATCCTGGTATGTTTTTCTGTTTTTCCATTGAGGGAGAGGCACAGAGAAATTAGCTGCTGACATTTAAACCAAGAAAACCTAGACACATAATTCTGAGCTTATGTTGGTTCAACTTGGTTTTTCATTTTTTTAAACCTTTTTTTAACTTTATTTTATTGTTGGGTGGTGTACAGAGGGGTTACAGTTACATTTTCCAGGTAGTAGTTACATTACTTCTTAAACATTGATACTCCTTCCCATGCTTTTCTCCTACTTTCTCTCTCCCCATCCCCTCTCAGTCATCTTGTTTTTCCCCTTCCCCTTCCTATTTAAAATAAATATAAACATAATACAATATACCAGGTACCAAAAGTCAGATACAGTAAGAACAGGGGATAAACTATAAGGGAGGAAAAGAGAAAAGAAATAATAATTTCACATAGTACATTCTAAACAACTACAAAGATAAACCTCTTGTTTCCATATCTTAGAGTTCATTTTGCTTAGCCTCATCCTATATGGCCACATACACATAGCTATTGAGTGAGCTTTTGTGATCCTCGGTTAAGAATATCCTAGACCTGTTCTGGTTATTACAAATGATGGAAACCATGTAGCCTGTGTTTCTTTAGGTCTGGCTTATTGAGACTCAGATAACTAATAAACAATGGAGTCAAGATATGAAAACCTATTCTTGACAGTAGCTGACTTCCCAATGATTGACATAACTAAGATAAAGGACTCTGTGACTCTGAGGAAGGAATGGGTATTCTGGCCTGTGTACCTACAAAGACATTCATAAAAGATCACACTATATAATAAAAGAATAAAAATGGTCATTTATTCCCTCCTAAATTATCCAACTAACTCTAATTCTGGAGCCCCCACAACTGTTCTTAGGCACAGGTGAAAATAAAATGAGAACTTGTACTTGGACTCCATATATTTTCTACCTAAAGTATCTCTTTTCTTTTTTATTCTTTTTATGAGGGTTCTGCATCTGTTCCTTCCCAAGCTGAGGAAGTCCTCTGTGGTTTTATATACTCTCCTCAGAGGACAGCAAACCAGAATCCCTGAATCCTAGGTATTGCTTGATGACTTACAATTAAATGAACAGCTTTTAAGTCTATGGAACATACTGGAAGGAAGAAAAAAATTAAAAAATTCCAAAAAATTTCAAATCAGCCTAAAAGGCAAGAAAAGAATGCAGTCAGTATCTGAAAATAAAGATTTAAAAATGTTTACAATGGTGCAAAAAGAGGTATATTATCATTCTGTTTTCTCTTTCAATATAGGATTCAGTCGATTACATAATTATTGAACATTTTATTAGAAAATGGGCATTGCATTAGGCATTTTTTACAATTGTATTATGTCTGCTAGCAAATTTATTAGATTTGCTTTTTGACTTATGATATTTTCACCTTACCTAATCCTTTTTAGAACATAACTTCACTGTTACCAGTTAGCTCCTTAGTATTGTTTGGATTCACCAAGAAAGGAATTGCAAGTAGTGGAGGAGACACTTTTCTAGTTCTGAGCCCTTGAAGTCCCAGACCTAGAGGCTTGACTGGTAGACTCAGTCTTGCAGCCTATGAGAGCTAGCAGCTTATTGCCTCAGGATTTAAAAGACAGAATTATGTCTCCAGGTATTCATATTGTTGGCTTATTGTTCTGAGCTTCAGTGACCCTAGTATTTGGGAGCCATTGTAACATTGTAATTCTCAGCTACCAGCACTCACTGCTGCTGGAAGCTGCCCATCTCTTCTAGTCAACACATTCTCTGAAGAGGTTCAGCAGATACTGCTCCAACTGAGGTGCCACCAGTTTGCTGTTGGTGCCACATTGCTGTTGTTTACCACAGAGCTAGCTCTGATGCTACATCTACTGTCTTCTATTCATTTACTAGCTCAGCCCACTCAATTAATGATAAAGACCAAAAGGAGGCAAGAAAAGATCTCACTAGAGATGAAGTAATTTGCCCACAATTCATTAAGTTTTTGAGAAATGTCTTCTTTTTGTTCTGCTTTTGGAACAGGGTTGCAGCCCAGGTAGACCTCACATTTGTGTCCTAATTACTGCCTTTGCCTCTTGAGTGTTGGAAGTACAGGTATATTCTACCTGGTGAGCTTCACTTTTTAATCAGTATTGTAACTCAATGGGAAACTGATTAAATTGATTGTGATATATCCAAAATAGAATATCTTCCCTGATCGAGTTATACAAGAATATTTGTTCATCTGTACAGATAGTTATTTTCAATCAAATCTAAATATAGAAGACCCTCTTTGCCTTTACTATATATACATACCTATATATTGTGTTGCTGATAGGATTTTCTGAGATACTAAGTGATAAACTATGTTTTTCATTCCGCAAGCTATCAGCCTTCTGGCAAAAAAATTTACTTCTCTTAGGTCATATAGCATTTGGTTACTAACTTGTATAGACTTCTAATAGGAGTCCTACTTTTAAGGAAAGATGACATTGTTAAATAGCATATTGTTTAAAACCAATGTATGAATGCATATAGACATAGTGACTAAAGTCTATAATTAGTATTAATCACTGTTATATTTGTATGGAGGATGGAGTAGTGCTTTTAAAAATCTGTATTTCTAGTATTTTCTTTCTTTCTTTCTTTCTTTCTTTCTTTCTTTCTTTCTTTCTTTCTTTCTTTCTTTCTTTCTTTCTTTCTTTCTTTCCTTATTATTCTGCCAGTCCTGGGCTTGAGCTCTGGGTCTGAGCACTGTCCTTGGGCTTTCTCAAGGCTAGAGCTCTACTACTTGAGCCTCAGCATCACTTCCGGCTTTTTTTCTATGTATATGGTACTGAGGAATCGAACCTGGGTCTTTGTGCATGCTAGGCAACCACTCTACCACTGGGCTAAACTCCAGGCCTATATTCTTTAATAAGTATGTTCTCATTGTATAAAGGAGGAAAATATAAATACTAACTTTAGAAATAACAATAAGATGGTTTCCCTTAGATATTATGTCAGTCAAAAATGTTTACTATCTTCTTAAAAATCAGGCAATTTGAGATTGTATCTATGAAAGTATAAATATTTGCAGAAGTCCAAAAGGTGTGTTGACTTGTCATTACTACATAAAATTAAGTTTATTTAACAGTATACTCACTTTCCAAGGACTTTCTACATTTTATTTTATTCATACTAAATTATACAAATTAGAGTTCAAAGGAGGAAACTGAGGCTCAAGGAGAATTATTTTTTGGTGGGTCATGGGCTTGAATGCTGGGCCTGGGCACTGTCCCTGAACTCTTCAGCTCAAGGCTACCACCCTACCCTGGAGCTACAGCCCCACATCCCATTTTCCAGTGGTTAATTGGAGATAAGATTCCGTCTCTTGTGCCCAGGCTGGCTTTAAACTTTGATCCTCAGATCCCAGCCTTTTGAGTAGCTAGAATTACAGGCATGAGCCACGGCACCCAGCTTCCAGGAGAAATATTTTGTGCAAGTTTGCACAGTTAGTATGTGGCAACCCATTAAAATTGTTTTCAAATTAAGCATGAGGAACAGGAATGAGAAAGGAAAATATAGAGGGTAAACTTGATCAAAGTATATTACATGTATGTATGGAAATACCACCCTTTTATATACTCTTTGTATAACCAATATATACCCTTTGTATAACCCTTTGTATAGCCAATATGTAACAATAAAAATAGATATAAATAAACTACAAACTTGGAATTTGAACACAGAACTGCTTGATTCTTGAATGGTTTCAGTGCTGGCAAATTTCTTCCTTAGCTACCAAAACTCCTGCTTGGTGTTTAAGAAAATGCAGTGATGGGCAGTCATGAGAGAATGAGAAATGACTGGAATTAAACAGAATTTAATTGAAGCCAGGCAGAGCCCAAATGTCCTTGTTATCAATCAAGATCATGCACAGACCTTCAACTCACCAGTTCTCTGGTGAGGCTGATGTCTGGGTGTTCATGACTGAACCAGGCTTATCTGCTTTGGGTTCCTCTCTCCAGAGGACTGGAAGAAATCAGAAGTCAGTGGAGATACTGGCACACACTTGCACGAACGTTCATGTATAGTAATAAGCTTTACTCTATAAAATAAAGCAGAATGACAAAAATGCTGGCTTATAATTAGGCTTTCTATTTCCTAATACATAGCTAGAAACGGGGAAAAATAGGACAATTTCCCCTCTGATAGTGTTAAGATTTTTTCCCATCTCAAATTCCTTTTAAGTTGGGCAGACCTGGGGGCTGGGAGTTTGGCCTAGTGGTTAAAGTGCTTGCCTAGCATGCTTGAAGACCCGGGTTCGATTCCTTGGTACCACATACATAGAAAAAAAGCCAGAAGTGGTGCTGAACCTCAAGTGGTAGAGCTCTAGCCTTGAGAAAGTCCAAGGACAGTGCTCAGGCCCTGAGCTCAAGCCCAGGACTGGCAAAAAAAAAAAAAAAAATGGGCAGACCTGGGCTGGGAGTTTGGCCTAGTGGTAGAGTGCTTGCCTAGCATCCACGAAGACCCAGGTTCGATTCCTCAGTACCACATACATACAAAAAAGTCAGAAATGGTGCTGATGCTCAAGTGGTAGAGTTCTAGCCTTGAGAAAGTCCAAGGACAGTGCTCAGGCCCTGAGCTCAAGCCCAGGACTGGCAAAAAAAAAAAAAATGGGCAGACCTTTTGTTAAACTTACTCTTTTTTCAAACTTTTATTTTTATTGTATAGAAATGTTGTATAGAGGTGTTACAGTTACATTCACCAGGTAGTAGGGTGCATTACTTCTCACACATTGATACCCCTTCTTATGTTTTTGTACACATTTTCCTTCCCCAATCCCTCTCAATCATCTTGTTTTCCCGCTTCCCTTTCCTAATTTAAATAAACAAATAAATGTTTATATAATATGCCAGGTAACAAAGTTAGATACAGTAACAACATGAGATTAACCAAAGGGCAACAAAAGAGAAGAGAAATAGCATAGTACATTAAGAAGAACAATCACACAAAATAAACCTCTTGATTTCATATCCTAGACTTCCTTTCATTTAGTCTTATCCTATATGACCTTATGTACCTAGGTTTTGAGTTATTGTGATCCTCTGCTAGGAGAGTCCTAGATGTGTACTAATTATTACAAATGAGGGAAACTATTGAGTCTATATTCCTTTGGGTCTGGCTTACTTCACTTAATATGATTTTTTTCCAAGTCCTTCCATTTCCTTACAAATGGGGTGATGTCGTTCTTTCTGATGGCAACATAGAATTCCATTGTGGATAAATACCACATCTTCGTGATCGAGTCATCCTCTGAGGCTATCTGGGTTGGTTCCATATCTTTGCTATGGTAAATAATACTGCAATGAACATCGTTGTGCTTTAGTATGTTCTTGTTTCTGGACGATTGGGTAAATGCCAAGTAGTGGAATTTCTGGGTAATAGGGGAGCTCTATGTTTAGTCTTTTGAGAAACCACCATACTGCTTTCCATAGTGGTTGAATGAGTTTATGCTTCCACCAACAGTGTAATAGTGATCCCTCCTGGTCATGTACCCACCAGCATCTATTGTTATTAGATATCTTGATCATGGCCATTCTAGCTGGAGTGAGGTGGAATCTTGAAGTTGTTTTTATTTGCATTTCTTTTATGACCATAGATGTGGAGCATTTCTTCATGTGTCTGTAGGCCATTCTTATTTTCTCTTTAGAGAATTCTCTCCTTAAGTCATTAGTCCACCTTTTAATGGGATGGTAGTTCAACATTAACCTTGACATATCCTAAAACCCATACAACGATCTATAAGTAATAATTTTTATCAATCAAATGAATATATACATCTTATATTATAGGGGAAAGTAGTTGTTGTGGGGCAGCAAACAAATATGGAGACTATTTTTAGTTACCAAAGTTGAATGGATAGTCAGCCTTTTCCACTGTGTGATTTTTAGATCAATGCCATAATTAAAGTTAGGAAGGAAAGCTTGGAATCTAAACTAATTGGCTGTGTTTAAACAAGAAAACAAATAAAATACATAAACAGTAAGGCTGTGTAGTGACTAAAAGTTTAGATGATGTCATTGTTTAAAAAGAAGGAATCTTGCTTCTCTGATGAAGGGGTAATTTAGTGTGGATTGGAGATGAGGGTATGTCCTTGCTGAAGAATCAAATTTCTCTTCCCAAGTAGTTTCTTCTCTTAAAAACACAACAAAGTAAAATTTGTTTTTATAGCTATTGATTCTAATTCATGGATACTGCCTTAAGAAACTAGTGTCCTTTTCTTGGTAAGATCATGGGGAAAAGTTTGGGTTTGAAACCTCTATCTTTAGTAGTACAATTGATAAGTTCTATGCTTATTGAGAGTTATCAGCCTCATTAATGAAATATTAACTTTGAAAATCTTTTAATTTCTTCCTCATTATTGGGCAGAATACAAATGCCTGATGAGAACAAAGCTCAGGACTTGAGCTCTAATTTCAATTCCTGAATATAATGAACACTCCCAGGGTCAGGCTCTTGCCTTGGTAGATGCCCCATGAGTTTCCTTCCAATAGCTGAGAGGAGAGAAGCAGGCAGGAAAAACCAGCTCTGCCAGCCAGCTGAGCTTTCCTGGTGGCCTCTCCCTGGCTCAGCACACCCTTCTGCATCCTCAGGCCCTGCTGTTATCTGCTATCAAGCAGAGTCAGAGGAAATTGATTGAACCAGTGCCAATATCAGTGCCCCTAAGGGTTCCCCCATTGCCAACATGAGCTCTAAAGAAGCAGGTCTCATTTACTGTTAAGGCTATTGATTCCCCCCCCCCCCAACCCCTCAGGCCAGCCTGGAATTAGGCTCCTTCCAGGGTCTGAGGGCTGTGTTTTTCACTGGCATGCTTTTAGAACATTCATTTACAGAATCAAAGAAGAACTCTCACGGGTATCATGTTATCTTGCCAGGCCTGACCTGAAATGCAGCTGGAAAATGCAAGCAAG
The DNA here is from genome assembly GCF_031878675.1 of Megascapheus bottae. Taxonomy (NCBI): domain Eukaryota; kingdom Metazoa; phylum Chordata; class Mammalia; order Rodentia; family Geomyidae; genus Megascapheus; species Megascapheus bottae. The sequence continues at coordinate 28,058,497 of NC_143520.1, forward strand.
CTTTGTAAATAACAAACCTGACCTTCATCACTCACCACTTCCTGTCGTGCTTTTTTATTGGAAAAGATTCCAAAGAAAATCAGGAGCTAATGTTCATTTATTTACCACTTATCTAGACATCCTATTTAAATCTTCTTAGGGTTATGTGTGATCAATAATTGTGTCTGTCATTTTTTCTTACCTATATATTTGCAAATAGTGGCTTCTGACTCAAATAATTTATTTATTCATGTATGCATTAATTTAGTTACCCATGCAATTAACTCATAACTCATTCACTCATTCACTCATTCACTCAGTCAGTCCTTATTCTCTCCATACTTGTCTGGCACTGTCAAATGATGGATTTCAGTACAGACAGAAACATACCACACACTCTGTCCTCATAATGGCTTCAGAAGAATAAAGTATTAAAATAAAGAAATAAAAAAAATTCAAGTGTAAAGTTGTGCTATGTGATGCTGGAAAAAAATTTAAGTTGGGGCTGGGAGTTAGGCCTAGTGGTAGAGTGCTTGCCTAGCATGCACAAAGCCTTGGGTTCAATTCCTCAGTACCACATACACACACACACACACAAAAGCTTGAAATGGTGCTGTGGCTCAGGTGGTAGAGTACTAGCCTTGAAAAACCCAAGAACAGTGCCCATGGCCTGAGTTTAAGCCTTAAGACTGGCAAAAGTAATTTTAGGATGCTCCAAGAAACCACAGTGATTTAATCTGCAGAAGGAAGGTGATATTCAGGCTGGCACAGGCTATACAGCTTAGTCCCCTTTTCTTCCACACTGGAAGAACATGTCTCAAGAAATAAGGTTGCAGATTAAGGCTGGGACAACTTTGGGAGAGGTTAGCATACGACAAAACAATTCATATTTTTATTTGAAGAGTTGGAATAAGTATTCCAAACAATAATGCCCTAAAAAAAAAATCGAAGATACAAGCCTGTAATCTTGATTAATCAGGAAGCTAGGATCTGAGGATCGTGGTTCAAAGCTAGCTCAGGCAGGAAAGCCCATGAGACTTATCTTCAATTAACTACCAAAAAGGTCAGAAGTGATAGGAGTGCTAGCTTTGAGCAAGAAACTCAGGGACAGTGCCTAAGCCCTGAATTCAAGCCCCAGGACTAGCACTAAATAAATAAAGCAATGATATATCTTATAAACAATACACAAAAATACTGAAGGAAAGGATATAGTATTTCAATTACTTACAAACATTTCCCTTCAGTGTCTTGTAAACAGTAAAAAAATGATTTGTCTTCACCTCTTTTCTATGTGCATATGGAAACATATATTTTTCATTTGTGTATAAATATGTACACATGAATATATATGTATATACACACATATATGAGTGTGTATGTATACATGTTTATGTTCACAGAGACTGCATAGAGGAATTACACTCTTTGTATTTTCAAGAAATTGTTATATAGATATATTTATATAGATACCTTTATGTAGATGCCTTTCCATATTAACAAACATAAACTTTAGTGTTTGAATGATTATTGCATAAAGTACAGATGAATATATAATCATGTTTGAATGATTCCATGCTGTTTCTAAGAGATTGTATGGACTTGCTTTGTATATGTAGTCCTCAATTCATCCAAAATTTTTGTGTGTATGTATGGTTTGAAGAGAGGTTACATTTTATTCTTCTCAAGACATCCTATTTTCTGAGCTATATTTAAGAAATCATTTGTCTTTTTCTTATATAACAAACCCACTACATACCAAATTTCATCACAGATGTATATGCCTTCTTGCAATCTATTTTCTACTTCACTGGTCCATTTATCTATTACTATGGTCACGCAACCCTATTTTATTAAAGTTTTTTTTTTTTAGAGTTTTTTTTTCATTTTATTTTTTTTTATTTTCGAGGTAATGTATAGAGGGGTTACAGTTATGTTCGTCAGATAGTAGGTGCATTACTTTGCACACATGGATTCCCTTTCTCATGTTTTTGTCCCTATTTCCCTCCTCCCACACCATCCCAATCATCTTGTTTAACCCCTTTCCCTTTCCTATTTCAAATAAATCTCATTTTGTTACCGTATCTGACTTTGTCACATGGTATATTATATATACCTTTAGAGTTTTAAAGTATGAAGTTCATCCTTTATGCTCTGAGAGTTTCTATAATTCACACAGATATTTATACCGTAAAGAACAAAGAACGACATGGCTGTTACTGGGATTGGCGATTTAGGTCCGAAGTCTTTGAGTTTCCTTATTGTCTTGCCCATTCTGAGTTTAGAGGGAGACTTACTTACTACGGGTGGTCATATGAAAATGTCTTCCATTCCTTTTTGCAGCTTCTGAAAAGCGTCGTCCTTTGCCACCAAAGGACCTCCCTGTTTCTGCTGCGAGTCAGCAACTCTTTTTTCTTTTTCTTTCTTTCTTTCTTTTTTTAATATTTTTTATTGTAATTAATAAAGGGGTTACATGGTATTTGCCAGATATAGTGCTTTGACAATCTTTGAAGCAAATGAACCCGAGTGCAGTCACTGAGCCAGGTCAAATGTGAACCTGAGTACTGGGTGACAGCTTTCTCTGCATAGTACTGCAGAGGTGCATGTTCTTAGGTCATTTGACACCGACATCACTGTTAAGGGGAGCAGGAAGTGTTAAGGGGAGCAGGGACTGGCGCCATCCAGGAATGCCTAAGAGTTCCCAGCCCCATTGTGGAAGGTTGACAGTGGTACAGCCCAGCCACCTTTGCCTTCCAGGGAGGGGCAACCTTGACCTTCTCCCCATCCCCCATGAGGAGGGATATCCACTTGGGTGGGGGTGGGCCTGCTTTGTGAGGAGACCTTCCCACCTTGTGCGCCAACTCCAACTAAGGTGATAGGTAAATTCAAACACTGGACTGTAACCCTGTTGGCTACCTGCGTGTGGCTGGAGCTGGCAATAGTCCCTCTGTGGATGTAACTATCCCATTGGCCACTTGTGTGGCCAGGTTCAACCGCATGGGTTTTGCCCTTAAAAAAACCCAGCGTGAGAGCTGCTCGGGGTCACAGTGTCAGCTCCCGAGTCTGCACTGTGTCCCTGGCCGGTCAGTTCATCATCTACTTCCCCAATAAATTCACCTTTTAATATGAGACTGTCTCTGTGTGGTGGACTCTGGTGGGACGTGGAATCCCCACCTGGAGGGATGTGGAATCCCCTCCTCTTGACCTCATAACAATCACCAGATTCTATGTTTATCTATACTGACTTTCTCTAACAGATATGTACTAAACCATGTATTCTAAAGCAAAAATATTGGAATTAGAGCTGGGAAGTGAGGTCTAATGGTAGAGTCATTGCCTAGAATGCACAAAGCCCTAGATCCAATTCCTTGGTAGCACATACACAGAAAAAGCTGTAACTAGTGCCTTGGCTCAAGAGGTAGAGCACTAGCCTTGAGAAAACCCGAGGGCAGTGCCCAGGCCCAGAATTCAAGTCCCAGGACTGGCAAAAAAAAAAAAAAAAAAAAATGGTACTGGGATTCTTCAAAACATTTTTCTTCTAAAAACTTTTTCCATATTTTTGGCAGGGGGGGTCTTGAACTCAGGGCCTAGGCACTGACCTTTAGCTTCCTCAAGGCTAGTGTTCTACCACTGCTTTTATTATATATGTGGTACTGAGGAATCGAACCCGGGTCTTCATGTATGCTAGGCAAGTGTTCTACCACTAGGCCAATCTCTCAGCCCCTCTCCATTTTTTTTTTTTTTTGCCAGTACTGGAGCTTGAACACACAACCTGAACATTGTGCTGAGGATTTCTCAAGGGTAGAGCTCTACCACTTGAGCCACAGCACCACTTTTGGCTTTTTTTTTTTTAATTTAATTTTATTTTTTATTGTAATTAGTAAAAGGGTTACATGATATTTGCCAGATAGAAGGTGCATTAATTCACATACATTGATACCCTTTCACATTTTTTTTTTGTTTGTTTGCTGGTAATTGAGCTTGAACTCAGCCTGGGTGCTGTCCCTGAGCCCTTCAGCTCAAGGCTCCACCCTACCCCTGGGCCTGGGTGTTGTCCCTGAGCTCTTCAGCTCAAGGCTACCACCCTGCCCTTGAGCCAAGCCCTACTTCCAGTTTTCTAGAGGTTAATTGGAGATATGAGTCTTAGGTTCATTTGTGTCTGGGCTGGCTTTGAACCTTGATCCTCAGATCTCAGTCTCCTGAGTAGCTCAGTTTACACATGTAAGCCACAGCCCCTGGCCTGGCTTTTTCTATATATGTAGTATCCAGGAATTGAACATGGGTCTTCGTATGTTAGGCAAGCACTCTACCACTAGGCCAAACTCTCAGCTATCTCCACTTTTGTTTTACACATAAGTGACCTTGCTGCACTGTGACTTTAGTAGCATTCCCAATGGCATTTCGGATGGCACAATAACTATCTGTCTATCCTTACTATAAAATGACTTGGCTTCCAAGTCTTTGGGTATAAAATTCAAATGTCTTGAGTTATATTTTATGGCATCATTACAGTTACATAATAGTCACATTATAGTTTGTGCAAGAAACAGAAGAAGAGCAGGAATAAAATAAGTACTAGAGAATTTTATAAGAGTAGTTACTACCTGCTATCACCCAGTGCTGCCAGACACAAAAGATGGAGAAGAGAAAGCACAGCTCAGTCTTCAATCTTGATCACTTGGAGAAATTGCACTTCATGATGGGGACACTCCAAACCTGTCACTTGGGAGAATATCATGAGCAAAACCTCTTGAATGCATTGAAAGAAAATATTTAGGATTATTCTGTTTCTAGAAAGACAGCATTAGCAGGATAAACAAATGCCAAAAATGAAGGAATAGTCTCTGATAAATAAAATCACACACACACACACACACACACACACACACACACACACACCAACACCACCACCACTACCACCACCACCACCACACCCTGTGGTATAATTTGAACTGATAAGGGAAATGTAGGACACTCTGGATTGCCAAATATAAAGAAAGATTTTTTTAGGGGGTCGGTCATGGAGCTTGAACGCTGGACCTGGGCACTGTCTCTGAGCTCTTCAGCTCAAGGCTACTGCCCTAACACTTGAAACACAGCACCACTTCTGGTTTTCTAGTGGTTAATTGGAGATAAGTCTCTCAGGGACTTAAGTGGCCAGGCTGGCTTTGAACCGAGATCCACAGATTTTAGCCTCCTGACTAGCTATGATTACAGGCATGAGCCACCGTGCCTGGCCTCAAAGAAAGATTTTTTAAGAATCTGCCTTAATGGAAACTAGAGTCTTATGACTTTCCACATATAGATGAAAAAGGTTGTATGGGAGTCTTTTCAGATACTTACCGGTGGAAAATAAGAACCTGAGTTGGCCATTCTCTCTCTCCCCCTCCCTCCCCCTCTCTTTCTCTCTCTCTCTCTTACTGTCCTACCCACCCCTTTAGACACATACGTGAGAGCATGAGAACTCTCTCACACACCCCCTCCACTCACACTCACACAGAGGGGTCTGTTCAATGATTGCTATTAATCTAGCAGTGTGAAAAGGACTACAGATCAAGGCTGTGGTTAAGGTTTCCTTCTGATTCCCACTCTGGATTTCTTAAAAGGTTGCCCAGTTAAGTTTTTCCCAGCTGTTTCTCCTCACCATTCCTGTTGTCATTCTCCTTGTCTAAACCTTGCTGACAGCAATAGTGCACTAATTACTTTCCCTCTATCAGTCTTTCTTCTTCTAATCCATCAACTTCTGGATCAGATTTATCTTCTTACATTGCAATCAGCAACCTGTCTTCAAAAACTTCATGTGACCCTTCATTTTCGATAGCACAAAGACCACATTTAATCTTGGCTTTTTATAATGTTTCCTAACTGCCACTCAAGCCTATGTGAGTAATGAATATACATGAGATCCACCAGTGAAACAATGTCACCCACCACTCCTCTCACATTCTTGTCTTTTTGTGTTTCCACATAGGTGATTTGCAGGACTTTCTTCATTAACTTTATTTGAGGGTCTTATTAGGATATGAATTAGGGGCCTTGTATTAGCTCAACTGGTGGTTTACCACTTGAGTTATATATCCTGGCCTGCTTTAGGCTCTGTTATTTCAGGAGTGAAGTCTCATGAGCTTTTCTGTGGCTTTAAAGTGTGATCCTCAAGATCTTCATTTCCTGAATAGCTAGACTCACAGAGCAAGCCACCACAGAGCCTGGAACGTCATTAAATCTAATCCTTCCCTTTCAGATTCTTTTCAGATTTTTATCTCTTTCCTGTTATCTTCCTTGTCAGCATTCTTGCCTTTCATTCCTTTGAACCAAGTTTCAGTCAATTGTTGAATGATACCAATTCTTGAGAGTTTTGAATATAAGTGGTGAAAGGCACAGAAAACCTGGTCATTATAATTGTGACTACTTTTCCATCACTAGAGGCAAAAATTCCAATTCAATGTTGTGAGAGATTGTTTTAAGGAATGATAATCACTGTTTTAGTCTAGTTTTTCTAGCTCTTTGCCTTCTAGGCATAGGGTCAGAGTGTACTTTTCGGTTCTCTTGGACTTAGGTATAGCATGACTTGACAAATGAATTGTGAGTCTAAGTGCCATATGCCGCTGCTGATCATAAGCATTAAGGGCCAATGTGTATAAATTCTACAAGTATTTTCCCTTCTGTCTTTCCAACTAATTAACATATAAAAGTGACTGTAACAACTTTTAGAGCAAGCTATCACCCAAAAGAGCCCCTCCCAATCATGAAATGACCCTTCCACGATTTAAAGCCCATAAACTCATGACCAGCATAGATCATATGACTAAGAATTCATCTCTTTGATTCTTTTTTATAACCTAACCCTAAATGATCTGCTTGAAGAAAATCTCCCCAGATGCACTTTTAATTTCACAGATAAAGTAGGTCACCACACATTCTTTGCAGGGAACCTGAAGGCATTATTTACTTAAATGCTAAAGGATTATCTCATAGGATCCCTTCCCTGAAAGGGCTTATTTCAGCAGATCTGGAGGGAAGAACCACCCTGCCAGCTTTGAAAGTCACACTAGCATTCTGGAAGTATACAGTGATGTTCTGGAGATGAACGAAAACAGACATGGCATGTTATTGAGAAGAGGAGAATTCCTTCCTCCTTTTCATAGTGAGCAAAGCTGTCATGAATTAGAAGAGATTTGGGGAACATCAGAAACCCAGTAGCAGCAAACCTATTAGTCCCCCAAATGCTTTGGGGAGTGATGATGTAGCAGAAGGAGGAGTAGCCACAGAAGAATCATGGCAGTGAGAATGCACTTGTGAGCACAACTAATGTAATATCTAGGGATATTCGCAATCTTGAAGATGTTATGGTGTTGAAAGGCTAAGTCAATGTCATTTGCAAGACAATGGTAAGTTTCTTACCTCATTTATTACTTGATGAGCTGTTTCTTACATAATATGATAATGATTTAGAAAGTTTATCCACAATTATTACTAGTGGATTTGTAATTATAATTGTTACTTCATACAAAAATCTTGTCTTTAATAGATATTATTTATTAGCACCTCAGGGCATGGTGATGTTTTTAACATATAACAGGCGTTGAGACAGCTATTATTAATATTCATAATAAAGTTATGGCAAGGAACTATTTTAAGGTAAAAAGTCCTTTCATTTTTGTTGTATGTAGAATTCAATGTATCTTTAGTAAACCCAATTATCAGTTTCAATGGTAGAACTTAGTCATATTTTCACTTGTGATTTCGAAGTATCGGAGGAAAAATGTCAGAGTCCCTCCATTCTTTCCTGAAAGCAACTTCTTTTCTGAGTGTTGAATCTAGGTAGGGACATCGAATTTCAATCCTCTTATTAGGACCACAATTCAGAGGACATCTTGTCTATATTGGGGTGACTGGAAAAACCAGTGTGTTGTCATGAACTAAGGACCTGGGCACTGTTCCTGAGCCTCTTTGTGCTCAAGGCTAGCACTCTCCTACTTGAGCGACATCACCACTTCTGGCTTTTCCTGAACAGTCAATTGGAGATAAGAGTCTTGCATACTTTTCTGCCTGGGCTGGCTTCCAACTATCATCTGCAAATCTCAGCTTCCTGAATAGCTAGAATCACAGCCATGGGCCATAGGCACCCAACTACGTTTGTCCTTTTATTGAGCTAATTTAATATGGTGTAACATTCTAGTCACTCTTCTGTGGACATAAAAACTGGGAGGTCTCCTAAGGGTGACCTTAATATAATTTCTTAAAATTTGATAATCATTACTATAAGTTACAGATTATAAGAGCTGCCACATTTATCTTAGAGTAAGTGCTCTGTTTTTTCACACTGTGTTAAACTAGCATCTCTCACTTTATGGTTATCTTCCTGAATATGAGGCATACAAGGGAAGTTTCATGTGCTAAACCATGAATATAACATGTGTTTATGTCTGGCATTTAACCTCCATTAATTTAAGCAACTGTGAAGTCTTGTGATTTCTTGACTAAGTTTTCCAATTCCAGCCATAGTTGTTCATGAGAAAGAAGAGGGAGTAAATGGATGGAGTGAAACAGAAGGATACCCGGTGTGAATTGTGGGGTCTTCGTGAAGCAATCTGCTGATATGTATGTCTGGAGGATGTGATACTAATTAGGATTTCTTTTTATTGTCATGGAGGAGTCAGGACCCCACATGAGCTGGGGGGTGGAGTGAAACACAGCCATCATCACTACCACGCAAAGGATCATATTGTGTGAGCTCAGGGAGGAGCATCTGGCCTTTGTGCCATGTCCAGTTATGGAGAAGGCTTTCTCGGTGGCAGCACTATCCCAGCTACAGATGGGTACTGCCTCTGTCAAGCCAGCTCTCACCTTATGACAGCTCTCTGGGATGCCAGCCTGCAACACCATATGGGATATAGCCTTTTGCACATAATCCCATGAAAACTGTTTTACAGTAACACATTATGAATATTTCATTTTTCTTCACAAATCCACTTGCAAAATGTGGAATGTTCCTTTTTTTTTTTTTACTATTTTTATTTATTCTCCTTTTGTTTAAATGGTTTCTTTGAGTTTGCCTTTCAAATTTAGGATGCCACAAAAGAATGTGAAATTATTTACCATTTGGTAAAGGTTTCAGGATCATGCTGAACTTTTGTTACTGCTATGCCTATCAAATACACATCTGTGCAAAAAACAAGTCAAGGGATCTGGATTTCTTTTTCTTTTTCTTTTTTTAAGCACAGAACTGGGTGGAATTTTCAAATCAGAGTTGGTTAAAATAATTTGGTGTTCTGGTTTCCAGTGGATGTGGTTTCTCTATGATCCAGCTTAGAGATAATCTGAAAAGCTCCTTTCTTACTATATTATTTAGTTTTTAAAATATTAATCAACAGTTATTTAAGTTTATAAATTGTTCGGAAATGCAGCATTGAGGCGATTGCTTTGTCTCTTGATATTAGAAGAATCGCTTTATCCTCCCAGAGTGAGTGATAGCAGCTGGTTGACAGGACAGAGCTGCTCCCCAGACTGAGTGTAAGGGGTGGGGAAATACCATACCTAATTAAAACAGCAGGGAGCATTTTTTTAGCAAGGCAAATTATAATCCTTTCTCTGGAAAGTGGCCAGGACATTAAGGTTAACAACACAGTTTGTGTAAAATAATGACAAAACAAAAAAAGATATGTCCTCACTATCTATATCTTTTTGGATCACAGTATATGGAATGTATCTGTTTATAGATCATTTGAAAACTTTCTTATATCCAATAGCCTTTAAACAGAGCAACATCTTAGCAATCACAGAAAAAAAGCCTTGGTTTAGGAAAATGCACATTTACCTTGGCTATTTTAACAAGAATTATGCTGTTCTCTCAGAAGTAAAATATCAGTTGCACTTTTGAAATAATATTGGCATTAGACAGTTTAAAAGCAAGTTTTTAAAAAAAAATTAGTTTTTTTTTTTTTAATGGATCCTTTCTTATTGGGACAGAAACCTTTGGTTTTCATTCCAGTTTTACTACTTTCTGGTTATATAATACCCATGAACTACTTGATTGACCACAGGCTCAATTTTTCTATTTGGAAAATGAGGATTAAAAAAAACTCATTTATTACTTTCTCTGAATAGTAGTGATGAGCCAATAATGTCCCATTGAGCATGTGAAAAAAATTAAAAGAGCTGAAATCAACTTACTAATGCAAACTACTTGTACTGTGTATCAGTAAATTCGCTAAGCAGTTTACAGTCATGTTGGAAAGGATTCATTGGATTCAGCGTACTGATGAATGGTTAGGCTTATGTTTCAGGATCACATTTCATCAGTCAACCAGATACTTTGGTCACATGCAATCAGAATGTGCCCTGGATTAATTATTAATGAATTGAACTGAATCTTTTAAATAGGTTTGGCTATAAAAGAGTTGAGAACACAACAGGCTGAATGCTAGGCATTAGTGGCTCATGCTTGTAATCCTAGCTACCAGGGAGGCTGAGATGTGAAGATCACTATTCAAATGCAGCTCTAGCAAGAAAGTCTCTGAGGCTCTTATCTCCAATTATCACCAGAAAATCAGAAGTGGGGCTGTGGCTCAAAGTGGTAGAGCACTAGCTTTGAGCACAAAAGCTCAGGGCCTGAGTTCAAGCTCCAAATAAAAAAGAACTCAACAGATTAAGGCCGTTGTTTATGGGACAAGCCACAGAAAATCATAGGTGGCAATTTAAAATGAACAGGTCCAAGCTTACATTGCTAGACACATGCTTTTTCCAAGAGTTTAATAAGCAAGCTGGAAATGTGGCCTCTAAAAATTGGACAAAATTATAATAAAATATGGATAAATATATGTAGAAATTTCAGATGTACTGTTAATTCAAGTAATATCAATGTTGGTATTGAATTCATTCCTGAATTACTGTCTATTTCGCAAGGAAGTAAACTTAATTACAGAACAGTTCTTAAACTAAGAAGATGGTGAAATGAATTAGAAAGTAAATGCTCCATTGGCATTGAGATTTATACTTTTCCCCAGCAAGTGTTTATATTGTAACAGTGAATAAGAGCACCATAATACATAAGAATATTTATTTGCAAAAAAAATATTTATTTGCAATTTTTACTTTTGCATTTTAGAAATTTTCACATACCGATTTTAAGTTTGAAACATAAAGCATCTTTAAGTTGAATTTCATTTATAACTGCCAAGATTTTAACTTGAATGTTTTCTTCATGTCTGCATTATTGAATAGAAGGTATGCTTGATCTGTTTTGTTTGTCTTTGTTGTTGTCTGACTTATGGAAAATCAATGTGTCGGGTTTTGACAAAACAAAATAATAATAATGTCATATATAAGATGTTGAACAGTTTAATTTAAGTGGTTTATCAAGAAGACATGCTTTTTAGTGAATTAGGTGATGACTTGAGGACTCATGAATTATTCAACTGAAGTGATAGCCCAGAGGTCAGCATCTGGGAAGGACATGGCTGGAATACCTGTCATGTTCAGTGTAGGTTTGCACATATCCTTCCATTCCCCACTCTCCAACTACATACAGTCCATCACTGCAGAGTTGGCTGCGAGTGGTCCCTCACCAAACCAGTCTTCACTCTGAGGCAAAGATAGGCATGGTTGCAATTTGGTATTCTCTAGGACCAGTGTCATTGTTTGGCTGTATTCAGCAAACCCCTGCCAGAAGGCTCATCTGGTATCAGTGTCATTCATGTGCAAAGTAGAAACTGAACTGAACACATTATCTTTGAGCTGAAATTGGTCTCTCTGACAGTACCAGCCTCTTTAAGGGGTGGCATACACTTGAAGGTTGGTTATTAGTTCCAAATGCTGCAAAAGCATCTGCTCTCGACTAGCTAGAAATCATGTTTAATAACAAGAAAATCTACTCCAGCCAAATCCCTGTTGGGAGGGCTCTCACATGAACAAAAGGCCCCCACTTCCCCTGATTTCCATAACAGATGTAGTATCTGATGCATGACAGCTCAGCACAGCCCTGCACCATTATTCTCCTGCATATCCATTTGCAAGAAACGGTGCTTTGATTTTATTAATTGCTCTGGTAGGCTACATGTTATGTTTTGTTGCCCAGAGAGTACTCTGTTTGTGCTTCATGCTACACTGGTCACAATAATAGTTATTTTTCTTAATGTTAAAGGTTGCTAGCCTTTTTCCCCTTACTTTGCTGCACATTTTCCATACCCAATAAACTATTAATGCCTCTCCAGGGGGTTGACAATTTCACTTAGGTTGGTCAGGGTCCTCTTAATCTTAGTACTGTTTCTTTGTCTTCTTAGTGATCATTGTTGGACAGTCAGTTATGGGGGAAACCATTAGAGGATCCTGACTGTGAGATACATTTACTAATGCTTTTTATTATAACATAAAAAAAAACCCTCCCCAATAGAACAAGATTTTTCACAAGCCAATGGTTGTCTTTAAATCATACATAGACAACCACTGGCAAAAAAAAAAAGAAAAAAAATCCAGGCACAAATACCCTTAATTTGGAATGAGTCAGAAGTCAGTTTCTTCCTATTGATGGAATTTTAGGCGCATAGTTGGTGACAGTAGCCCAGACTACCCATGGGACTACCATCCGTGACACTTCTTCGTGGGTGGCATGACAGAGGTTGCTGCTCAGAGTACTGAGGGGGGTGCAGAGCAGGAAAGAGGGAAGAACTGAGAGCTTCAAGAACAGAAAGAGAAGATAGACTGTGGTAGTAACAGGAAGTCAAAATAAAGTAATGAAATAAAGCAATAATACACAGCCTCTACACTTTCAGTGATTTCTTTAAAAATGAAGTATCTTCTATACACAAATTCCCATTGCTGAAGGAATTTGTTTCCAATTTAAAGTAACTTCAAAGAAAGAAACTGGATTGGATGCTGAGAATAATAGTGTGAGTGTAGCTTTTGTTCAGAGGTCAATCACAAAAAGTTAGCCTGGCACCTGTGGCTCATACCTATAATCCTAGCTGTTCAGGAGGCTGAGATCTGAGGACACAGTTTAAAACCAGCCATGGCAGGAAAATCTGTGAAACACATATCTCCAATAAACTTCCCAGAAAAAGCCAGAAGTAATGCTGTGGCTCAAGTGGTAGAGCCTTAAATTTGAGCACAGAATGGCTCAGGATAAGACCCCAGGCCCTGAGCTCAAGCCCCAGGACTGGCAAACACACGCAAACACACACACACACACACACACACACACACACACACACACACACACACGTACAGCCCGTTGACAAAGGGCAAATACACATGTGTAGATGTATGAATTTTGCCCAGGGAAAGCATGTTTTTGTGTGCCAGCAAGGAAAGATTTAGATACTAAATGACAGAGTAAAATGAAAATTTCCAGCAAGGAAAGATTTAGATACTAAATGAGAGAGCAAAATGAAAATTTCCTAAATGATACTTTATACCTAAAGGAAAGATTTATGTATATATATGTATATTTATATATATGTATGTACTAAAGAAATTTATTCTCATATGAATTACTTTTATTTTTTTAATATTTTAACAGACTAATATTAAAAGTAAGAAATAAAACAAAGCAGAAAAATACTAGCATGTTGTTTTATAAGTACCATGACACTGGAAAATTTTCAAGATAGTTATTTTGTTTTGACCTGGCATATGTAAATTCACTACTAAATATTTTTCAAAAGTACAATTATGATAATAGTCATTCCATGGCTATATTGCAAGCTAATGCTTTTCTATTGGACATTAGTTGTGTCTTGTTTATGTTTTGAAAAATGTAACTTGAAGTAAGTCTATACAAATAAATCACTAAAATTTTAAGCACTGTAGTGATTACTTCATTGGCTACCTTTTAGAAGATTGCCTCTGATATAGTTATTTTAATATAACACATGCTTATTTTGCCAGATATTGTTTAATGGAAAAGACCCAGTATATTAAGTTTATAAAATATTTTAGTTGTTATTATAAAGATAATGTACAGAGGGATTCCAGTTACATAAGTCAAGTAAAGAGCACATTTTTGGAAGGCAATGTTACCTCAGCCCTCACATTCTCCTATTTTTCCCCTCTAAAATACTGATTTTTAAAAATAGCTTTGCGTTAGATAACATCATGTGCAGGAAAGAAATTATTGTTATTGTTAACTTATTGTTAATCCAATCGAAGATGGTTGGTCATCAGAATTGGATCCTGGCTATACTGTAGGACATTTCTCAAGTTGGATTTTTAATGAGGAAGGCAATTTATCCCTCCGCCCTTGTCACTGTGGTTGGAGTCACAGCTGGCAGCCATGAGTACTAATCAAAATAGCCCTTTGAGGGATTTTTGCTCCTTTAAGTCTATCAGGGTTGGGTGGGCCTCTATTAGTACTTCTTCCCAGCACAACTTTTACCTGCCCCTTACTCTGGGATGAGTCCTCTGGGAGCAACCAGACCTGAAAGAGAATGGTGACCCTTTGTTCAATCCTGATCTTTCACAGATGAGGGAAAAGATTGTTAACACATTCATTAAGTAAATTGCTTCAGGACAATTTGAATCATCTATGATTCTGTTTCTGGGTTGGAGAAAACTTAGGAGCATCCAATTTACAAAACAATAAAAACGCTGCCGTGTGTGTGTGTGTGTGTGTGTGTGTGTGTGTGTGTGTGTGTGTGTGTTCTTTATATATAAAAAATTCAAAACACTTCCCTGTTAAATATTCTTATCACTCCAAACTCAGAGAGGCTTCATAGTGGGCATTATTATCTCAATGAGCCAGAAAGATAAAGAAAATATTCTGGGTCAATTAATAGACATTTGGGCAAATTAGGGGAGTAAAAAAGAGGTGGGGAGAATTCCCAGTCTGTGGAGAAAACAGACTCTCCACTGTGTGCCAGGCTTCACAGTACTAAAGGTGAAAGGCACAATTCCTGCTCCTGTGCTCCTGTCTCACTGCTGGGGGAAGGGGAGCAAGGGAAGAAACAGGTGCATTACGGAATATTCACAACATAATTTTTCTTTCTTTTTCTTGTTTCTTCTTTTGCAGTGCTGGAGATAGAACCTGGGGGATGGGAAACAAGTGCTGTAGAACAGTTATAGCCTCACAAAGTATTTGTACAGGATGCTTTGGACCAGAAAAAGTACAGATATGTGCTTGAAAAATTACAGAGTTTGATAAGAGGAAGGCCTATATTGCTAGGCATTGACGAATGAGTTCAAGTTTGAGCTTCCCTGATAGATGTAGTTAAGAGCCTTGATTGTTGGGAGCAGAGGTAAACGAAGGGCTCAGGGAGTACTGAAGGGAGCTGTGGACTTCGTGGAGCATTTCACAGGAGGGTCTTGACAATGCTCTTTCCTATCTCTCTGCATGGCTCTTCAGGTTGTTTTTTCATCGTAAACAAAGAAAAGCTCGATTCCAACCATGCACATGAATGGAAATAGAGGGAAATAAAAAACTAGACTTTAGAAACTCAGAGGAAATGAAAGACTTGAGAAGCCCAGTAATCTATAAAGTGAGGTGGCTGGTAGGAAACTCTTGCGTGTAGCAATGGTGCAGATATACCCCATGAGGAAAGAGATGCCATAATTCCAACAACATTTCACTCAACTGGTTTTATTTTATGCCATCTTCTCGAATGTAACGTTTCCTCTTCCACATCTAACAATCTGCACAGAAAGTTATAGCTAGTGATGATCTATATCTTGTTCCAAAGTAGCTAGCTTTGAATCCAATGGCGATAGAATGCTTTTGCTCTAGTAGGGCAAGAACATAAGTGCATTGAAAATAAAAAAGCCTATTGAGGAGAGAGAGGGGGAGAGGAAGGGAGAGAGGGAGAGAGAGAGAGAGAGAGAGAGAGAGAGAGAGAGAGAGAGAGAGAGAGAGAGAGAGAGAGAGAGAGGGGGGGGGGGAGGGGGAGGGGGAGGGAGAGGGAGAGAGAGAGAGAGAGAGACAGAGACAGAGACAGAGACAGACAGAGACAGACAGAGAGACAGAGACAGAAAGAGAGAGACAGAGAGAGAATACACAAATTGTCAAAATTCAAAAGCACAGAGAATACTTCTTTCTTCCTAAATACTGGCCTTTTTCTTACCTACTCTCTACCTCATATCTGGATTTTCCTGGCTTGATGATTGACTGCTATCTTTTAAAGGCAGCAGAAATAAGTTTACTTTCTCTGTCCAGTTTCCCTAAGCTTACAAAGATCTCTGTGATAGAAATAAAAATGGCATTTCATTAAGTGGGTATCAAGCAATTCAAATGGAGTCAGAGGAAGGAACTGGGGTAGGCCCTACATAAATTAATATTATGAAAGGGGGAAATTTCTCTATTCTTCTGTTAAGCAGCATTCTGGATTACCATAGAAAATCCAGTATTGAGTCCTTTCACATTTTTAGCAGCAGTATTTCTTTTCTACCCTCCCCACATTGTCTTCTTACCAGCAATGGAGGCAAGAAAAACCTGAGGAGGCCATTTTGGGGGTGCCTGGAGGTGGGGTGTACTTGAAAAGGATATGTAAAAGGGTTTAAGTCTATTCATTTCCCCCTTTCATTTTCCTCTAAATGGAAGCATGGTGCGGATGCCAATGCCCAGGCCAGAGGAGCTGGCAGAGCTACTTACACCCCAAGGCAGCTGACGCCTTTTATGGTGACAGCTTTTCTCCCCACATGTCCTGCTAGGGGTTTGAGCTGACATACAACAAAAGCTGGGGAGGAGAGGGATTCCGAAAGAAGCTGAGCCACCACTACCCTTCTCTCTTAATATTGCCTTGGCTAATAGACAAAAAGAGCAAATCTACTCTGGGATCTTGTCCAGGCCCCTCCTGCCTTGGGTTATCTTTAGTGAACTCAGGAACCCAAAGCTCAAGGGTTAGGCTCTTCCTCTGTAGGTCAGTGACATGAGGGCTTGAGAATGGAATGATCTCTCTCCTCCCCTCCCCCTGCCTCCCTGCCCTACTGCCTTGCAGATGGGTCTAGCACCAGTAAGCAGTTTCTCTGTTAGGAGCATGTGAAAACATTCCAAGACACAAAACTTGTTTCTCAAGATCATGATGAGTGGTTATAAAAACTGTCTTTTTTATATCGCCCACACTGTACTTGGCACCTAGTGGGTGCTTTGAGAGCTATGTTCAAGTTGAATGATGCAAAGAATAATAGGTGCCGGCATCTGAGATGTTTCTCAATGCTTGAGAACAAGTCTGACATCTCCACGAGGTACACATTGCTATTTAAAATGAATTTTCCCAAAGCATGGCAACACATACCTCTGATCCTAACATTTGTGAGTCTGAACCCAGGAGGATGGTGAATTTGAGACCAGCCTTGGTTACATAGCAAAACCCTGTCTCACAAAAAAATAAATAATTTGCATTTGAGCTTATCTTTACATGAGTTCTTAAATACCCAGTGATTCTTTTGTGAATCTAAGACCATTAGTGGTAACAGCCATGAGATCTCAGAACAGGTTAGTGTGTGTGTGTGTGTGTGTGTGTGTGTGTGTGTGTGTGTGTGTGTGTGTGTGTGATAATAATGAAGATTGAATTCAAGGGGTGGGCACTGTCCATTAGCTCTTTTGCTCAAGACAAGTTCTTTACCACTTGAGCCCCAGCCCTACTTCTGGCTTCTGGGTGGTTAAATTGGACATAAGTCACACAGATTTCCTGTCTGGGCTTACTCTGAGCCCCGATCCTCATATCCCAGGCTGAGTGGCTAGGACTGCAGGCATGAGCCACCAGGACAAGCATACTTTGAGTGAAGTCGAGAAGAAGAGCCCGTGAAAGTGGTCAGGAAGCTGTTTTACTGACAGAACCAGTAGATGTATTTCTTTTTTGTTTCACCATCTGCCGGCATGTGTTCATGTGTTATGATAGAGAAAGGACCAGAACAATCTCCTTCACTGAAGGCTTTGCCTAGCAACGTTACCAAATAAGAATGTGACTGGATGTGGTTAGCAAATCAGTCTCCAGAGAAGTGTAAAAGGATCACAAGCAAGTTGTTTGTTATGAAAGAAAGGGAAAGTGCAAAACCAAAGTGGTTGAGATATCGTCCCTCAAACAGGAGGCTCCCACAGGCAGCTTGATAACTATTCCAGACTACTCTTTTGTGAAATCCCTCCATGGGAGGAATAAATGATGTATGAGTTGAAGACGCCCCAACTCCACAGGGGAGCACAAAGCGGACACTTCCAGCTGTAATGTGTGGTTTCTGATGGGTTTTGGCTGTGACCCCTGGGCACAATTTCTATTCAACTAAATAGCTTCCCACAACCCCAAACACCAGAACCCACACATTCTCCTTCTTCTCCTGCCAGAAAAACACTCTCACACTCAAGTTTGCTTGTAAATTTCTTTCATCACAGACACTTCTCTACTTTGGCACCCCGACAGCCAGCTATAAGTGGTGACACCTCATAATTACAGTTATCGGGCAAGATGTATTGCAAAATCACTTCAGTTCTGTGAAATTACTGTCACCAGTGTATCCAAAGCTTCTGAGAGAGTGAACTTCAGGTGTGCAAGCTGTCCTTAAATATACAACTCCAAGTTTTGCAACCAAGGTGGCATTGTAATTTTGTGCTAGGAAATTTACGTCCATTTAAGAGGCATTCAGGGTAGGAAGTTTAATATTGTAATCAACCAAATGTAAACTATCTTGATGAGGGATTACTGTAAAAACTTATTAGCTGTAGAAAGCTCTACCCTTCCATTACTGAGCATGCTCTCTCAAGGCATTTGGTGTATGTTGAACCAATTAAGAAGAATTAAGTAATGAAATACTAATTTAGACAGCAATACATTAAAATAAAATAAACAAGGAAAAATGGACGGACAAAACAGACAATATATTTCTAGTGCACATTACATTACAGAGGTTCCTTTTGGATGATTTCCTTTTTACTACCCCTTCTATCTGCCACTGAATTGAGCTAATCAATTACTGTCTTAGCTATAGTATAGAATCTGAGTAGGAATACATTTTGTCTACACATTATCAGTCAACACTTTCTTTTCTCAGCCACATTTATGCAGTTTCTTCAAAAGCTGCCCTGACCAACAAACTAATGTATTAGGCTGAGGGCAAGCTGAGTCCCTTCTAGAACTTAGTTCCTCTCAACCACTGTATCCCTCACTCCTATTTCATCATACAGACTCCTCCTCTAGAACCAATTTACTTGCAAATCAGATTCCTTTGATGGCAAAATTTGTGAGATCTGAAGTTACTTTCACATGAAGGAGAGCAGAATGCTGTTCAAGGAAATAATATTATAAGGAAGTGGTGACTGACCAAGAGAGGCAGAGACCAAGAACGGACAGAGGAGACTGTTTTCTTCTCACTGAAATCTGGATTAAGGTTGCCAGGCTATATAAATAAAAGTATGAATTATCTAATTAGATTTTAAGATCAGAGAAGAATGATGTCTTTAGTCGAAGTACATTGTATGCAAATTTTCTTATTTTCCTGTACCACAGGTATTTTCCTGAGCCACAGCTCAACCTCAGAATTAGAGTTCTGGTAACACTTCTCCGTCTATAATGTCTCCCTACTGCCTCCTGGTATTCCAGACCACTGCTTCCTGTTTTAGGACCTATGTAAGGATCCATTCCATCAGCCAGGGTTGCATACTTTGTGTGTGTGTGTGTGTGTGTGTGTGTGTGTGTGTGTGTGTGTGTGTGTGTGATGATATAGGGGCTTGCACCTACAGTGTCATGATCATATACAGCTTTTACATTCAAGGTTGGTGCTTTATCACTTGAGCCACAGCTCTACTTACAACTTTTTACTTGTTAATTGGAAATAAGAGTTTCACAGACTTTTGCACGTTAGTTGATTTTGAAGCATGATCCTATGATATCAGTCTCCTAAGTAACTAGGATTACAGATACGAGCCATCAATGCCCAGTTTTTCATACTTGGGTCTCTTATGTATTGTTTGCTTGTCTCCCACTAGTAGAGTAAGAACTCCAAGGTGCAGGGCTGTGGTATATCCAAACAACAAGACTGCCTGACATGAGTAGGTAATCCACAAGCAACTGTTGAAAGACTGTCTTTTGGCTACTCAACTTTTTGCTTATCATACAAAGATACTTGAGGTAATCAACTTATAAATAAGAAAGGTTTATTTGGGCTTAGAATTTGAAGGATTTGGTACGTGGTCAGTGAACATCTTGCTTTTGTGCCTGTGGCAAGGCAGTACATCATGATAGGGACTGTGGGGTAGGGAAAGCTGCCTAGCTCATGATATCAGAAAGCAAAACAACTCTCAGAATCCCTTTGTGGGCACACCCTAATGACTTCATGCCTGCGACTCCTCATTTCTTAAAGGGCTCCATTGCCTCCCTCATTTCTTAAAGGGTTCCATTGCCTCCCAATAGTGCCAGGGGCTGAGACCAATCCTTTAAGGCCGTTGGGACTTAACTAACAGGAAATATGGCACTGATTCATACTCCATATTTTTGTACAACCAAGAGCACTGAATTCTATGAAGTACTTAGAGTTTTTGAAGAAGCATCAGGTCATTCACCCATTTATCCAAACATTTATCAGGTATGTCATTGTGGATACAATGCCAAGTACTCGAGATACATAACTCAAAATTATGCCCTCAAAATGTTCACAGTTGGAATTGGGTGCTTAGTCAAATTTCTGTGGGCTTTAGTTTCCTAATTTCTAAGCTGGAGATAGGAATGGTGCTCACTTCATGATTTTGCTGTGCAGACATGATGAACTGACAGAGGATTCATGCTTGGTTTATATTAGATAAATAGCGGTATGTTTATCAGTACACAGAATGTTGTCATATTGGTGAGTTATATATTTTGCAGTTTAAGCCACATTTTCTGGAATTTTGAGGAGAAATAGTTGCATCATCATATGTGACAGTCCACAGTAATGACTTGTGAACAAACACATCAAGATAGTCTATGAAGATACAATAATAAAAATAGCTAGGTGCTGATAGCTCATGCCTAGCTACCTAAGAGGCTTAGATATGAAGATTATGGTTGGAATTCAGCCCAGGCAAGAAAGCCTGTGAGACTCTTAACTACCAAAAACTGCCAGATATGGATCTGTGGCTCAAGTGGTAGAGTGTTGGCCTTAAACAAAGAAAGTCACAGTACCTAGACCCTGAAAGATTTTTGTACCTTTGAGGACCAGAACAAGAACACCACACACACACACACACACACACACACACACACACACACACACACACACACACACTGCAAATAGAGCATTAGAAAAGGAAGTGGCCAGCTGGGGAGCTAGTGGCTCATGCCAGTAATCTAGTTACTCAGGAAGCTGAGATCTGAGGATATCAGTTCAAAGCAAGCCTGGGCAGAAAAGTCCCTGTGAGGCTCTTATCTCTAGTTAACTACTGAAAAACTGAAGTGGAGTTATGGCTCAAAGTGGCAGAGCACTAGCTTTGAGCAAAAGAGCTCAGGGACAGTGTGCCCGGGCCCTGAGTTCAAGCCCAACAACCAAAAACAACAACAAAAAGGGAAGTGCATAGTTCTTGGGAATACACAGGATAAATGACTTTGCAGGTGACAAAATCTGGAGAATATTTAGAAGCCTGGTATTGCCAGGCCATAGTTGTTAGTAGGTCTGTCAAGTAGGACTGTCAAGAAATAGGCAGAAGGACTAAGTTCTAAGTGGTGTTTTATAATGTACATAATAATTTGGTATCTTGACCTTGTGACCTTGGCAGAGGGGATCAGCACCATCATCAATCTCATGTTTCCAACTTCTCAATCTGGAGGAGGTACAGACAGTAAAGCTCGGGGGCAAGAGCATCTATTAGAAACAAATGAGGTGGGCCTGATTAAGCCTCCAGAGTTGGAAAGTTACCTGGACCTACATGTTTGGTCTTCTCTAATGTGCTTCCACTTTACCATGAGCCTTTTAAGGTGACTTTACCCAGCTTCCTTCTCTTTCTCTTCCTGTGGAGAAGAAATGTGCATACCATAAGTGTCCAGCTGTGCAGTAATAGCTACTGAGAGTTCATAGTTTCCTCCCCACTGAACAGGACTGAGAGTTACCTGTGGATGACCTCCTGGCACAACCAGAAACTGAGCTATCTATGCTGAGAGTGTTAAACTCCCTAACTCTACCCACTCCCGATTCTTCTGGTTGACCAGTTCGCTTGTGGTTTTGATCCCACTTACTAACTAAAGCGCTATGTATATAATTTTCTTCTTTATTTCCTCCATTTTGGGGTTATGTGCAGACATTATAAATAGAAGTTTGATTCAGGGCAAGAGCTATCCTAACAGAGATCAGCTACTGTCAAACCATTTCAAAGGGAAGACAAGGCAAAAAATACTTGGTTTGGTTTTTCTTATCCCAGAATAAAGGGAGATATAAGATCCCACCCTTGCTTTTCTTTTGAACAAGGTTTTGAACTATTCTATTCCAAACAAAACTGCCATTCATTCCAAATCTTGAGAAAAATGATAGTTTACATTGTAAATATGGAGAAAAGACTGGAAATAAAAAGATTTGGTTAGAGAGATAATATGTATGGTAGACACAAAAGCTAGAATGCTATAATCATTTTCTTAAATTTTAATCTTAGGTAACTGAGGAACAAATACTTCTGGTTTCCTTGTGAAATAAAAATGTGAGAGACAAGATTTTAGAAAGACAACAGAACAAGAACAGTGAAAACACTTTTCACTCCATGGGCTCTCCTGACTTCTTGATAAAAATAACTTCTTTTGTTATTGTAAAGGTCCATAAGTTAGGTAATGAGTACATTTCTTTTTAAACTTTGTAACCCCTTCCCTCATATCCTTCAAGTTTTTCCCTCCCATCCCCCAAGCTGTTTAGATCATTTTCAACATAGTTTCTGAGTATCACTGCTGCATTGTTAACCTTTTGTTCCACCATTTCTGTGCTGCCTGTACTTTCCCCTAAATAGATAAACTTACAAGCAAGACAAAAGGTACAGAAACAAAATCAGCAACAAGGTAAGCTTCATTTCTTGGAGGTAAGGTAAGATGGTAAAGATGTTTATCTGATCATATGCATGTAGCTATTGAACCTTTGTGATCTTCTCTAAGACTATCCTTCTTTATCTACGGACCTTTATGATTTAACATGTCCAAGCATAGAGCTTCCTTGTGACCCTGCAATTCCACCTCTGGGCATTTATCAGTAAACCACACACACAAAATGGCTATACTAAGGATACCAGCACAATCATATTCATTGTAGCACTGTTAACCACAACCGAGGCATGGAATAAACCCAGATGCCCCCCAATGGAATAATGGATAAAGAAAATGTGGTATATATACACAATGGAATTCTATTCTTCCATCAGAAAGAATAAGATTATACCATTTGTAAGGAAATGGAAAACTTAGAAGACATTAAGTGAAGTAATCCAGACCTAAAGAAACAAGTTCATGGTGTTCCTCATTTATTATAACTAGAATGTGCCCATAAATCTATGAGGAAAAACACTGGATGGCAACAAAGAAAAATAACCAATTTTTTTCTCTCTCTTTCTAAATGACTAGCTCTTACAGCAAGTTTACAGTCATCCTCGGTAACCTGAGATGTTTAGCAGTTGACATATACATATAATGGAAGGAAGCACTTAAAACTTGTACTTACTCATCAAAACCATATTCTGTACAAGAATTTAGAGCCAGAACACAAACACATTTTGGGAGGGGTGTAATTCCTCAAATGACATTGAAAAATTATTTTAGATGAGAAAATTTTACAGCTTAATGAATCAGGAAAGACTGCTGCAATGAAGTTGAAACCTAAGAGTAGCATTTAGCTTCCTTGAGCAATATAGCCACAGATATCGAGGTTCTACTGCATATCTTGTTTTAGTCAGCATCAGCTCCTATGTGCAATGATAATAAGCAATATCATCATAGAGGAACAGAAAGTAGATAGAACAATTCTTACGTAAGAAAATAAATAGTTTTTCCATTAAGAATATTTGCATTATCAGGGCCGGGAGTTTGGCCTAGTGTTAGAGTGCTTGCATAGTATGCAAAGACCCAAGTTCGATTCCTCAGTACCACATACATAGAAAAAAAGCTCAAAGTGGTGCTGTTGCTCAAGTGGTAGAGCTCTCTCTAGCTTTGAGAAAGTCCAAGGACAGTGCTCAGGCCTTGAGTTCAGGACTGGCAAAAAAAATATTTCTGTTATCAACTATTATTTGGTGCTACAGAAAAACTAAGATAAATTTATTTATTTATTTATCTATTTTTGCCAGTCCTGGGCTTAAGCTCAGGGTCTAAGGACTGTCCTTGGATTTTTCTCAAGGCTAGAGCTCTAGCACTTGAGCCTCAGCACCACTTCTGGCTTTTTCTAAGTATGTGGTACCGAGGAATCGAACGTGGGTCTTCGTGCATGCTAGGCAAGCACTCTACCACTAGGCCAAACTCCCGGCCCCTGAGATAAATTTAAATGATGCCTGAAGTCCAGATGCTTCAACCTGGGTGAATACTGAGCACTGTTATAAAAAACAGGCTTTGGAAAAGAGGAAGCTGATCCTCCCTTGATTACATGCTGTGATTCACAGGAGGTATTTCTTTCAGTTATATTCCTTCTTCAGTTCTCAGTCAACTATTTTATTTTACAGGCTGACAAATTCATCAAAGCAAAATAGGGCATATTCACATGGAATTACTATCTTTTATCTAGAAAGTTAAAGTTATTATAGCAGTGTAACTTTTTAATTTTATTTTATTGTTGGAATAATGTATAGAGGGGTTAGTTACATTTTCCAGGTAGGTACATTACTTCTCCCACATTGATACCCCTTCTCAAGTTTTATGGTGTTATGAGAAAAATGAATCAAGAATCTGCAATATAGTACTATGCCCTATGCATCTTGAGTAATTCCTGTTTCCACCCTGCAGCATTCTCCTTGAGCCATATGCCCACAGATATCAGGGCTATATTGCATTTCTTGATTTAGTCAGGATCAGTTTCATTATGCAGTGTTAATAAGCAATTTCATTGTTAGAAGCACAGAAAAAAGTTATTTACCCTTCATTTTATGTTTCACATTGGTTCATTGGAGTTCTGCTCCATAGAATCACTCCGGAATCTAGGATCAACTATTTTGTATGTCTAAGTCATGAAATCTGAAGGCCCAGTTATAATTACAAAGAAAGAGAGAAAAAAATAAGAAAATTTGACATGGACTAGAAATAATGAGTCATATTTGTTTATGTGGTATTGAGCAAAACTAGCCCAAGGTTTCAGTTTAATTGCAAGGGTACTACGGAATGCGAAGAAACAAATTAAATAATTGATAACCATTACTGCATATTCTATTTGTATTAAATTGGAAATTTTTGAATTTGTCCACTAAAATTTAGAATTTATTTCCAGGCAAGTAACTAACTTTTTCCCTTTGCTAATTCACCACTATTTGCGATGAAAATAAACAAACATTTTTTTCTCTGAAGACCCTAGATTTTTTCATATGCATTAATACTATACATTTTAAAGCTTTCCATTTAAGGAACATTTTGACTCATATTTGATGTCATAGTAACTGAACCTGCTTTACATAGTTTATCTAAAAAAATACATTTTTTCCATTACTTGCACCAAATCTGCTTGGCATCGTGATGAGTTGATTTACTGGGGCTGTGAAAAGGCTGCTGCGGGGCCGGGAGTTTGGCCTAGTGGTTAAAGTGCTTGCCTAGCATGCACCAAGACCCGGGTTCGATTCCTTGGTACCACATACATAGAAAAAAGCCAGAAGTGGTGCTGAGGCTCAAGTGGTAGAGCTCTAGCCTTGAGAAAGTCCAAGGACAGTGCTCAGGCCCTGAGCTCAAGCCCAGGACTGGCAAAAAAAAAAAAAAAAAAAAAAAAAAAAAGGCTGCTGCAAATCCTCAAGTTTCCAAAGTTTCTTTTTTGCTGTTGTTTTGTTGGTTGTGGGACTTGAACTCTGGGCCTGGGTGCTGTTCCTGAGCTCTTCAACTCAATGCTACCACTCTACCTCTTGAACCACAGCACCTCTTCCGGCTTGTTAGTGGTTAATTAAAAATGAGTCTCATGGACTTTAGTGCCCAGGCTGGATTTGAACCTCAATCTTCAGATCTCAGCCTCTTGAGTAGCTAGGATTACAAGTGTGAGCCACCATGCCTAGCCCAAAGTTTCTTTTTAAGCAAAAGTCAAATTTTATTCCCAATGACCACTTAAGATGACAGAGGACATAGGAAGAAAATGTTTCTTTCTATACATCTGATTTGATTCGTACTTCTAAATGCAATCACAGATAATATGAAGTTTACATTTTCATGATTATTGGTTTGTGTAAATCAGTTTTTGAAATAACTACTTCTCAGACATAGCTGATTTGGTGACAGATCTGGGAATTGGTGACAGATACCTAACTGTGAACATATGGACATATAAAACTGAGAATCTTGCATGGAGTATATAGATGTAAAAATCTTTATCTGTGTATTTTAGGGGGATAGAAAACTGATTTCCAGTGACCTTTGTGTATCTAAAATTTTCATAGCCAACTTATTTCAAAACTTTGAAATAGATTTTCCTCCTCAAGCTTCCTTTTTTCTCTTCCTTCTTCCCTTTCTTTCTCTTCTGTTGCTTGGACGTTCTTTTGAATTTAATTCTGGGATGAATTTATTTGGTTGGGTGATAGTGGATCTTTGTTCAGCCTATTGACTTGTATCTATAGGCTGAGTAACAACAACAACAACAACAACAATAATAATAATAATTTTTAAAAATGGACCCCTTTTGCTAGTCTCTTCAGGGTTTGGTGGTATAGAATTTCTAACATTGTTTTTTTGTGTAGACTGGATAGCCTATAGCTGCAAATTATTTTCTAACAGTCATCTTCCCTTTCTCCCTTAACAATAGATCAGCTATGTTGTAGATGAGTGATGGAGAATCTCCATCAGCTAAATTGTCTTGTTAGTTTTAGACAATGAGATACAAGCAGAAAATGTCCTTGGAAGCTTTGGAGAAATTTATTGAATGAATTATAGAACTGTCTCTCTTTACTCCTGTTTTTTTTGTTGTTGTTGTTGTTGTTTGTTTTTGTTTTTGTTTTTGTGTTTTTTTTTTTTTTTTTTTTTTTTTTTTTTTGTCTGTTGTAGCACTTGGACTCAGGACCGGCACACTGTCCAAGAGCTTCTTTGATCCCAAGGCTAGAGCTCTACTACCACTTGCGCCACGCCACAGCATATCTTCTGGGTAGTTTATTGGAGATAAGAAATAACTCAATAGATATATACATCTGACCATATAAAATGATGCTAATGAAAATGAAATCCAAGATATGGAAACAAAAGGGATATTCTTTCTTTGTTTTTGTTTTTCAATGCACTGTGTGAAATTATTTTTTTTTTCTTCATTTTTTACCCCATTTGGTTTATCCCCAATTGTCACTGTTTTTTATTTTGGTACCCTGTGTCTTATATGTATGTTTGTCTGTTTTGAGGAAGGTAAGGACAATAAGAATATGGTGAGACAAAGGATAAAGGGTGAACCAACACAACAGTGACACTCACAAGACACTGTGTTGCAAATGAACTTTACAAATTGTAGGGGAGAGGAGTCCAGGAGGTGGGAAAATGGGAGAAAACAAGGGACGGGGTAATGATGTTCAATAAGAAATGTACTCATTATCTTACGTAATTGTCACCCTTCTGTCATCAACCTCACAATAAACAACAACAATAAGAACAACAACAAGAAATGTGAAGTTGTCCCTTCAAAAAAGTGTCACAGGGACTTTTCTGCCCAGGTTTCAAACCATAATCCTCTGATCTCAGCCTCTAGAATAGTGTGAACCACTGGTGCCCAGCTACTCCTTCTTTTTTCTGCTTGTTGGAATTCAGAGATGGTGATTAGAACTTGAATTTTTATCATCAGAGAGTTCTCTCAGTTTGAAGATGAGATGACAAAATGACATGCAAAATGGAGCCAGCCCCATCATGTTTGTGAGCCTCTGGTTTCAGTGCTGGACTACTATCTTTAAACTAAGTACACATGCACGTGCAAGACAGAAATATGTTACTACCTTGTCCATACATTCTGACTTTACTTTCTGTCACAGAAAGCTCAAACCTAACATATGCAATGTACGAAATAGTACCAAGGGCTTTAACAAATGCTGTTCTTCAGTTTTCCTTCTATACTTCTGTCTGTATTGAACATGTGTGGGAGCAGGTCCACTCTAACTCTTGCTGTTTGATCTTTCATTCATTACATTTCAAGTAACTAACAGCTGTTTCCATGACTCTGTGCATTAATTTTACCTCCTCCATTAAACCTTAACTAGTTCATCTGCCAGCTGCTCACCATGGGGAAGAAGAGAGCAAATCCCTCCATTCTCACAATTCTGTGCTACGATCACTCTTCAAATCAAGGTAGGATTAGTCAGGAGAGAACCTGTCCTAACTAAGGAGAGTAATGGAGGACTTAGAACTTTACTGATTTTATTTGCTGAATATCCCAATTGCAGCCAGTTTTGATCAGGGTGCCATCCTTTTGCTTCTTCAATATGGCCTTAGCCCCCTATCCTCTGAACTATCCTGCAGGTGGCTTGCCGCTTAATCAAGGGTCAACACCAAGAAGTATGCAATAAGTCAATAAGTAACTACTTATTGACTGATTGACTGATGTTCATTTCCTGTTTTTCCAAGAGAGTTCACTAGAGCAGCTTGGGCAGAAAAGAGAGCTTGGACTCAATTGGTATTGCCCAATCTCTCCACTGTTGTGCTGGTTAATGCTTTTCTCTTCCTAGCTAGGACTCTATGCCTGTCAGAATTGCTAAAGTGTGTTTCTAGACTATCTAGGAGGTAGCAAGTAACTCCCCACTCCTTTTCTTAGATATCCATACTGAAAAAGAATTCTTCATCGTCATGGTATAGAAAGCAGTTTTAGACTCAGAAGGGCTAGTTTGCAAAAAAAAAAAAATCACAGAAATTTAGGGACAGAAGCAGGACTAAAACTCAGAATTTTAAAGTTAAAGTTAATGATGATGCTTATTTGAGGGCAACACTAGTGCTCAAAAATGTTTAACATAGGTTCTGCTTGCTCATTCCTTAGCCTAGCAATGAAGCTAAAATAATTCTTGTGGAATAGTAAAAAGGAGTGTGCAGTTAGAGTCAGATACCTAACAGCTGGATTATGGGTTTTCATACAATCTGGATAAAAAAATGCCACTATCTGAACAGTTTTAAACCTTTTAGAGCCATATTTTATTTTGTTTCTTGTTTTTTTTTTTGAGATTTGTAAGCATATTTTGCAGATGTGTAATAGTGTCTCAAATGACTGGCACATATTAGGAATTCAATATAATTTAGAAATTTATCTGTATTCGATGAATGTCTATCAATTCCCTACTACATTCAAAGACCTGAGATGGAGGCTGTGCACCAACCTCAAGCAAGCCTCATGCTTGGTAGTTCAAGCTACTATATCCAGTTTCTTTATTGTCCCTTGTCCTCTCCACTTGTTTAAACACATGGATGGGTGCCTGCCTGGACACAACCTTGTACAGATGAGAGTTGGGTCAGGCCGGGGCACTCCAATCTTTTCACACACGTTTCTGAAATGGGTCTAGTTTCCAGAGTGACTATCTGGACCCATTCTATGAAGTAGGCTCCAGGAAAAAAAAATAGTTGCAGCATTGCTCTGGGTTTTTCATTGAAACAGATGAATCCATGATGCATGAAAAGGCTGTCAGGCAGACTGAGGGAGGCTGAATACTGGTATAAAGCTAGGCATCTGTTACTCCACGCCCCAATGTGAGGTCTGTTCTCTTGGGTGAAGCAAGGCTTGGCCAGACAAGCAGCACCATTGTAAAGTCTTGACAATAGACAAGCAAGAGGACTTGGCTGAGATGAAGAAATCCCCACCCCTTCTGAGTTTTAAAGGAAGGGAACGCAGGGTCCAAAGCCTGCCTTATTAGAGAGAGACAAATTACCCCAACCAATCTTTATTATGAATACCGAGCTATTGAATTTCCTCTGCTCTGTAAAGCCTATTGATTTTGTGACAGTCAAAGATAAGTTATGTTCATGAAAGCTTTTCTTCCCTTCTTCTTCCTTCACAACATATATATTTTTTTCAGACATATTGGCATTGGGGATTGTGAGTAAAACTGTTATTGGTTTCTTTCAATTTAAGGGTAGGTCAGTGCTTCAGTGAGGCTAAGGACCATTTTTTTTTTTTGCAATGGTTTTCCAGTGCAAAATAAATGAGGCAAGGATCTCAGGGCCAGAAAGGGGGCAAGCAGACACATTCTGTTATGTTATTTCAATTTCCAGCAGGAATGCTCCAGGCATCCAGGCATCTCAAGCATTTCTGGAATTCTGACATTAGCAATGATCCACTTATTCACAGCCCTCTCCTCTTATCAACCTCTATTCCCCTCTCACCATAAGGTCAGTCAAGGAAGACCAGGAAAAGCAGCACATGAAAGAAAAGGTTGCCATACAATGGGCTTCGGTTTGTGTATGATGCATGAACAAATTCTGCATAAAAGGAAGGTTTCTTAAACCATAGGTGTCTCTTTTTAAATGTACAAATATAATTTCAACACTTTATGAAAAAAGTAGTTCTTTCCTTAGTAATTTACTCTGAATCCTAATGTAGCATAAAAATATTTTGGCAATATACGTATAGGCATTGAATGCATTCCAAACCATAAAATAGAGTTTATATTTATGTACCTATTTATCTAATATATGTACATATGCAAATATGGATAAATAAGAATCCTTTAATACATTTGGTAAGTTCTAAGTCCTGATGCTTAACAAAGTAGTCATTCATTCATTCATTCATTCAACAAATACATATTAAATATCATCATTCTCCAGACTTAGAGGAGGAACATTATGTATTCAGCTCTCTCTCCCTTCCTCCTTCTCTCCCTCTTCCTTATCCTCCCTCTCTCCCCCCTCTCTCTTTCTCTTTAATTGCAATGAGCCTGACTTTTAAAATTTGCTATCTAGAAAACCACTCACATTAACCAGAGAAATAGAGAGGCAAAAGTACCCACTCACTATCCTTCTTCCCTTAAAGTGTCTGTTTTAGTGGAGTTGGAGGCTAAGGAAGATGTGAGGAAGAATTTATAAACAGCAATCATTTCTGAGACAGTTCCTCACCATCAATATGCACAAAATGGCTTCTCTCAAGTGAAAAGACCAAAAACGCTTTTGTTTATTCCAAATAAGAAGAATCTCATGGGAAAAAAGGTAGAAGCATCCCAGCTGGCAAACACACATCTATTTTCAACAGGGCATAAAATCCACTTGACGTTCGACCATGAATAAGAGGAAAGAGGGCTTTTTCCCTCTTCACAAGAATTAAATCATTTTTCATGCTTACAGATTAATTGGAAGGAAAATTCTTAGTTGTACAGTTAGTTATCATGATGTTCTGCCTACTTAAATTTAGTTCTTTTAGTAATAGGGCCAAGGGTCAGGTGGTCATGTGAGAAACATTTTCTTTTATTGTCAAGGTGATGTATAGATGGGTTACAGTGGCATTCATATGGTAGTAGGTACATTATTTCTTGAACATTGTTACCCCTTCTCATGCTTCTCTCCCATTTCCCTCCCCCACCCCTCCTACTCATCTTGTTTTCCCATTACATTCCCCTTTTCAAATAAACATATATTCAATATATTAGGTACCAAAATCAGATACAGTAAAAACATGAGATTAAAAATAAAGGAAAAAAAAAGAAAAGAAATAGCTTCACATAGTACACTAAGAACAATAATCACAAGATGAACCTCTTGTTTCCATATCCTGGAGTTTATTTTGCTTAGCCTCATCCTAAATAGCAATATGTACATAGCTTTTGAGCTATTGTGATCCTCTGCTAGGAGAATCCTAGATCTGTAGTAATTGTTACAATAAGGGAAACTGTGGAGTCTATGTTTCTTTGGGTTTGACTTACTTCATTCACTTAATATGATTTTTTTTCAAGTCTTTCCATTTCCTTACAAATGAGGCGGTGCCATTCCTTCTGATGGCAGCATAGAATTCCATTGTGTATAAGTACCACATCTTCTTGATCCATTCATCTACTGAGGGGCATCTGGGTTGGTTCCATATCTTAGCTCTGATGAATAATGCTGCAATGAAAATCGTTGTGCTGTTGGTTTAGTATGCCCTTGTTTCTGGACATTTGGGTAAATATCCAGGAGTGGAATTGCTGGGTCATAGGGGAGCTCTATGTTTAGTCTTTTGATGAACCTCCACACTGCTTTCCAGAATGTTGAACAAGTTTACACTCCAACCAATAGTGTAGCAGCAATCCTTTCTGGCCACATCCCTGCCAGCATCTGTTATTATTAAATTTCTCCCTTTCTTTCTTTCTTTCTTTCTTTCTTTCTTTCTTTCTTTCTTTCTTTCTTTCTTTCTTTCTTTCTTTTGCCAGTCTTGGTGCTTGAACTCAGGGCCTGAGCAGTATCCTTGGACTTTCTCAAGACTAGTGCTCTACCACTTGAGCCACAGTACCACTTCCAGCTTTTTCTGTATATGTGGTACTGAGGAATCAAATCCAGGACTTCATGCATGATAGGCAAGCACTCTACCACTAGGCCAAACTCCTGGCCCTGTTATTAGATTTCTTGATCATGGCCATTTTAACTGGGTTGAGGTGAGATCTCAAAGTTGTTTTGATTTGCATTTATTTTATGGCCAAAGATATCGAGCATGTCTTCATCTATCTATTGGCCATTCTTATTTCCTCTGCAGAGAAGTTTCTCTTTAAGATTTTAGCCCACCTTTTTTAAATTTTTTATTTTTATTGAAGAATTTATTAACATTGATTTTACATCATATTTCAAATGACATGTTTAACAAACAAGTGATCAAGAAGGGAATCTCTATATACAATCACTGGCACTTAGTTTTTAGAACATAATCAAAATTAGACTAAGGGTTTATATATCATACATACATATTAATTTATAAAATAAAACATTATGTCTATAGAGTCATAGGTTTTTATGTCTATGTAGTTATGTTTATATAACCAATACCATGTCTATAGCATTGGGTATGCAAATATTGATTCCTCTCTCTTATACTGTTTGGATCTAATAGCCACATATTAAGGATACTGTGTGCCTTTTGTTCCTTTGGTCTTGACTTGTCTCACTCAACATGATTTGCTCTAGATTCATCCATTTCCCTGCAAATGCCATTATTTTATCTTGTCTGTTGGTTATGTAGAATTCCATTGTATGTATATATATATATACATATATATATATATCACATTTTCTGTATCCATTCATCTGCAGTAGGGCATCTGGATTGTTTCCATTGCCTGCCTATTGTGACTAGTGCAGAAATAAACATAGCTGAACTGTTGTCCTTATCATATCTTGGGTTATGATGTTCAGGGTAGATGCCCAGAAGTGGTATGATGGGATCATAGGGAAGGTCAATTTTCAGTTCTTTAAGAAACCTCCACACTGCTTTCCAGAGCAATGCAGATGGTATTACAATACCAGACTTCAAGCTCTACTATAGAGTCATAATAACAAAAACCGCATGGTATTGACACAAAAATAGACCAGAAGATCAGAGGAACAGAATAGAAGACCCAGAAATAGAACCACATACCTATAGTCAACCTGTATTTGACAAAGGAGCCAAAGATACAAAGTGGAACAAACAGTCTATTCAATTATTGGTGTTGGCAGAACTGGGCAGCCACATGCAGGAAACTAAAAATTGACCCTAGCTTTTCACCATGCACAAGCATTAACTCAAAGTGGATCAAAGACCTCAATTTCAGACCGGAAACCATGAAACTTCTACATGATAGTAGGAGAGACACTGGAACTCATAAGTACAGGCAAAAGATTCCTGAACAGAATCCCAGGGTCACAACAGATTGGAAAGAGACTCGATAAATGGGACTACCTAAAAATAAAAATTTTCTGCACAGATAAAAGCATAGTCGCAAAAGAAGAGAGACAGTCAACCAATTGGGAAAAGATATTTACCAATAATACATCTGACAAATGCTTAATATCCAGTATCTACAGGGAACTCAAGAAACTAATCCCCCCAAAACCCAACAAACCATTTACTAAATGTACAAGGGAAACAAAGAGAGACTTAATCAGAAGAAGAGATTAAAATGGCAGAAAAGCATATGAGAAAATGTTCATCATCTATGGTCATAAAGGAAATGCAAATAAAAACAACCCTAAGATACCACCTTACCCCAACAAGAGTGGCCAAGATTTTGAACTCAGACAATGACAGTTGCTGGTGGGGTTGTGGAGAAAAAGAAACTCTCCCACACTACTGGTGGGATTGTAAACTAGTTAAGCCACTTTTTTTTTTAATATATAAGAAACTTTATTTTAGCCTTGAAAAAGAAAGCTGAAGATTAAGGAAGAGAATAAATAATAAAGAGCAAATAACAATAACAAATAGCAAATAACAGCAAAAAAACAAAACCCCCAAACAATAGAGAACATCAGTAAAGTTAAACCTGATTCATTAGAAATGCAATTTTTTATCCACATTTAAAATGATAAATTTTCTCAGTTTTATAATACATATTACATAATTAAGAAGCATGACATAATGACAACAACAAACAAAAATAACAGTGTCCAGAATTGGTGGACCTAGTATATGTTCTTAATTTACAATGCACCCACACTTTAAATTCTACTGTAATCAAATATCCATCCTCTTCTTATAATTGTAATTGGTGATTTCTTGCTAGGAAAATAATCCAACAGAACAGAGGCCATTAGCCCACCTTTTAATGGGACTGATGTTTCTTTGTTTTAGAGGGATTTAATTTCTTGAGCTGCAGGTAATTTTAGATATAAGTCCCTTGCCTGTTATATGGCAAATGAAGATCTTTTCCCACACTGTGGACTTTGTATTTATCTTGCTGGCTATGTCCTTTGCCATACAGAAACTCCACAGTTTAATGCAGCCCCATTTGTCCAAATTTTCCTAGATTTCCTGTGTTTGTGGATCTTTATTAAGAAAGTTTTGACCCATGCCAAGGAACCTAAGTGTGCCTCCTATTTCTTCCTGTAAAATTTTCAGGGTTCTGCTTTAACCTCAAGATCTTTAATCCATTTGGAGTTGATTCTGGTGCAGGGAGACAAATAAGGATCCAACTTTAGTTTTCCACAGGTGAAGTGGTTATTTTTCTATTTATTGAAGTGGCTGTCTTTCTTCCAGCCAGTATATTTTGTTCCCTTATCAGAGATTATGCGGCCATAAGTCTGTGTGTTGATTTCCGGGTTTCCTATAGCAGGTCTTTGGGCCTGTTCTTGTGCCAGTACCAAGCTGATTATTATTATTATTATTATTATTATTATTATTATTATTATTATTGCTTTGAAGTTTGATACTGATAGTCATCCAATTCTGTTCTTTCTGCTAAGGATTTCTTTTGCTATTTGAGTTCCTTTATTAATTCACATGAATTTTTGGATTGTGTGTTCTATTTTGATAAAGAATGACATTGGGATATTGATGGGTATTGTATTGAATTTGTAGATAGCCTTTCACAGTATTGACATTTTCACAATATGAATTCTTCTAATCCAGGGCATGGGAGGTTTATTCCACTTCCTTAGATCTGTTTTAATTTTTTTTCAGGTTTTTAAAGTTTTCATTATAAAGATCCTTTCCTTCCTTAGAGAAACACATTTTCTGGGGTTACACATAGCTATTTCAGAAATCCTCTTTCAAAATGAATCTCTTCTGAGAACTCTGGTGACTGGAGATTTTATGTAGTAGCAGAAAGAGGAACACTGTAGAACTTTGTCAGTACTGAACAAGCACAAGGAAGAGACTGAGTAGCCAGCCTTTGCGATGAATAGCATGGAACTCCACTGATGAAAGATAAGAAGGAAGGGAGGGAGGGAGGGACCCAGGAAGGAAAGAAGGAAGGTTAGAAGGAAGAAAGAAAAAGGAAAGATTGTGAAAAGGAGTTTATTTATTTTTTACAATTTTATTGTAGGTTAACAATCTTTACCTTTTCCTATCTCATCTTTGCAAAAGGTAGTAGTATAAAACTTACTTAAATTAGACATGGGACTTGAATTCAGAGCCTGAGAACTGTCCCTGTGCTCATTTGCTCAAGGCTAGTACTCTACTACTTTGAGACACAGCAACACTTCTGCTTTTCTTGTGGTTAATTGGAGATAAGAGTCTTACAGACATTCTTCCCCAGGCTGGATTTGAACCACAATACTTAGATCTCAGCCTCCTGAGTAGCTAGAGTTACAAAGCATCTGCCACAAAGGCCTGGCTTCTAAGAATAATTTCTACCACTCAGTCAAATTGTTTCTCACTTAAATTGATCAAGTTTATATTTCAGTTCTGCATTTCAATAATTCCCCATAT
The DNA here is from genome assembly GCF_031878675.1 of Megascapheus bottae. Taxonomy (NCBI): domain Eukaryota; kingdom Metazoa; phylum Chordata; class Mammalia; order Rodentia; family Geomyidae; genus Megascapheus; species Megascapheus bottae. The sequence continues at coordinate 28,094,812 of NC_143520.1, forward strand.
TTTACTTCATACATAATTTATTTCCGGTCATAAATAGATTATTTTAAACTTTAGATTTTGAATTCATACCAAAGTATGAAAGAAACACAATTTAAGGATTAAACTCATTAGATTTAAACTTTTAATCTAGTACTTACTGGTCCGCAGACAAAATAGTTAACATCTCTAAAGTCACATTTTTATCTCCCTATAAATTTACATGATTTCCTAATGAAATAAAATTTAGAAGAGGCAAGGATGAGTTGGATGGGTGAGAGCTTCAGATTCATTGGATTATTGTACCCAACAATATCTTATGCCCTGGTAAAAATAACAGTAATCAATCCATTGTCATGAGATTTATCCATCCCTTCTAATCACACTGGTTCTGTGCAGCTAAGCTTTCCAACTAGACTCTGGGTGTGAGTGATAGTTCTGAACAAAGATGATTATATTTATAGACATCGTGTGGTTCTTTTTCTCATCTGATGATTCTCTTCTCCATCATAAAAAGACACCTAGTTATGGGGCCGGGAGTTTGGCCTAGTGGTTGAGTGCTTGCCTAGCATGCACGAAGACCCGGGTTCGATTCCTTGGTACCACATACATACAAAAAAGCCGGAAGTGGTGCTGAGGCTCAAGTGGTAGAGCTCTAGCCTTGAGAAAGTCCAAGGACAGTGCTCAGGCCCTGACCTCAAGCCCAGGACTGGCAAAAAAAAAAAAAAAAAAAAAAAGTATATGTTCAAACTTAGTTGGCTTCAGCAGAACCAAATATCAATCTACAAATGATGTGCAACAAGTATATGGTTTACTATTAACTCAAATTTTAGTCTTATTTATTACTACAGAAAAAATGGAGTAATACACAGTTTTCAAGCTGTTTATATCTTTCCTTTTCCCTTTAAGGATTTTTTGGGCAAGTCAAATGACATAGTGTAAATAAATTCTTAAATCATTAACTGACATAGAGTTATTTGTCTCTTCTTACTTTTCTAGTGGTTTCATCTGGTTTTTTTTTCTGATTTTATTGTGATCCATGTATTAATTAGTTGGAGCTGCTATTCATATGTCAACAATATCACCATTCTTTTATCTGAACCTGTAAATGGATAATTTTGTTTCCTTGCCTTTATCCTTATAAAGTCCTTGGTGCTGTGTTAGGATTTCCAGCATTAAATTAGTCATTGAATGGTAGCTCCCTTGCCACAGATTTTGTTTTGGGGCAATAGATAAGAGCCTCGAGGTTGCCAGCCCCAAATATTTAGCTGTGCTCCATAGAAACGAGTAAGAAGGGAATGAAAATCAAGGACTCTGCCCCTAAAGGAGAGGCATTGTTCAGTGAGTTCACTGGTTAAATCAACTTGATGCTCAAATCAGTCAGTTGTTTTTACTTCTATCAGCCTAATGGCTGGCTACACAGAAAATCTGGAATGTTACCTTGACGGAAGATTGTTAGGTAAGTCCTGTTGAATTCATAATATGGAAGTAAACTTTGTGGGCTGATCCCAGGGGTCAGTGAAAGAGTTCACAATACAATCCTGAGAAAATGTCTACAGGGCTCTACCACCCCAAAGTTTTGAACTGGAGGGTTGCCAAGAAGGGAGTGGAGGCCTAATTGCATAGATATAAGAGCAAAATATAGAGACATGGGAAGGACAGATAAATTCCTTCAATGGCTGTCTTCTTAGTTTTTGCTCACAGTTTGGTAGGGGCTTCCTATTGGTAAGGAGACTTTAATCCAAATGATTCTAACAGGAATTTCTACCCTTGGATGTATTCCTTTGGTCAAGGGAGTGCAAAAGGCTCATCTAATGGGACTGCAGGGCAATTTGGCCTCAAAGAAATCAATAGCAGAATGAAAACTGGGAAGGAGAGAGTAAAAAGGGCCTGCCCACAATCTACCCCTGTCACTGATGAAGATTTTTGTGTACCTATTGTTCATAGAGGGATATTACTTATTTCCAAGTAAGTTCAATAGTCACTAGGAATATAAAACAATCAGACAGTTAAAGGTATTTTTTCTTACTGAATAACTATTTTTGTATGTTGGGAGTGACTTAATTTATGTTTGGAAAAAATACAACTCAGATTCCTGAGTAAAATATACCCAAAACATGAAAAAAATCCTTTGGGGAATGAAAGTTTAATTAGACTGGTAAAGCCTTGCATGGGATATGGGGAAGACTCAGGAGGTGGAAACTTTGTATGAATAATGTAATAGCTAGACTTAGCCATCGTATTCCTGCAGATTTACATTTCTGAAAACAACGGGTCAAAGTACATGGGAACAGCATTTGAAATCCCAGAAAGCTCTAAGCTGGCAGAATCAGCCTCTATCATATATCTGCAGCCAGCCTTCCCAGCTTAATTCATCCTATATGTTCTCTGAGCAAGTTATACCACAACACCTAAGCTTTCGTTATCCAACTCTGCTCTGTGAGGGGCATCACTCAGTAGCCTTCCATGCTGAAAGATGGCCCAGACACTGTCTTTTTTTTTTTTTTTAACCAAGCCTCCGTTAGCTCAATGGGCTGTCATTTCCTGTTAATTCCATAGTATTATTGATTTAAAACAAATTTCTCAGGACATTGAAAGATTTTCTATTGTTATAACAGTATATATTGCATTAGTTCTACAAGACTATAAACTGCAGAGGGCAGGGATTGTGTATTAAAAGCACACACAAAAATGTTCGATATAAGTATTTCATGTTAGAAGTCTGAGAAACAGAACAAAATAAAAAAGACAAAGTAAGCACCAGCTTTTGTCTTTTTGAGATCATACCACAATTGTGTCATGTTTTATTAATAGCTCTAGAGAAAATGTTGATGCACATGATGTAAAAAAGTTTAATATTCTTAGGACGGTTTTTGCAAAGAAATGATCTCCTTACCCAAACATCCAGAGGAAATCCCTTTCAACAACGTCTTTGCCTTTATCATGTGTTTGTATATTGTATGTGTGTGTGGGGGTGTATATTGGTATTGGGACTAAAATTCATGTCTTTGCACAAGTATAAGCCACTGGTGCCTGGCTAAACTTATTGGCATATACTCAATTATACATACTGCTGAGGTTAATCATATTTACATACATGGATAGAATGTACCATGATCCTAAGCCACCATTGTATTGCAACCTCTTCCCTGTCCCCTTCCTAGCAGTCCTTCTATTTTTATAACTTTGTTTTGTTGTTTTGTTTTTTTCTATTTCCTCTACATTTCTGAATTGCTTATTTCTCTGGAAAGTATAATTTTTCTTTTGATTCTCTTTTTTATTTCTAAACTTACCTATTGATTTACATGATAAAATATAAGAAGCAAGCCAGGTGCTGGTGGCTCATGCCTATAATCCTAGCTACTCAGGAGGCTGAGATCTATGGATCACGGTTCAAAGCCAGCCCCACACAACATACAAGGCCCTAACTGATCTGAGAATGGGGATTCAAAACTAGGAAAGTCTGTAAGACTCTTATTTCCAATTCACAACCAAACGCCAGAAGGGGAAGTATGGCTTAAGTGGTAAAGCAATAGACTTGAACCAAAAAACTCAGGAATAGCACTCAATCATAAATTTAAATCCCAGAACTGACAGAAAGAAAAATTGTTCTATAATATATGTATACATATATATATATATATGAAAAAGTAAGAAGGGCTGGGATGTGATTTATGATACAACTCTTAGCTAGCAAACAGTCAAATAGTACACTATCATAACTACAAACAGAAAAAATAAAATAAAATAAAAAAACAGTGGATAGGAGACATGAAGTGAACCAGAATGACATAGTATGGGATGTTTGAGAATTTGATGCTTTTCACACGACCTAAAAACTTTACAAGAAGGAATAGGAGATACACTGGGCCTCCGTGGCACAGGTCGAAACTTTCTTAATAAAGACCCAGAAACACAACAAATTAATTGGAGATAAAAGTCTCATGGACTTTCTTGCCCAGGCTGTCTTCAAACTGCCATTATCAGCTATCAGCGTCCTGCATAGCTAAAAGTATAGGCATGAGCCACCAGAACCCAGTGGAAGGGTTTTAGGTTCATCTAATTTTTCTGTTTATATTTCTGCCTTCGTTTCCTTCATGGCTGGCTTGAACTAATTTTCTTGTAGGCAATAATGTTCATTTCAGCTCTCTTAAAGAAAATTTGAACTAGATTTTCCAATTTAAAAAGAGAGTCAGTTGAAGCTGAGATGATGGAAGAAGTGACATATATAGTGATGCCTATGAATGTTTCTTTGAGATTATTTCAGTCCTCTGGTGAAAAAGAAAAACACAGCAGAATTATCCCAAATGATTTCCTCAACCATCTTTGCTTTTCTCTTCTATTCTCAAGCCTGATTATATATATATATATATACATCCATACACATAAATATACATGTATATGTATGTATAACAGAAGATAAGTGAAAGTTAGAGTACTAAGTATGAATTACTAAGTAATACTCACAATGTTCCCTTATATTTTATAAAATTGCATGCCTACAAGATAAAGTAAACTTGGTAATAAAAGTACATCTGATTGATCAAAGATATCACCCTTGGATATTTGCAATAAATTAACTTCTAATAATCTAACATGTGTGTGTGTATGTGTGTGTGTGTGTGTGTGTGTGTATGTGTGTGTGTGTATGACTTGTCAATATTTTTTTTTGCCAGTCGTGGGGCTTGAATTCAGGGCTTGAGCACTGTCCTTGGACTTTTCTATCACTTGAGCCACAGCACCACTCACAGCTTTTATCCATGTATGTGCCACGGAATCGAATCCGGGTTTTTGTGCATGCTAGGCAAGCACTGTACCACTAGACCAAACTCCCGGCTCCTGGCCTGTAAGTATTAACCAGCATTGCAATCAGACTCTTTTTAAATGTCTGAATCCTATTCAATCCAATGTATATTTATATCACTAAATATTGCTTCAGAACATTATCATGACTGAACTAAACAACTTTTCACCATTTAGACATATTTTAAATTCTTTCAGAAATCCTCTGTTTAGATGTTGGTGTGTGTTCAGAACTCTGTTTATAACTTATAGTATTTTGAATCTTTATTACATTAGTCTGTATGTGTTTTCTGTTTATTTCTTTTGGATACATTCCAAGATGTTCAAGTACAGAGGTCAAAGGATTTGATTACTTCTGGCATTCCTGATACATACATTGCCTAACTGTACTCAGAAAGGGTTGTATCAATTTTCCCTCTCGTGAGAGAATATGAAAATTGCTTTTCTTTATGCATTCTTTCTAGCACATTGCCCTTGATTGTTTGGAGAATCATGCCAAAGAAATTTTTCAACTGTTAATTCCCTATTGCAGTTATTATCATGAAGTTATTTGTTGAGCATCAACTAAAAACCAATGATAGATAAACTGGAACATGGAAAGGGACATTTATTTGAAAATGAAAATTAATTCTATAGGAGTAACTTAGAACCATTTAGAGACATGCAATCATCAGATTTAGATCTGAAGACCTTTAGAGTCTCGTTTGACCTTATTTACCTAGATATCTGGTATTTAGATGGCAATTATAGATCTGACTATGAATGTCATTTAGAGAACTTAGAGATCAAGATCAAACTAAGAGGCCTAGGTAAAGAAAGGACAAGTTTCTCAAGGTCAGGATAAGATAGGGAGAGGATAAATATATAAAAGGTGATTTGGTATTTGGATAGAAGGGGAGCAATTTCATTAACATAAAACCTATAAGAGAAGAGCACTATGCTAAAGAAGGCACTTGACATGGCTGTGCAACTGGGAGAACAACCTGTTTATAAAAGCACCCTCCATTCCTGTCACAAAAGTGAACTTTAAAAACTTGTGAGCTGATTATATATCCTCAATACCCAGAAATGTCCACATCAAGGTGAGATGTGTAATTACAGTAACTTTGGAGGCAAACACATTTTATTTTTAACTTAAAGGACAGTCAGGCACTGGTGGCTCATGCCTGTGATCCTAGTTACTCAGGTGGCTGAGAACTGAAGATCATGACTCAAAGCCAGCCTGGGCACTAAAGACTGTGAGACTCTTATCTCCAGTTAATCACCAGAAAATCAGAAGTGGTGCTGTGGATCAGGTGGTAAAGCTCTGGCTTTTAGCTGAAGAGCTCACAGACAGCACCCAGGCCTAGAGTTCAAGCCCCAGGACCAACAACAACAACAACAAAAAGACAGAAAAGATATCAGAAAATGTTATATTTAAATCTTGGCTAATAAACTGATGTCTTCATTTATTTAACTACTTTAATATAAAAATAGCATTTGGAAGAACTTGGTATACTTTTTGTTCTTTTTAAAATATTTCCATGTGATTTAAAATGTTTGCTTATACTTCATTCTTTTTTAAGTTTTCTGTCTTTCTTTGTCAATGATTTAGATGCATAAGTAATGATTTAAATAAATCCAAAGGAAGATCAAATATATGTTAGAAATATTTACTCATTGGAATAATCTCTGGATATTGAGTTTGGTCTTAGAGAAGTACATATAATTTTTACTAAAATTAAGGTTTGTTTTAGATTGGAACTGGCTTTCAAAACCTGAGATTATTACCTTGTTATAGAAATATTTGTTTTAAAAGTACATCCTTGCATTTGTTAAAAAAAAAAGTAAACTTAAATACAACTCTAAATAAATACAAGACTTTGTTACCAGGAGGGACTCACCCAGGAATGGAAGACTAGTTTAATGCCTCAAACTCAGTCATTACAATTTACTATGTCAATAAAATAAAAAGAAAAAATATTCATAGATACTGAAAATCCTATTGATGAAGTTTAACAGCCTTTCATAATAAAAACTTTCAGCACTCTAGGGAAGGAGGAGAACTCAGTCTGAACTTGCTGAGTGACTTTCAATACATTTTTCCTAAACTCAGGAGCAGGATAAGGATGTTTAATCTCCCTGCTTTGACGCTAAGTTGTATAAGTGAAGGTAATAAGCCAAGAAGACATATTGTTACAGTATTTCACCTTGTTATCTGATATATTATATGCATATGTATTTGGTTATTTGAAACCAGATAGAGAAAGGGGAAAACAAAATGAGGGGTGGTGGTGGGGGGAGGGAAATGGGACTAAGACATGAGAAAGGGTATCAATGTTTGTGAAGTAATGCACCTTCTATCTGGTGAATATAATGTAACCCTTTTATTAACTACAATAAAAATATATGAAAAAAATATATGGGGGAAAAAAGGAAAACTTCACACAGAGCATTAACAACAACAGCAACAACAACAACAAAAGCTCTTGTTTCCATATCTTGGAATTCATTTCACTTAGCATCCTCATATCTGGTCATATGTACATATCTTTTGAGCTATTGTGAGACTCTGTTTCCCTTTGTTTAATCTTACATTTTTACTGTATCTGACTTTGTTACTTGATATATTGTATAATTTATTTGTTTATTTGAAATAGGAAAGGGAAGGAGGGAAAAAAAGATGATTGGGAAGGGGTGGGGGGAGAGAAATGGGGACAAAAGCATGAGAAGGGGTATCAATGTATGAGAAGTAATGTATCTTCTATCTGGTGAATATAACTTTAACCCCTCTATGCATTATAATAAAAATTTTTAAAAAAGACATCCAATTTGGAAAGAAAGATATGAAACTGGTTTGATTCACATGTGATATGATTGCCAATGTCCATATCAGATGGAATCTTAAATAATTACAGTAATGAGGGAGTTTATCAAGTATAAAGGATACATTTTATAAACCAATCAATTGTTATTCTACATTCTAGTAACAAAAATTAGAAATTAAAACTGTAACTTACAAGACAACTTAAAAAAGCATAAGCATATAAAACACAATTGGACAAATCTGGAAAAATAGAAGTAAAATCTGTACATTGAAAACTATAATTGTATGAGAGACAAAAGAAGATATAAATATTAAAAGTTCTTAAAATAGAAAATTCAACCACATAAATTGATGAACTGTTTCTGGAATTTATATTGAGATGTAAAATCACTAGAATAGGTAAAGAAGTATTGAACAGGAATGGATGAAGTTGAAAAACTAACAATATCTAACCTGAAGGAATACTGCTACATTTATTACAAAAGTGTGATATTGATGTTTAATAACAGACAAATTAACAGTGAAATAAAATACAAAAAGTAGAATGTTCTCAAACATGTTTGGACAACTAGTTTTTGAGAGAGATGATGTGATAAGGCTATTTGAGTAAGAAATTTTCCAATTAGTGATACTGAAACAAGTACCCCCAAACTTCAATTTATTTAGCATAGAACATGCTACATTTAGCTCAATACAGGTCACATAGCTTAATATCTAAGTAAAAGCTACAAATCTTCAAAAATAAAACATGAGAACTATTATAGACTTCAACTGGGCACAGATTTGTTTTTAGCTATATTGCTAGATCTATTAATGAATCAACTGATAAATAGAACTGCATTGAACCACTCGTGCTTCAAATTCTACCAGAGAATTAAAGGTCAAGCCAGAAATGGAGGGAAAAATGTGTTTAATGCTTTTTCAACACAATTATATAAATGACAGTGACAAATCAGGTGCTGGTGCCTCACTCCTGAAACTACTCAGGAAACTGAGCTCTGAGAATTATGATTCAAACACAGCCCGCGCAGATTAATTGGAGGTAAGAATCTCATGGGCTGGCTTTGAACTGCAACTCTCAGATCTCAGCCTCCTGAATAGCTAGGATTACAGGCGTGAGCCACTACGCCTGGCTTGAAACTCGTATTTTCAATTAATCTGAAAAAATCCAGAAGTAGAGCTTTGTTTGGCTCAGTGGTAAAGCTCGAGCTGTTCATAAAAAAAATGCTAAGGGACAACACCCAGACCTTGAGTGCCCTGGCATACACATACACCACAGACACACAAACACACACACACACACACCCCAAAATAACAAGAAATTAACCTTCACTTTGTGTCAATAAGGCCACCAAGATGACACAAGAAAGGAAGGATGGTCTTCACAACAAATATTGCTAGGAGATTGTATACCCTCATGCAAAAGAATGAAGATGGGAACTTGTCTCACATCATCTGTAAGAGATAACTAAAAATGAATTGAGGACTTAAACTTATGATCTGGAACCACAGAAATTCAGAAAGAAATGGAAACATTCCTCAATTGTGGCTATGGCCATGAATGCTTTTAGACATGACACATTACATGCACATACAATGTACTTTATATCTTGCTTACTAGTGCTCTCAGATGTGGTCCTATATCAGCAATCACAAAACTCAGTTGGGATTCTTAGCCCCCCATCTCCCTCTGAATCAGGAAGTGAGACCTACTCAGTCACACCAGGTAGGAAAACTTCCTAGGAACAAAATAAGCTCTGGATCCCTCAAATAAACAGCTCGCAAAGAAGGAACAATGAATGTAACCTTTTCAAGCATGTCTAGTCTGCTTGCTCATTCAAGCGAGAAGCAAGTCTTTCCTTCTTGTACATGTGCATGTGACCCACATGCCTTGGAGTAAAGGATCATTTGGGATATAGCTGGCAAAAAGACAGAGAATCTAAAGCTAAGTCCCAAAGGTCATTTTGTAATGATGTGTCTACCTTTAGAACAAGGCTATATAAGTCTTCAAAGGCAGGGACAAAGTCTTATTTACACAGCAAGGGCACAAACATGTTTGCTGTACTGAACTCAAATAACACTCTTCAAATGTAAAGGAAGAAGTCATAGGTCTGGCATCTAAAAAAACCTGTGATTTCAAGGCCATAGATCCATTTTTTATATGGAAGTGGACTTGATGTACCTATGACAAAACAATAAAGAAATGGAAAATGAAGCACCACTTTTTATATATTACATATAGTATATAGTACCTATTTACATATAATTATATAATATACAAAATATATAATATGTGTATATATATATATATAGTTTTTAAAGAATTGTCATCAGTGACTTGGGATCACAGAGGCTCTCAGCTTTGGGGAAAATAATTAGCACTTATTTCCACCCCCCTCCCTCTCCCTCCCTTTCTTCTTATTTTTTTGTGCTGGTACTGGAACTTGAATCAGGGTCTGGGCACTGTCTTTAAGCTTTTTTTTTTTTGCTTGAGGCCTATTACTTGAACCACAGCTCCATATCTGACTGTTTTTGGTGCTGAGTTGGAGATTAATTGAAATCATCATACCTTGGCCTCTTGAGTGGTTGGTATTACAGAAGCCCACTGATGCCCAGCCCCTGTGCATTTTGTGTATGTCTCGCTAGCCAATTTGGCTGAATCCTGACTTCTGTAACCTGATCCAGGAAAACAAGGGTTATTTTTATTGCGTTAGATATAACATGATGAATTATCTGGATCTTATGCTTTCCCTGGTGCCATTTGAGGTAGCTTCCTCCAACAACCTCATACCCTTCATGAGGCCTGAAGACTTTCTGCCTTTGCTGTGAGACACAAGACATGGGTTGAGCTGGCTGAGGGCTAGATCTTCTGGCGAGGGATTTCAATGATCCAAAGTTCCGCATTTTCTAGGCATGAACTCTATTTTATATGTGAGAAACTCCACAGATAGCATACTCTGCTTCTCCTGTCAGCATCAACACCGATGCCTTGTCTTTTTTTTTTTGGCCAGTCCTGGGCTTGAGCTCAGGGCCTGAGCACTGACCTTGGTCTTTCTCAAGGCTAGAGCTCTACCACTTGGGCCTTAGCACCACTTCCGGATTTTTTCTATGTATGTGGTACCGAGGAATCGAACCCGGGTCTTCATGCATGCTAGGCAAGCACTTTAACCACTAGGCCAAACTCCCGGCCCGAAGCCTTGTCTTATATATTGGAGAATTCCTTTCATGCTGCTCAATCTCACTGAAAACCTTAGTTGATTATTAATTGTTTGAAGTGTGTCAACTTTCAGGTAATTCTCAGAGTACCTTTAAAGTTCAGAAATTGATAGTATTTAGTGTTTACTATATGACATTTTTTTGGATATATTGTATTTGATACCTTTGCCTACACTATTACACTTAGCAAATATAGGTTTTACTTTTTTTCATATATTTTTTATTGTAATTAATAGATGGGTTACATTATATTCGCCAGATAGAAGTGCATTAATTCACATACATTGATACCCTTTCTTATGTCTTGGTCCCCATTACCCTCCCCCCCACCCCCACCATAGGTTTTACTTTTTTGTCTCAATAGTTCATACAAGTTTTAGAAAAATGCTTGACAGGTTTTGGCTTTGAACCAAAGGGAAATGAATTCTTATGAGATGGATTTTTTGTTGTTTCATTAAGAAACAAAGTAAGTGTTTAAATTTTATTTCTTATTAAGTGAAAAATAATATAGAGGTTGAGACTATCTTTGGATTTTTTTTGTTTTTACCTAAGGAGATAGAGCATGTCTGGCCTTTCTGAGCCTCCCTTCTAGCTAACTACTCTGGGGTGAGAAATGGTGACCTTGAAATATATATATATTTTTTTTCCATGACTTCTGTCTTCTGTGATAAGTTGGAAAAGTGATCATCACAGCAATCCTCTCAGCCAAGTTTTTTTTTGTATATGCATTATTTAACATCTTCCTGAGTTTGAAAGGAGGATATTTGATTACTGAGGAATCCACTGTTCACCCTATCTGGCACATTATTTTTCTTCATGATACACTATGGAACCATGAGGGGGAAGCCATCCTCCCTTTAAGGGTGGAGTGAAGTTCTGCGATCCTTTCGAATTGCTTGTGTCTGAGGTCTAATAACTCCTTTGAAGGACCAAGCCTCTGCATTTTTGTCATTGTATTCCCATCTATGCTATTTTCTTGCAGTAATTTACTTGTCAGAAAGATCACAGGAAACTAGCAATTTACTTTGTGCAACAAAGCATTGTGTGGCTCGCCTGCCTTTTTTCACAGGGCTGTAATCTTTCATTTGTCTAAATGGAATGATGGATGAGCAGGTATCACTTGGCATGCCAAAACTGCCGTGTCCACGCCTCTCCTGACTGCATGAGCTTCTCTGGTAGAGCTACTCACACAAAAAAGAGGCTCTTAGATGAGGGTCCTGAAGACAAGTTGATCCTCACTGGAGACCAATCCCTAAGCTGCAACGTTTCCCATGGCATAGTCTCATTGTATACAAGAGGACCAGATAAAAATCCTTGCTTTGCTTATCTGAAAGCAACTACAACAGAACCACTAAAAAGAATGACCTACTAAATATTTTAAGATTGTCTACCCTGAGATAAGACAGGAAAAAGACTGGTCATTGTTAATCCTTTCTTCCTTCTAGTTCAAGGACAATAAACCTGTTAATTTCATATCTCTTAATTATTGTTGGATCTACTCTGAAAAGAAGCTTCTTCTATACACATTACACCTTTTCAGGTCACACTCTGCTGATGAGCAAAACCAGGATTCACAATTTAAACGTTTTTGTTTCTCCCCCACACCCCAGGCTCCACTTTCATCAACTCATTTCATGCAAAGGACAATATCCCAATTGAAAAGAATTCAAAGTTTCATAGACAAGTTTCATTTGAGGCAATTATTGAAGTTTCCCCGGGCTTTCAGAGCCATCATTATTATCAGAAATAATGTGGAGATTTTTATCTCTATTTTGCCAGTGCAACTGACAGTGTGAACCCCAGCTTCAGGAGCTATGCTGTCAGGAATATGAGAGAATTTGGAAGCTGAGGTGGCTTCTGGAATGCAAATGTCAAGCCCTCAGGGTCACTACTGTCAGCAAACAAGGAGCAAAAGGCATATGTACTTAATCTGGCAAAGAATGTCTACAGAAACTATGGTAAAGATCATGAGTAAAGTTGAAATATTGAAACCTTTCCTATATGAGTTGTTGGAAGCCAAAGTTTTGCTAGGCAGAACTCATTCCTTTTGTATATTATATATTATACCCTTTCTTTTGAGAAGGTAAGATCGCCAAAGATCTATCAGGCATCTACTTCACTATGGATTTAACCATTAAAGGAACAAAGATGAATAAGACGTGGCTCTTGCCCTGGGAACGTTCATACATTATTGGACAAGGCAGGCACAACCCAACTGGATTTAATACATCAAGATAAATGTGTATCAGCAAGAGAAACAAAGTCCTGTGGGGCAGGATGCATGATACACATCACATACAATTTTTCATATGTGTAGAACAACATGATTGTTTTGATAGGGAGTTTGAGTAATCCTTGACAGTGTCTGGTGCACTGAGTTTCTAATACAAAAGTCATTTATCCATTGGTTGAAAACACTTACTGAATTTTACTCTAGCGTTTTCCTGTCTTACCCTTACTCCTGTCTCCTACTCTTGCTTGCTTGTGTATTCTATCCTTTTGTAAGTTAAAACAATATTTAGTTCTACAGTGAAGTGGCAAACAATCTTTCTTTTTCCAATCCCAACAGGATAGGTACACTCTGTACCATTTAGTTTGTGTATGCTTGCAGGTGATTCTACACCCAATTAAGATATCAGTGGTCCTAAGTGTTTGTCAAGAAGAGATTTTCTGACACCTGTGTGTGTGTGTGTACTAGTTGATGAACAGAGCAGGTATGTTACCCATGGTGTTGATCAGAACTTTTTAGAATTTGAATTGCTGCTTAAAAGTTTTCGTTTTATCAACAACAAATACTGTTAGTCTTCCACCTCTGTTCCTTAAAGGGAAGAGCTCATTTCACTTTCAAAAACAATAATATGTAAAAGTCTGAACAACAATAGTATACTAGTTACCCTTTCTAATAAAGGGATATTTCAGGGGACAAACCCATCCTACTTCAGTTTGTGACTAAACCAATTACGTGATTGATTTTCCTCGGGAAACTATTAACTTTACCATGTGCAATGTGGAAGTGCCTGTGTACGTCACATTTCATCCTGGACAGTCCTAAGCAGTGTGCTGAAAGGTGGAGACTTACTAGATACATATCTGTTTACCATCTCTACTTACATGCTAAAATTAAATTCTATTTTTTATTTGTGTAGAAATGAACCCTTTTTCTTTCCTTTGTAATTACCTGGCATTTCAATGAAATGAGAATCGAATGGTTTGGTTTCGTTACCTTGATTTGTTAAGGTATTAGCAACTTCATTTACTTTTGCATTTTTAACTATCCGTGTCACTGTCACTGTATATGTATATAGAGAGACAGAGACATAGACACAGACATATATTTGCTTTGTGATATTTGTTATCCCTATTTTTTTGTATATTGGTGAAAGTCTTCTTTGGATACTCATGGAAATTAAAGAACTGAAGGCTTTATTTATACCGGGGGTGGGAATAGTTGGAATGGTGAGCAAATATAGTCATGATACTCAATGTACATATGTGAACATGGAACCACGTAACTTGAAGGAATGGAGGGGGTTGGGAGAGGTGAGCAAGAATGATGAGAAGGACATTGATCATAATCTTTGCACTCATAAATTGACCAATTGAATTAAAGCCAGTTTTAAACAACTACATAAACTACTGCTACTGCTGCTGCTACTTCTACTATTACTAGTGCTAGTACTACTAGTAAAAATTAATTTCTTTAGCTTCTAATACTATGCTACTCAATTTCCCCCCTAAATATATTTATGGCCAGATGTTCCATATGACACTTGCAAATGCTAGAAATATCCTTGATTAACTTCTAATGCACCTGCACAGAGATCATGATGAAGTGTTACACAAGAGGTTAGATCTTCATGGTGTGGCTTTTGCTTTGAATAACTGTAGCTCATGTTTCTATATGTTTGCATGATTTCACAGACTGCATATTATTGTCTCCATCTGTAGATCCTGGGTATTTCCATTCACTTCTGGCATCTAGTAAGAATATTCTGAAATATCTTCTTGACAGGTTGCAAAATAAAAAAAAATTATTCCACTTAACTAGGATATTGATTGAATTTAGTAATTGATTTTATGGTCTGCAGTAATGGCCTTGCTTTGTAAAGTAAGAGGTTTGAAGCAGTTGCTACAAAACTGAACATGGGAAAAATAGAATATCCTAGAAATGAAATACCTCTTGAAATATATGAGAATTTTAGCAATCAGTATTCTTTAGCTCTCTCAAACTCTGCTTATCTCTGACTCCTGGTGGGCTAGTCTAGGCATTGCCACTAATCTTTTGTCAGAAAAGCCCCCCTGGATATGTGAAATCATTTCTCATTGATGTACTTCACTGACAACACCATCCATCACTGTTATGTGGGAGGTAGAGAACTGAGATCTCGAAATGTGAAGAAATGGAGAATTAAAAGCAATGGGTGTTTGGCTTTACCCCATGAAGATAGACTAAAAACTGCTACCTAAGGGCGAACAAACCCTACCTTCATTTTCAGCACCACAGATGTGAGAAAGCATGTTCCAAAGTTGCATCCATTGTGATATGTTGTTTTATCTTGAATTGAATTCTCTACACCTTTGTTTTTTTTTTTTCTTTTTAGCTTAGTGGAGTGAACCTGTAAAATGGTAAAGTAAAATTTCCAAAGATCATTTCTTCCTACTGAAAATAGGAAAACTTCTTAGTTTCAGTTTATATCTTGTATATAAATGGCAGAAATCAAATCCCATTCCCATGGTTCTTCTAGTAGATGACCTTATCAGAATTCTGGTCATTACCATGGTAGCTGAGGTCAAAGTGTAAATTCCACTTGTGCAACTTGAGATCCTGGTTTGCTCTGGGATATAGCAACTGTGAGGCCCAGGGTCCAGGTTTTCCCAGGCTTGGAGTCTGGATGGTGTTCAGGTGTCCCTGCCTTTTGAATATGCACAACTTCCATTTGTTCATGCAGATTTGGTAATTGTCTATTTAATCACCTATTTGCATGCACAATTACTCAGTTTGGGCACATCCATCCACATTTGCATATGTAAATCTTGACTTGGGCTACTACAAAATGATTGCACCTGCAGACTACAGCCGGTCTCATTTATAAACCCAGAGGGGGTATGCCTTTTCCAGACAGGCAAACTGGAACTCAATGGGTTGAAGTCCACATATTGAGTACACATATTGTGTAGTAAAATTGACTTATTTCAGTTTAAACCTAAAAAGCAGTTAGAAAGTAGATTGAACATTATCTAGTGGGAGGCAAAGTAATATAATCTTTTAATAAGAAGAAAAAGGCTGAATGCAAGAATAATGACTATAGTTGTAAAAAAAAAAAAGGCAAGTCCATTGTAAATATAGCCTTGGTTGCCTTTGGTATTTAAGAGTAATTTTTAACTGGAGGCTCCAGTGTGACTTGAGATTGTATCCATCTTCAATGAAAAATGGAGTCAGAAATGCAAATACATGACATTATCTTCATCAAAAACCAATCAACTTGAGGCCCTGTGTATGAATTATACTTAATCCTCTGGTTCTTCTTTAATGACTCAGAAATCTCAAAGTAGAACATTTTCAAAAAATGAAGGGGAAACCTGCTATGTGTATAGAAAATGAAGAGAAATACCGTGAAACTCCTTCTAGTTCCTATGCAGACGCTTCTTCCTGGGCATTGTCCCTGGGCTCTTCAGCTCAAGACTAGTGCTCTACCACTCGAGCCACAGCACCACTTCTGGTTTTCTAGTGGTTAATTTGAGATGACTCTCACAGACTTTCATGCCAGGGCTGGCTTTGAACCATGATCCTCAGATCTCAGCCTCCTGAGAAGCTAGGATTATAGGTGTGAGCCACTGGTACCCAGCCAGAGTATCTTTTTTATTATGCAGCCAAAGTAAGATTTGTCCCATGTGGAAGGTTGTATAAAATACATTTTGCTAAGCAGTTTCACAGTCTATTTTTAGTAGATCAAGTCCAAGAATCTTCATTTTATCCATGTTCTCGGGGATTCTGATCTATGTGAGCTTGGAACACAGTGTAAAATTCTGACTATATCCATTGGAGTCAATAGGTGAGTATGTCAGGCCATGCATCCAAAGAAACAAATGAGCAACAACAGCAACTAAACCAGTTCCTTGACTGTTAACAAATCATGCAATAATTTGGTTTTTGTAGGGATTAAAACCATCTTCTTTAGGTCTGTATTGCTATTCATAGCAATTGAGGGCTTGATTGTAAAAGTATCTTAACAAAACCCACTTTTACATACCATTACATCCAAGCCCCTAAAACCAATGGGCCCTACCAAAGACTAGCTCTCTGATGAAAAAGCTTGAATGGGTTAAAAACCAAATATAGAAATTGCATATTATCATAGTTAATTGGCTTTGATCAAAGAGAAAATTTGCATAGAAAGAAGACTTCACTGAATTTTGTTTACAAAAATAAATATGCTTTGATTCCAGTTGTTAGGATAATATATTTAAAAGATGATATGGCTTATATGTGATAATAGCTTTGATAATAATGAGAAAAATTATTGGCAAAAATTTTGCCAATATACTTTTTTTGTTAAATGACAACTCCCTTGTGTAACTACTTAAACAGAATAATAAAAATTTGCTAAAACAATTTAAAAAGGAATGGACAGAATCTATATTCCTAGTCATAAAGGAAACATAAGTAGAATAACAGCTCAGGTAGGTCCAGGCAAAAAGCACAAGACCCTTCTTGAAAATAGCTAGAAACAAAAAGGATTGGGGGACTGGTTCAAGTCGTGGAGCATCAACCCTAGAAAACACTATACAACCTGAATGCTAATACTAGTAACACCAGAGAGAAAGACAAAGGTACAGAGACAGAGAGATAGAGAGAAACAAAGACACAGAGACAAGAGGACAAGGGGAGAGGAGGAAGGAGGAGAAGAGAGGATAGGAAGCAAGGACAGGTAATACTAGATTTATTTGATGAAGACTTGTAGATAAATTAGTTTGTTTAGCTACTAAGATGGGATGGAAGTTAGTCCTACTTCATTATCTCATTTAATGCTTAAAATTATTTTCAAAATGGATATTATTGGTACATGTGGCCAATAAGGAAACCAAAGCTTAGAGTTAAGATATATGCTCAGAGTCTAACAGTGAAGAGCTGTATAATGGACTTGAGATTCAAACTCTGGTCCTCTTTGTCTAATGAGAGAAGCCTTCCATCTAGAAGACTATCTGGCCCTAGTTTCTTTCAGGCAGGCAGGAAATTGACATCTTCATCCATTTTGCTTCTGTGAATGTTCTCCCAGAGGAAGGGCTGGCCATTAGTTCCCCTCTCTATCACTGACCTTGAAAACCATCTATCTCTTTCAATAATTGCTTGGATGAAAATGGTGAACCCAGCTGCTTCCCTGGTGATGCTTTTGCTCAGCCTCATAAAAGCTGCCTTTGTAGAAGCTACTGCTTGTCTCTTTCTTTTAGTTGATAATTCCCAAGAGCAAGATTACCTATAGCCAGCTGCTCCTCTCTACATGCAAAGGGATGAGGAAAATCAAATGCTGATTAAATCTACACATTGTCTTTTCCATTCCTCTCCACTGAACACCAAGGAAAATCACTGGAGTCCTGACTTTGCCTTTAAGCTTTCTTGAAAACCCCAACAGGATTATTAAGCTGCTACAAATAAGAAACAACAGAATAGTTCCTTCGAATCCATGGAGAGTCTTCCCAGTATGTCTTTCCTTTCCTTCCTCCCCCCCTTAATTGGGACACTGTTATTTAAAAGCTAGCAGTTGAGAGAGACATGGTCTCTTTCCAAGTCATATTGACCACTACTGACCTTTATCCAGAAATCTTGCCTTTCCCAGGACACCAGAGGACCTTTTAGCATGTTGTGCTTTAATACACATAAATTGAAAATTTCTTGTCCATGAACTCCTTAAACTGTTGTATACACTAGTTACATTAGAAACTCTATGCAAGAAGATTTTGTCTTGATGTACTTTTGATTCCTATGTCATCTTGCCTATTTTTGAGAAGTTATTGGAAACAGATTTCAGGGATTGCTTACCATTTCCTCGCTTTGATATGCACTCCACTCTCAATACTTAGAAGACAATGTTAAATTGTTCTGTTCTAGGTCTCATATCTACATATATGGACATTTAATCACCATTAGATATCAAAGCATAGCCCTATATGCAGAGGTTTTAGTGAAAATTATATATATCTAGAGCTCTGTCTCTTATGTTCTTTTAAGAACAAGGGCATCTTAAAAGACTCAGTGGACAGAAAATAAATTTTCAATTTTTTGCAAGTTAAACACAAATTTTCCAGATGTTTCAGAGATCTCAATCTTTGGAATCAACCAGGATAAAGTAAAGTGAAATATATATATATATATATTATATATATATAGAGAGAGAGAGAGAGAAAGAGAGAGATATTTATACATATGATGTTAGCATAAATGTTCATAATAGGATTGTTTATAATCACTCATAATTAATTAAGTAAATATTCTATCAATCAAAGAATGGACAGACAAATTCTGGTATAACCATATAATGGAATACTTTTTGGCAAGGAAGAGAAATGAAATAATGAAATATACTACATTCAGGTTAACCTCAAACAATTAAGATGAATGGAAGATGAAAAGGATCATCATATACCAAATGATTTGATTGATAAGAAGCATTATAAAAGGCAGACCTATAAAGGCAGAATGTAGATTAAATACGGAGCATGATTACAAAGGATCTTTTGGGGGTGATGATAATGTCTTATTGTTGGATTGAGGACATATAGGCACAGCTCTGTAAATTTACTAAGAAACAAAATAACAAGAAAACACCATTGGATTGTAGGCCTAAAATGGGGAAACTTTGACTATGAACAATTATTCCTTAATAACACACTTCACAAGCTGAAGCCTATAAAAGGATTTTCAGTAGATCTTCTCTGTCTGGCATAACAGTCACCAGTCACATTTGCCTCATCTAAACTTAAATATGCCCTGGTTATAAATTACCTATGAGATTTATGATATTTATGTTGGGGAAGGAATGATAAAGGATCTCATTAATAATTGATACACCATTTGTATACTGAAGTGTTTGTAAATATGAGTATGTTAGACAAAAGTTATTATCAACAGTATACTTGCTTGCTCATTTTTAATGTAGCTACTGGGAAAGTAAAATGACCTATGTGGTTCTCCATCACTGGGGAGCCTGACACCATCTTGCAAACCAGAGGCCAGATCAACCATTTCCATCTCCCTCCTGGAAGTATCAGAAACTGGCTACCAAGAAATAGTGTGCTTTGGGGGGAAAGTGGTGAAAAGACAAATGAGCGAAGACAGAGACATTAGTTATGGCTAATGCTATCTCAACTGGAGATGAAAAAAGATTTAAAGTTGTTAAATTAGCTATTTATTAACATATTGGACTGTATTCTGAGTTCTTAATTGAGAACTAATTTTTTCTTACATGAAAGGATTATAGCTAGAACTCACAGGCTTGTCGGAGTTTTCCTCTAAGAGCAATATCATTTAAATACATTTTCAGTAAAGGTGAAAAATAAACATGACTCAAGTTGTGTTTGTTCATGCAATAGTTATGCCATCATAACCGGTTTACTCTGAAAGTAAGGCTATTGCAAGGCAGAACTTCCAGGACGGAGGAATGACATTTGAGGTTCACAAGGCTGAACTTGTGCATTGTGTTTAGCAGCAGAAACTGAAATGGAGTCCCACAAGGGCAGACATCCTTGGCAGTGAGGCCAACCCAGGCCTAACATTTCTGTGAATGATAAGAGAATTTGAAAAGGTACTAAATCTAAAGTTCAGTCACAGGCTAATCCCAACTCCCAACTACATGCTCCTTATTCTCCCGGAGGGTAAAGGGTCAAACTCACCACATCTTGGAAAGCACTCTCTTTTTTGAAACAAGATCCTTTGAGCAGAGGCCTGCAGGGCTTAGAATGACTCCTAAGATCAACAGCATCATCATTATGATCAATAATGCTATCAGTGCCTCATTGATTGTTGCTGAGTGTCAGAGACCAGGAAAATGAAATGTACCCTGCACACATCTAAATCCTATTCCCTCTGGTGCTACAACTCTACACTCCCAGTGGACATCACTTAAGTGAAATTGTATGCAGAATGTTGGGTCTACAAAACCAAACATATTAGCTATGAGCATGACCTAATATTTCATCATTAGTTCAGCAACCATGGAAATACATTACTTATGCACCTTTCATATTTATGTTTTAAATTATTAGAGCAATGGTATACTAGATATTTCTGAAGATTCTTTAAAGGATAGCATAACATGAAATAAGATCATTAAATAGTGTAATGTATTACTAAATGTAAATTAGAAATAAACACATTTCTACTTCCTTTCATGACTTTGGATTTTCCTGTCTATATTCTTGTAATTGCTTGTTCAAACCTGTATTTTATCTTAAAAATGCTTCACCTAGGGCCGGAAGTTTGGCTTAGTGGTAGCATGTTTGCTCAGCATGCATGAAGGCCTGTGTTTAATTCCTCCACACCACGTACATAGAAAAAAAGGCAGAAGTGGTCCTGAGGCTCAAGTGGTAGAGCTCTAGCCTTGAGAAAGTCCAAGGACAGTGTTCAGGCCTTGAACTCCAGCCCAGTACTGGCAAAAATATTGCTTCACCTTAAAAATTCCTCCCCATGGGCTGGGAGTTTGGCCTAGTGGTAGAGGGCTTGCCCAGCATGCATGAAGACCTGGGTTTGATTCCTTGGTACCACATACATAGACAAAAAAGCTGGAAGTGGTGCTGTGGCTTCAAGTGGTAGAGCTCTAGCCTTGAGAAAGTCCAAGAACATTAGGCCCTGGCCCCCCAAAAAAGTCCCCCCCCTTTTTTTGAGCATTGACCATGATGAACCTTGTCCTCACTTCACGCCTGAGTGATCTTATCAGTGCAAAATTCTCTAGATGACAAACATAGTGGGCATGGCTCAGATGGCAAGTTTTTGTTTCACTATTTTAGTCACTTGAAGAAGAATGAAGAGGGACATAACACACCATACACACCAGAAAAATGCAGCTGTTACGCCAAAGTGCCATGCACAGACCCATTATTTATTCTTCAAGTTCCCTGTGTGGCTAGCTAAAGACAGAAGTTGATTTAAGTTGATTTATGTCTACATCCCACATCAGGACCTTCCCATGTGCCACTGTTAATGGAAAGGTTTTCCTTTATGTTCTCTCTCTCTCTCTCTCTCTCTCTCTCTCTCTCTCTCTCTCTCTCTCTCTCTCTCTCTCTCTGTGTGTGTGTGTGTGTGTGTTTGTGCCAATACTTGGGGGCTTGCTCAGGGCCTCAAACTCTCACTCAACTTTTTTTTTTCTCATGACTGACATTGTACCACATGTACCATGGCTCCATCTCTAACTTTTTTTGTGGCAGTTTTAGGGCTTGCACTCAGGGCCTGGGCATGGCCCTTGGGCATTTTCAAGGTTAGTGCTCTTCCACTTGAGACCCAGAGCCACTTCTGGCCTTTTCTGTTTTTTTTTTTTAATTTTTTATTGTAATTAATAAAAGGGTTACATGATATTTGCCATATAGAAGGTGCATTAATTCGCATACATTGATACCCTTTCACATGTCTTGGTACCCTTTACCCTCTCCCCCACCGGCCTTTTCTGTTTCATGTGTTACAAAATACAAGGGTTTCGTGCATGCTAGGTAAGCATTCTACCACTAGGCCACAATCTGGGCCCCCAATTGTAGCTTTTTACTTATTTGTTTTTTTGTTTTTTGTGTTTTTTTTTGCCAGTCCTGGACTTGGGCTCAGAGCTTGAGCACTGTCCTTGGACTTTCTCAAGGCTAGCACTCTACCACTTGAGCCTCAGTGCCACTTCTGGCTTTTTTGCTATGTATGTGGGGTACCGAGGAATCAAACCCGGGTCTTCATGCATGCTAGGCAAGCACTCTACCACTAGGCCTAATTCCCAGCCCCAGCTTTTTACTTATTAATTGAAGAAGAGTTGTATGAATTTCTCTGCCAGTGTTGGCTTCGAACTGGGATCCTCAGATTGAGATCTGTAATCCTCCTCAATAGTTAGGATTACAGGCATGAGCCATCAGCCTGTAATCCTTCATGCATGGTAAAGAGGGTTTTCAGACATGTGTGTGTGTGTGTGTGTGTGTGTGAGAGAGAGAGAGAGAGAGAGAGAGAGAGAGAGAGAGAGAGAGAGAGAGAGAGAGAGAGAGAGAGAGAGAGAGAGAGAGAGAGAGAGAGAGAGAGAGAGAGAGAGAGAGAGAGAGAGAGAGAGAGAGAGAGAGAGAGAGAGAGAGAGAGAGAGAGAGAGAGGTGGATTTGCAGCTTAAACAGGTTGGACAGAAGGTCTCACACATGTGATACAAGCATTCTACCACTTAAGCCATGTGCCCAGACCTTTTATTTTCTATTTTGTGTTATGACAAGGTCTCTCGATCTTCCTATCTTCTGAGTAGTCAGGATAACAAATTTGTACTGTCACACTAGGGATTTTTTTATCGTTCATATGTCAGTTTAAGTACCATTTTAAAGATGTCATCTTTAACTAGTCTAATAGATTTTTCTATCTCAGCCCATTTGTTTTTTCTTAATAGCATTCATCACATTTTAAAATCATTATAATCAGTTTTTTCTTCTCTAACATACATGCTTCATGAAGTATTCATCTCTTATGTTGACAATTTTATCAGTAGAGCTCAATAAACATGTTGAATAAATGTATGAATAGATGGTAAACATCTCTAGTCATCCACATAAGAGCTTAAGGTTATTTGGCCAAATAGATGCAGTATCAAATAGAAATTAATGAGTCTTGTATCTGTGATTTTGCTGGTCACTTGCTCATCAATCAATCAAAACTTCCTATTTTCCCCCCACAATTTTCAAAGAAGAAGATTTCAAAAGCTTTCCCATCAAAGTAACATAAGTTCTCCTTGTTTGGGAGGTTCTGCTCCTATCACCAGAATAATCCTTTGTTTTCTTTTTTTCTGTTCTTCAAACAGTTGAAGAACTCTTTCCTCTAGTAAGGTTTTCCTGCACTCTGACATTGCCAAGTGGCCCTTGTAAGTGCTTCCCTGCCCTGTAATAGGGCTGTAATCACACCAGGTTCACTGCAGTGATCAGCTCTGGCGGGACTACCCCAGGCCACACATGTGGGGCAGAAAGCAAATATCAGAAGTTTTAACTTAGAGTGATGGAAATGCAAAATTTAAGTATGAATCATATAATTAACTCATTGCTTAATTCTGGCTCCCATCCTCAGTATCCCTACCACTGGTAATTTGTCACTGATGCTGTCCAAAATGGGAGGAAAACGGGATTCCACAAAGCTGCAGCAATCAGTCTGATAGTCTTGATGGCTGAGTCTTCTTGTCGCTCAGGTAGGTTGGGTGAATTATATTTTCTGGGTTCACATAAGTACTTTTCCTGAAATGGCTTGAAATAATTCTTAAAGAGAGATAGCAGACTAACAAAAATACTAATAGTGGAAACATACATTAAAGAAAGGAAGTGACCGAACAGGCATTTTTACTCCTCTCAATTATAGGATGAAAGCAAATCTGTAAAGATTTGAAAGGAAACAGAAAATACAGTTTTCAGCACTTTTAAAAATGTAGAATTTATGTTTCTTATTGTTAACAAGGAACATCACTGTAAGCAAATTTTGTGCTTTGCTTGATAATAATGTGTATGTATGCACATTTCAGACAAAAATGTTAGCTAACCAGGATCAATGTAATCAAATATGTGCTGAAACTACTGCTCTAATCACTGTTACTTCTTGGGTCTAACCTACCACAGGGTCACCATGTGTGCTCCTCCAGTAAAGCTTGTGTCCTGATGACCCTACATGTCTGTATGAGGTCAGATTTTCCTTCTGTCCTTCAACCAAAACATCACTCAACAAATTGAACACAGGAGCAGCTATGAGAGTCCAGCTGTCTTCTATTAAGTCAGATATTTAAAAAATTTTCCCCAAACATGCCACTCCTCACTATTCTTTACAAAATAGTTATTTCCTGTTCAAATATTAATAAGCATTTATAGCCTAGATTATGATTGTGAATTTTAAAAAGTATTAATGGATAAGTAAAGCCTCTTTGATTTTCCCAATAACTTCCTTTAGGTGTGACATCAATCTAGGATCAAAAGTTTGAGAATTCCTGCTGTCGTGCAGGGTCAGATTGTATTTCTCAGTTTGACTCTAGCACTTACCACAGAGTTCTGCATATCATAAGCTTCTGTTAATAGTTCTGAGTAACAGAGTGACCATATTTTGTTCCTGTTGTTTTCATTTTATTCTTTGCTTTTGTGGATAGAGTTAAAATATCTCTACTATAATTCCAGGGTACTTTTGTGATCATGTTTCATAACCAGGGTCTTGATAGTCTTAATTTCTATGTCAGGTCAAGATGTAGAATTACATAAGTGCTAATAATGGAAACAGGCAAAAAAATAAGGAATACATAATGATTTCAGAATGCTTACTGTCTAAATGCGAAAGAGAATGAAATACACACTTCCAGTAACTATGTATACCCAATATACACTTCCAGTAACTAAACCCAATTCTAGTTCTTGTGCTGACTGAACAATGAAGGAAACCTATTCAAATCCTCAACCTTTACTAGTGTCTATCTTGATGGTTTTTTGTTTGTTTTTTGGGGTTTTCTAGTGGGTCATGGGGCATGAACTAGGCCTGATTGCTGTCCCTCTGCTCTTCAGCTCAAGGCTACCTCCCTATCCTTGAGCCAAGCCCCACTTCCTGTTTTCTAGAGTTTATTTGGAGATAAGAGTCTCAGGATTTTTTGTGCCCGGGCTGGCTTTGAACCTTGATCTTCAGATCTCAGCCGCCTGAATAGCCAGGATTACTGGCATGAGCCACCGCCCATGGCCTATATTGATGCTTTTAAGGCCTAGTGGTAGAGTGCTTGCCTAGCATGCAAGCTAGCTCTAGCCTTGAGAAAGTCCAAGGGCAGTGCTCAGGCCCTGAGCTCAAGCCCAGGCCACCAATGGGAAAATAATGTTGATAAAAGAAACAATATGGGGCAGGGAGTTATTGGCCTAGTGGTAGAGTGCTTGCCTAGCATGCAGGAAGTCCAGGGTTCGATTCCTCGGTACCACATATATACAAAAGTTAGAGCTGGTGCTGTGGCTCAAGTGGTAGAGCACTAACCTTGAGGAAAGCCTAAGGACAGTGCTCAGGCCCTGAGTTCAGTCCCCAGGACTGGCAAAAAAATAAAGAATAAAAAAAAATTAAAAAAGAAACAATATTCTTTTGTCATAGGAAATGATATAACTTTATATTCATCTTAAAAATATGATCAACTTAGAAGGGCATGGTGGTTCATAAGTGTAATCCTAGATACTCAGGAGACTGAGGTCTGAGGATCCAGGTTCAAATCCAGCCCAGGCACTAAAGACCATGAGACTTTTATGTCCAATTAACTACTAGAAAACTGGAAGTGGCACTGTGGCTCCAGGGATAGGGAAGTAGCCTTGAGCTGAAGAGCTCAAGAACACCCAGGCCCAGGGGTATGGCAGTAGCCTTGAGCTGAAGAGCTCAGGGACAGCACCACAACTGACCCCCCAAAAAATATATATCATATATATTATATATATGATATTATATATATAACATATACGAGATATATTTGATAATATATAATATATATGTAATATATATGATATATATGATTAACTTAACTCACTCTCAATTTACTGTATTAGAGTGGGTCCAGAATCCTGCAGTGTTATAAACCCCTGTGAGGTAGTTTTGCCAGATAAAATACAAAATGTCCTTTAAACATGCATTTCAGGTAGCTCAAAGAGGACATACTTTTACTAAAAATTATCCTTGGTATAAGTAAGATTCAGTTTTAATTGAATTTGCATTTTTATATGCTAATCTGACCATCCTACCCTACAGAGAATCTTTTACATAATAAAGTCTAAGAATCACTTTGGGGATTTGGTGAATGGGTTGGAGGAGCTTCATTTGTTACTCGGTGTTTCTGAGTCATTGGAATCACCTAAGATGATTAAAATATTATTGGATCCCATTCTGCCTCTAGATATTCTGGTTTAATTGATGTGTGGTACACCTCAGGCACTGGACACACACACACACATACACACACACACACACACACACACACACACACACACACACACACACGGTATGTATATAATTCCTTAACCAAACGAGAACCATAATTTAAATGCACTGTTGGAAAGACTGGAAATCTCAATTATGGTATGAGGGTGATAGTAAAATGGGAACATAACATTAAATGACATGAGAGAAAATTGTAAATATCTATGGTGCTCAATGAAAGAAAGCCCTGGACTTTGTGGTTAGTCCCTATTTATTTTTGCAGTGGGGATGTACAAATTGGGGTTATTTGGAGACATTGGAAGAAACAAGAGATGTGGATACTGAGTCTAAGAATATTCTACCTGGCCACTGTAGTCTATGCCCTGTCCAAAGAAATTAAGACATTATTTCTTTCTATTCTCATCTACTTTGGAATTTATAGAGCTTGTATTTCAGATAGTTGCTGACACAAGATAAAATAGAAAGGGAGTGTGTGTGTGTGTGTGGTAAGGGGGAAGGGCAAAGACAATGAAGAAATAGAGAATACAACCAGTATTTAGAATAGACAGAAACTATACACAGTAGTGTAAAGGTGATATGTAATTCATATATGGAATTTATTCTGTCAACACCTCTTAATAAGTCTGATGAAAGGGATGCATTAGAAATAATAAAAAGAAATAAATAAGATAATGAATAAGTATACTTTCCCAATAAGCATTTTTTTTTGCATAAAATATGGTCTAGTCAAGGGCAAGATACATTTCATGTATCTATCTGCTTCTTTGCTCACCGTGGCTAAAATAAGTTCAACTTTTGCATCTCTGCTGTTGATTCAGGACAGCTTGCTCATGGAGTATCAGGATTTGGAAAAAGAAAACTATTCTGAACAGCTGTTCTGACTCATCCCAAACTTTTCTCAGGAATGGAGTCTTTCAAACAAATTCCTTTATGTAGAACATCTGCTCTTTTACATGCAAATACAATGTTCTAATTAACTTTTACTTTTCTTTGCTTTGTATTTTCCCAAGGCCTGGCTACCCAAAATTGGATTGATTATGCAGAGAATGGACACAGGAAAGCCAAGACATGTTTTGGAGTCCAGAAGTAAACGTGCTATGGCTCCCTTGGCTGTCTGAGGGCCAGAGAAATCACAGGGTTAATACTTAGTGCCCATGAGGCCTCTGGAGAACACCAGCTTCATTGAAACAGAGCTTTCTCCACTTGGCTCAGCTAATTGCTCTTACCTTGGCAGTAATGCATTTCAAAATATGTAAGCAGAAACCAGTGATTGTCAGCCCTGTTTAAAAATCACCCAAGGACTTTAAAAAATATACTTATATCTGGGTCTTACCACTGACACATTAAATCAGAATCTGGGGTTAGTGGTTGGGCATTCGATTATTTTATTTTTCCTTTTTAAAGCTCCTTAGGTGATTCTAATGTGCAGCCAAGAGAAAGGATAACTAACCTAGATAATGTGATATGCTGTATGTGGGTAATATTAAGCTACAAGCCAGGTGCAGCAAGCATAATAATCAGTAAGTAATTCACAATGTAGAGATAACCAGCCAATTTTATATTTGAAAGGACACATTCTGGAAGTGGCTACTATAAGCACTTCAATAGGAAAAGTTCAGTTAATTAACATGTTGAATGTCAAAGATTAATTTTAATCAGTGACTTGTTAATTGGCGTGATTAATTTCAGAAATCAACCTTTATTACTGGAATTAAAATGTTATTTTAGAGACTTGTGGGACACTGTATAAGAGGCTAAGGACATATGTGGTGCTTTTTTTTGGTCAATCTGGCCCTTATCTCTAACTATTGGGTTAGAGCTTTGAGATTTATCCATCAATAACAGAAAGCACACTGGAATTCTGCCTCTGGAATTTGGTTAATTCTTCCTGGGTGAAACTTTTGTTTAAAGTGAGACCTGAGCACCAAAAAGCACTGAGAGCTTCACCAACCTCACCTAAAGCACAGCTTGTTAGTTAAGTGTTTCTAAAACAAATGCTCTGTTGTGACAGAAATCAGTCTGTGACCCTGTGTGATCTCAGTAGAATGGACTGGTGACCTTATACTTGGTACCTCATGTCCAAACTTCAGACTTCAGCTTTGTGTTATGCTTAATTGAAGATAAGGCTCTCGTGGATTTTTTTTCTATCCAGACTGGTTAGATCCTTAGATCCTTAGATCTGTTTCCTGAGGATCATAGGTGTGAGCCATTGACACTCAACTTCCTTTAAAAAAATTATTTCTTTGGATGAGAGAGTAATACACTAACAGGGTAAACTAGAGCAGTTGCCTTAGGAAGATCATTAATCTCATAACTCTGAGTTCTCTGGATGGGGTGGGGGTGGAGGGAGGGAAATGGGGATCAAGACATGAGAAAGGGTATCAATGTTTGTGAAGTAATGCACCGTTTATCTGGTGAACATAATGTAACCCTTCTATTAATTATAATAAAATATATTAAAAATAGTTGTCCTACACTTTTTAGCAACAAGAAGCCATTTTCTCTTTTCTCTCTTTTTCAAATAGTTTACTTTTGATAGTAATATGGTTGGAACTCAGGGTTTTATACTTGCAAGGCAGTCACTCTACCTCTGAACTACACCTTAAACACCCCTTTCTTTCTGCTGGCAACCCCACAGATCACATCTGAGGTCAAAGTAATAGAGTTAGCATATGTATTCTAGTATGTTCCAGGGGCTAGGCTCTGCCTGGGTCTCCACCTACAGGCTTAGATCAGGCATGTGACTTTGACTAGTGCTAGATACAGGGACTTTATGCTGACCTGTTTCTCTACTTCTCCTTCTTCTCTTACTATTCCTCCTTCCCCTCTTCCTCCTTTTTACATCCTGCTCTTTCTCTTCCTTTATTTCTTCCAAATTAAGGTCCAATGAAGCATCAGCCTTAAAGATAGCTATCCATCTTTTAAAGGCTTATCTTCTATATATCTAACAGTTTAGAGTGAAGGGGTACAAAATAAATATCTACTGATCTACTAGGCAAAGAATATAATCCAAATGATACATGTGCAAATGCATCAGTGGGGTCACTATAAGGTCCCTTTTAGACTCTGTCAATCCAGGGGTCTCAGATCACACTTGATCCTTCATAGTCCACTGATTAAAATTTCCACTTCCTGAGATCTTTTCTCAGTTTGCAGTTTTCCACATGAAGCACGAAGGATGTATTTGTTGCCTTTGACCTGAGTACCAGCCATTAGTTGTGGTACCCTCATGAGTGACCAGATGCAATTTCCTAAGGGAAACAATAACTGATTGAGCTGCATGAAGGCCTAGCAACACTAGCACCAACTGATATCAGGATCAAGTGTGTCTCCACCAGTTGCCTGCACTCTTTCCTGACAAAAAGAAGAATCTGTTCAGGAAAAGGAATCCATGGGCCTGTATGCATGTGCATGTGTGCATGTGCTTCTGTGTTATGCTACAAGAGATGGAACCATAAAACCACTATACCAGCCCTCTGGTAATTGTCACACCTCAGCTATCTCCCAGTATGTTAAGCAATGTCATAAAATCCTCAATACACTATCTATATTGAAAAATAAATATATGTCATATTAACACTTGAAGAGGGCTGGTTGGAGAATAAAAATGTCACAGAGTGACAAAATCCAGTGTTTCAGCTTTAAGGTGGTTGGGAATTATTCATTTGTATGTGTAATTAGACCAACATATGGCAAGTGATGGATGTTTCTTACTACTCCCTTTCTATTTTCTGGCTTTTGTAATGCCAGAGCACCCCACAATGTTTCTCAAAGCTTCTCTGCTGAATTAAGTCTACTTGTAAGCTTAGTCTAAGAAGATAGGCATGAACTGCCTACAGGGAAGTTTCTGCTTTGGGCTATTCCCAAATAAACTAGCTTTAGCCACATTAGACTATTCTCCACATCCACACTTGCCGGAGCCAGCTGGCAGCAAGACGGGATACCTGATTAGGGGGTGAAGATGAGAAAAGAAAAAGAAATGACAAGACAAGTAATAGATGGGGTCGGGAAGGCTACGGCCCAAGACTACAGCCTAAGGCCGTGAGCTTAAGACCACAGCGGTCATTTTTCTTCCCCATTCCAGTCTTATATAGTCTCTACAAAACAAGAACCTGTCAGGTGTTACATTGATAATCAAGTCTCAGCAGAGAGTGATAAAGCAATAGCACACTTGTACATAATGATAATCAAGTATCAGCAGAAAGTGATTCACAATACTGATGATATAGCTCAAAGTTCATAGGCATGGTGTCATACAAGGCAGCTCATTTCCTTGTGTGGTTATCTTACTCAGTGATGCAGATTCATGGGCCAGCCTGACCCTTCATGGGCCAGCCTGACCTTGCACTTGGCTCCCAACATCTCCCCTGTCTTTATTTTAAAAGAAGCGAAATTTTACTCCAAACTGGAGTAAACAACATTTAACAAGTACACAAACCTTTTCTTTGGCTACAACAGTGTAGCCTACTTAGCACCCATTTGCAAAGGCATTTTCTTGATTGTTTGGGGAATTTAATCTCTGCCAACCTAACAATGCTTTAGTTACCTATATAGGCCTATATACAGATGAATGGGGTCCACAGCCTCAGGTCCACAAACTTCTGAATAAGGATCTGCTGTCTTTCTCCATGGGCCTGCTGGAAATTGATATAAAGAAACTTATAAGAGCGAGCAAGCAAGCAATTAAGCAATAAACAGTTTTAAAAAACAGACAGGCAAAGTTTCTGACATTGATAAACAAATTTACATTTAAATTTCTGATACTTGTCTCCAAACTTTAACTCAAGGAAATAAATTGCAAATTCCCTAATGCCTCTGGGCTAAAAAGGATACAATGTTTACTATGTAGACAGCTATATGCATTCAATACCAGATTTTTTAAATGCAGATTTCAGAATCTTTAGAAAAATCATTTTAACCAGTTCATCTTTAAAACAAAACAATAATCCTTTGAGACATTGGAAACATTCAAACCCAATCATTTTCTTGAAGTTTAAACTTAGGTTACCCAATTGCCTTTGTGTTTCAAGCATAAATTCATCCATTGTTTTATACAGCATGCTGACAATTTCTTAAAGCACGCAAAATTAATTTCGAGAGATTTGCCAGTCTTCTTGCAGGTGAGAATCAGGTTCCAAACAAAACTTTTTACAAGGCAACTTAGTTGAAATTATTATTTGGTGGGAGTTTTCCAGCACCAAATTTAGCCCACCTAGAACATGACTCGTCATTTTCCCAATTTTGACTAGGCCATCTCACATACCAGTTTATGCCAGGGCCGAATTTAAACCTGGGAGAACCATGCTATGTCCTGCCACCAGTTGTCTCCAGAATATCACTTCAGCCAGGTTTTTAGGAAAAAGGAAACTAGACTAAGCTTGCAGCTTGACCTCTACTTGCCTCAATTGCAGCTGAGTCGGAGGAGCCATACCAGGCCTGAGACCTAGCCCAGGTGGGGCCAAAACTTTTACTCCCCAGAAATATTCAAATAGATAACAAAGATGTGCACACATGCATACACACACGCACACGAGCGCGCACACACGCACACACACACACAAAACATGAGGAAAAACATGTAACAAGAACAAGACAGAGAAACAGAGACTTTCAATTAACTCCCAAACTTCTGATGGCATGCCTGGACTTAAACTATCAGAGTGATGGAAAGAACATGGGGTCCTGAATTTAGGGGGTGCCTCTCCTATGGAGATTTTTGTTCCCTGGTAGCTGGCCAGCGGAGGCCATCCTAACCTGCCTCAAGCAAAAGAAAAAGCAGTAATTAGATTCAGACATGTCTTGCCAGTGAGACTTGAACTCACACATCCTCTCAGACATGCCCTGTTATCAACAAGAACCCTAGAAGGGGGCGTCAAGGCGTCCTTTGACCACCCAGGCTTAGAGAGCTTACTGCGTCCAGCTTTTCCTCTCTGTTTTAGGCCACAGTGCACTTTCTAGAAGAAATAAAACACAGACATACAGGGGGGTCGACCGACTCCTACTTATCTCCAGAGGTCTTTTCTTTTTTTTTTTATAGCCATATGTTTTTCTGTTTTATTTTATTTTTTATATATTTTTATTGTAATTAATAAAAGGGTTACATGATATTTGCCAGATAGAATGTGCATTAATTCACATACATTTATACCCTTTCACATGTCTTGGTACAGAGGTCTTTTCTTTAGGGGCCTGCACATAGAACTTGCGGCTTTTACCTTGTCCCATTCTTTCTTTTTTTTTTTTTTTTGCCAGTCCTGGGCTTGAGCTCAGGGCCTGAGCACTGTCCGTGGACTTTCTCAAGGCTTGAGCTCTACCACTTGACCCTCCGCATCACTTCTGGCTTTTTTCTATATATGTGGTACCGAGGAATCAAACCCGGGTCTTCATGCATGCTAGGCAAGCACTTTAACCACTAGGCCAAACTCCTGGCCCTTGTCCCATTATTTCTTACTCCCGACTATACACTCTCCCACTCTCTACCTTCCTTATCTGATGCATGTCACTCACTAAAGCAGAGTTCTCTATCTTTGTCCCAGGTTTTCATGTCCCTGTTCAGGCGCCACTTGCTGGAGCCAGTCGGCAACAAGGCGGATACTTGAATAGGGGGTGAGGATGAGAAAAGAAAGAGAAATGACAAGACAAGTAATAGATGGGGTCCGGAGGGCTACAGTCCAAGACTACAGCCAAAGGCCGTGAGCTTAAGACCACAGTGGTCATTTTTTTCTCCTTCCAGTCTTATATAGTCTCTACAAAACAAGAACCTGTCAGGTGTTCACTGATAATCAAGTCTCAGCAGAGAGTGATAAAGTGATAACACACTTGTACATAATGATAATCAAGTCTCAGCAGAAAGTAATTCACAGTACTGATGATATAGCTCAAAGTTCATGGGCATGGCGTCATACAAGACAGCTCGTTTCTTTTTGTGGTTATTTTACTCAGTAATGCAGATTCATGGGCCAGCCTGACCCTACATTCAGCTCCCAACATACGTTCTCATCAGGACATTGGACAATGAGGGTGCTGGAATCAGAGCTATGCTAACAATACACTTGGCATATTCTAGTTTGAAAACTATGCCTACCTATAGCTTTATGGTGAAATGAACTGAGTCAATACAAGAAAATGTTTAGAACATCCGCTGGCCCGGATGAAGTCCTGAGAAATTACAGTCTGGAGTTACATTCTATTTTCGCAGATTTCTTTTTCATTTCCTTGGCTTTGAATGCCCTTGTCTCCATTCTTTTTCTTTCCATCTCCTTGTTCCGGTTTAAATATAAACACTTTTCTGGGAAAACTTTCTGATTCACCTAAACAAGGTTAATCATTTTTCTTCCATGATCCATATACCTCTCTTCCCTAGAATGTATTGCAATTACATTACTGTTGTTTATGCATTAATTTATGTCTTCCTGTTTACTATGAGCTTCTTAAGGACAAGATTGTTATGTCTTCTTCATGTTTGTTTCTATTTGACAGCTTTTTTTTCTACCATAAATTTTCAAATAATATTTGTTGAATGAACAGATGAGAAAATAAACTAATCAACCAAGAAATCATGTAACATGATACCATATGTAAATGAAGAGTATCCTGGTACTTAGCAAAAGGTAGAAAAAAATTAAGGGTGTTTGTAATATTGTGCATAGAAGAATTAATTCAATACTTCTCATATACTACCAACACAAGGATTTTCTGTGTGCTCACTCAGTTTGCTTGTTATGTCAATCTTACAATGAATGCTGTGCCTACAATGTTTCTTTGAAGTAGATCTTTAAGATTTTTCAGTCAATATAATGATAATGTTGTACATTGGATATGAAGTATTCCTCCAAAAGGCTCATATGTTCAAAGCTTTGTGTTCAATATATTACTTTTCAGATCTTGGGTTTTGGGGGAGTGATTGGATCAGGAAGGATATGATGTCTTGATTGATTCATAATATGATAACATTATTGAGAGATGGTAGAAAGTAGGAGGTGGGGCTAGTTGGAGAAATCAAATCAGTGGGGACATGGAAATGCCTACTGTGTTTTCTCTCTCTCTTCTCTCTTTCTCTCTCTCTCCTTTCTTTTTTTTCTCTCTCTTTTTCTCCATGTGAGTTGAGCATCCTCCTCTCCACATTTCAGTTACTATGATTTTCTGTTTCACATCACAGTTGTCTCAGTGAAGAATGGTAACCATGGAGGGAAACCTCTAAAACCTTGAGCTAAAATAATTGGTTTTTTTTGTTGTTGTTGTTTTGTTTTGTTTTGCCTATCCTGGGGCTTGAACTCAATGCCTGGACACTGTCCTTGGACATTTTTTGCTGAAGGCTAGAGCTCTGCCACTTGAGTCACAGTACTACTTCTGGCTTTTTCTGTGTATGTGGAACCCAGGAATTGAACCGGGCTTTGTGCATGCTAGGTGAGCACTATACCAAGAGGATATGCTCCCAACCCTAAAACAAACTTTTTTATTAAAGAATTTATTAACATTGCTTTTTACATCATATTTCAAATGTCATGTTTAACAAATAAGTATTCAAGAAGGGAATCTCTATATACAATCACTGACACTTAGGTTTTAGAACATAATTAAAATTAAGCTGAGGGTTTGTATGTCATAGATACATATTAATCTATGTAATAATCTAAAATATTTAAAAATATTTCTCTTCTATGTTTGGTCCAAATGATAGAAAGTTTGATGAAAAAAATTAGAAAATTCAAGTACTATAGACTAAGGCATATTTTGAAAGAATATATTTTCCATTTTGCTTTTCAGTGGTCACCTACTGTTCTAGGCACAATTTAAGTTAGTACTTTCTTTTTCTACATCAACATTGCCTTATCCTATTGTGAAGAGGCCCCCATTCTCTTTCAGGAGGCTAAATGAATAAACTAAGTGTTCACATACTGTTGTAGCTGCATATACACTGAACTGGCACATTGACACAAAATAATTATGGATGGCAGCAGAACTGGAAGAAAAATCCTTTATACACAAAAAAGTTGGGCTTAGGTTTTTTAGAAAAATCATGGCATTTTAAATAATTTTTCTTGTCTGTAAATAATGTCTACATAAACTCTCCAAATATGTTCTCCTTTCTTTGTAGGTAACCCTTTTTTCCCTCAATTTCTTGAAGAGATTTTCTAGCATTTTAATGGACAAAGATTTGGGATATTGTGCTTTCAGTCTCATTTCTATGGCTGACTGCTGCAGCTATTGCGATGTGTTATTTAATGCAAAGTAACTTCCCGTTTTGGGCCACTAATGTGGTATCATTTGTTTCCTAGAGCCACATAATATAATAAGATTTACTTACCAAAATAAATAGTTTTGTATCTGGAATATGATAACTGAAACATAATAGTCACATATTATTTGTGTAGAATATATTCAAAACTTAAGAATTGTTACCTGAAACTTCAGATAGTACGTCATACACACACATAGATATATGTTCCTATACTCATGTACCTACACACACATAATAAATATATACATACATGTACACATATAGGTTTGTGAGTGTGATAAAGTTGAGTTTGCAAATCATGTACAGTAAGAAATTACTAATAAGAGCTATTTCATTATTTTAGGCTATAATTGTTTGCAGGAAACTGAAAACACAGAAAGTTAATCTGAAAATGTGGGGCAGGGTGCTTTACCCATGACCATGTACATCCAGTAATTCTGAGTGCCCTTCTTCTCTTCTGTAGATAAATAAAAAGAAACTGAGGTAAACTAGGTTTCTAAGACCTACAAATTGGTTTTGATTTAGTTTTCTCTTTTGTTATTTATTTCTACACAAAAATTACCTTTACAATGCAAAACTATTCTACAAAACTGTTATTATTAATATCTGTTTCTTACAGGCATGATCCAGACTTTAAAACTAGTAGCAATCACTGGAGACTCTTCTATCAATGGAGATAAAATGAAACCACTGTGTCTTTCCTTACCTACTCCTAAATAAGGAGTTCAAAGGAATACTGTTTTTAATTTTATTGGCTCATTCACTGACATGAAAATCTTTTTAGATTAAGACTGGGGCTTTACAACTTTAGTGCTTATATTAGAATTTCATTAGCATATTTTTGTACTAGTGAATTTTGTATTACATATCCATTATACACATAATAAATATAAATTCTAATCCATAAAAGTGACCATTTTTTTCTACTTTTATTTTTTGTGCTGGTACTGGGACTAGAAATTTGGGCTTGGGTACTGTCTCAGAACTTTTTGTGGCCAAGGCCAGCAGCTTACTACTTAAGGTAGTTAATTTACTGGAGATTAAATTTGTTAGTTAACTGGAGATAAGAGTCTCAAAGAATCTTATGTAACTAGTATTACAGTTATGCCTGGCCTACTCCTTTTTAAAATCAAATATCATCATCATTCATACGAAACAATCACATAGCTCCAACATTGAGGTTTGTTTTATATAAAAAGGGTTAAGTAAGGAAATCATAAACTTGTTAAACCATGCAAATTGATATTTCTTTCTTGAATCCCTAAGAAAGAAAAAAAAATTAAAGTAAGATGTTGTATTTCCTTCTCCTTGACTTGTGATGAGTTAGCTGTTGAATTGGCTAGATTCTTCCTTCTTTCCCTAGACAAAAAAAGGGAAGAGGAAGCAGTATGGGCATAACTTGAAGGACACTGTCTCTGACCAATGCATGCAGAGTTAAAGTGTAGGAGGAAGATAGATAACTTCCCCATCACCAAAGGGCCAGTGTGCAGATCTCAAAGGTACCCAATGGAAGTGGCAGTATGCTGCTGAGCTTTCCCGGGATCCCCTAGGCAGCACATCTCAATAGGGTGAGGGGAGGTTCCGAAAGGGAGAGAGCTTGATTATGGACTCCTGAGAGCTGTAGAATAGGTAGCACCTACACTTTCACCAATAAAGTGACAACCTCCTCCTCCTACACCCATTATCCCACACTCAATAATGAGCATAAACTTCCTACTGGTTTCCAAACATCCATTCAACTGAAATCTTTATAAACAAATAAGATTCTTCATAATGCTTTGATTTCCTGGCAGACTGACTGCTCACTTGTTATCTTCATTTTCTTCGAAGAAAAATTCAGATAACTAATAGGGCCCTTGGAGAAATAAATGTTTTTTCATCACATCGGCAGTTCTCCTAATCCTATGTCATTTTCTACAAAACAATTTTCATGACAGGTGAAATAATCTTCCAGGGAAGTCTGGCTTGTGCTCTGAGCCTGATTTAGAGGACATGCTACCATTTTAGTGATAGGTTTTTTTCTTCCCTGAAGTGTAGCTCTTGATGTCTTTCACAGACTCTCTCCCGCAGCATCCAAGCACCAGATTTTTTAGGACTTGCCCAATAAATAATCATGACCTGAATTGGCCTAAAAAAATAGGAATTTATTCTCTCACAGTTTATGAGGCAAGAGTTTTAATTGAACGTGCTGACATATACTCCAAGAAGGCTCAGGGAGGAAGGGCTCAATCCATGATTCTTTCCTCTCCAGATCTGACTGCAATGGTTGGCAGCTCATGACCTGTGACTGCCCTCCAATTCCTGCTTTTATCTTCATGCTTTCTATTTCCCCCTGAGTCCAATTGGCTCAAATCTTCCTCTTCTTCCTCTTAGAATAACACTAGTCATGGAATTTAGAGTCCATTTTACAGCTGTGAACTCACCTCAAGATCTGTAACTTGATTATATCTTAAGATCTTACTTTCAAGTAAGTTCACATTCAAGTGTCAGGTTTAGACATATCTTGGAGATGGAACACTACTTACCTCACTGAAGAATGAGATTGGATGTAGGCAAGAGAATTCAGGAAGAGGTAGCACGTGCAAAGGCCCAATTTCCAAATTTCCTCGGGTAGCTGAAACCCTGAGATGCAAACTTCTGCTTAATTTTGGCTTCCTTGTGGGCATCCTAAATTTGCATGTATAGCATGCATTTGGCCATAAAAACAAGGAACAAAAATACCATTGAGGGGTGATTTTAGTAATAGGAAATACAAGCAAAAGAAGAGAAATTAAGGGACTGGGAAAATTTAGCTTCTCTGGCCGCTACAGTGGAGATGGCAGGTAAAAGCTTTTTCTACAAGATTTGCTAATCCAAAACTAATCTCCAAAGAAACAACCATTCCATTAAAAGATGAGCCAAAGACTTAGAGTGTCTTCTCTGAAGAAGAAATAAAAATAGCCTATAGACACATGAAGAAATGCTCGACATCTCTGGTCATAAAAGAAATGCAAACGAAAACAACTCTAAGATTCCACGTCACTCCAGTTAGAATGGCCAGGATCAAGAAATCTAATAACAACAGATGCCGGAGGGGATGTGGATAGGAGGGATCACTACTACACTGTTGGTGGTAGTGCAAACTCGTTCAACCACTATGGAAAGCAGTATGGCAGTTCCTCAAAAGACAAAACATAGAGCTCCACTGTGACCCAGCAATTCCATTACTTGGCATTTACCCAACTGTCCAGAAACAAGGGCATCCTAAATCCACTAGCACAATGATGTTCATTGCAGCACTATTTACCATAGCAAAGATATGGAACCAACCCAAGATGTCCCTCAGTTGATGAGTGGATCAACAACATGTGGTATTTATACACAGTGGAATTCTATGTTGCTGTCAGAAAGAACTATATTGCCTCATTTGTAAGGAAACAGAAAGACTTAGAAAAAATCATATTAAGTGAAGTGGCCAGACTCAAAGGAACATAGGCTCAATGGTTTCCCTCATTTGTCATAATCAGTAGAAACCTTGGGCTTTCCTAGCAGAGACTTGCAATAGAGTAAAACCTAGATACATAAGGCCATACAGTATGACGCTCAATGAAAGGACCTCTAGGATATAGAAACAAAAGCCATATAATGAGTGATTGTTGTCCTTAATGTACTATGTTGTCTCTCATCTCTTTTGCTGTCCCTTGGTTATCTCATATTGTTACAATATTTCACCTTGTTACCTGATATATTTGATATATGCTTAATTGGTTATTTGAAGTTGGATGGGGAAGGGAGGAAAACAAGATGAGGGACGGGGGTGGGGAGAGAGAAATGGGGACCAAGACATGAGAAAGGGTATCAATGTGTGTGAAGTATTGTACCTTCTATCTGGTGAATATAATGTAAACCTTCTATTAATTACAATAAAAATATATGAAAAAAAGAACTGTCAGAGAAGAGAAAAGGGGCTCCTCCATTGTTTTGGGATTATTTATTTATTTATTTATTTATTTTAATTTTGGTTAGTCCTGGGGCCTGAACTCTGGGCTTAGGAACTGTCTTTGAGCTTTCTCAAGCTAGTGCTCTACTATTTGAGCCACAGCACCACTTCTGGCTTTTTCTGTGTATGTGGCACCTAGGAATCAAACCCAGGGCTTTGTGTATGCTCGGCAAGCACTCTACCACTAGGCCAAACTCCCAGCCCCACTCCTCCATTATTTTAATAGCATATCTCTTTCCTCCATAAAGACATAACACAGAGGACTTGAGAAATTACTGGTCTCTAGAACAGGATTGCAACTGTAGTTTTGATTCCAGTCATTGATTTGGTCATTGTTTTATCTCATCTGGTATTAGATACTGATTACTCCTAACTTGGCAAATCATTAGATAATTGAGTTTATTATCAATCCATTCCCTGGAGGATATTTCAAATTCCCATGATGCTATTTTATTGATGATTTTGCATATAGGATAGATTGCCACTAATGGAATTAGAAGGAATTATGTGACAACCTAGTGTACATCTCTCCTAATGCTATGAGGTAGATACACAGATATATTGCTGCTAGGAGGTAAAGATTTAACCTTTCTATTTATAAATATACATATACAAAACTATATATAAATATATATACAATTCTATAATATATTACACATAATGTGCCTCACTTATAACCAAGCTTAAAACTATTGGCAATCCTTTAAAATTATTTAAAAGCAATAATTGCAACATTAGGTAAGAGCCAAGTAAAATTTGCAAGCTCCCTTTTGTTGATTTCAGATAAGGCTTCTGACTTTTTTGAAGCCCCAAAGCACTGCCTTTCCACAGGCTCTACCTGGGACAATATCATCCAGGTTGTTTGCTTTTCTTGTTGGGCCTCCCTATGCCAGATGTCCTTTTCCTTGGGAGGAAGATGTTTTGTTCCTCCCACTCCAGTGCTCCTCAAAGGACCGAATCATTGTCTGATGAGGCTGAACAATTTTTCATAAAAGTACACGAGTTCAATCAGGCAGGAAATGAGGCCCTCAAATCAAATCAAAGGTTGTGGCGGCATCACAGTCTGCTTTTTCAAAACTCTGTGAGAGACAGGGTTTTGTGTCATGTGGTATAAAAATCAATAAGCAAGGAGTAGTTTCAATCATTTAAGTGCAGCATGACAAAAATTGGCTGTGGAGAGCCCACAGATGGAATTCTGACAGTCATTACAACATTGACAATTTAAAAGGCCCACAAGTAGGTGAAATAGATATTCTGTTGAAACTCTGCTTAAGAAACATTTTTTATGCCCAAGTGCAACCATCTAATACTTGAATCATGAAGAGTCAATGTGGGGAAATGCCAGCTTCCTGCACTAGGAAGGGTGTAATAGGAAGAGTTGATGGCAGCAGTAAGAGTAAAAGGGGGAGCAAAGCACAAGACTATGAGTACTGTTCTTCTCCCTGACCCCTGTTCTGTCTCACCACACAAGTCCTGATTACTCAGTATATGGCTTCAGATGTAGGCATCTTGCCTCTACTGAAGACATGAAAAGTTTAAATAGTTTAAATACTGAAGTTTAGTCTAGAATTAGTGGAAGTAAGCTTCCCAAAGAGACTTGGGGAGATTGAATTCAACTATTTTGCATACATGAGGGAAAAAATACCCTAAAATGTTTTCAGTTCTCATTAAAAAAAAAAAAACTTTCATGACAGTTTTAGCTGGACATCTCTCAATTTCCATCAAACCTATTTTAGAAAGATATAAATCTTTAATTACAAAGAATACATTTTCTGTAATACTGGGGGGGGGAGGCATTGAAAAATGAAACAGCCAATTCAGATGTCTAAATGTATTCAATGGGATTTAAATAATGTAATAACTTGACATCTGTGATCATTTATCTTTAAGATACAGAAATAGGCTTAATTTTTATCTGTATTAAATTTGGTATTGTTCTTTTTCTTTCCTTTTTGGTAATTTTTAAAGATTTTATTAACATTAATTATATGTTCAAGGAGTTCCAAGTTGAGATGTCCATATATCAACACAATGCGCCTTAATGAGACATCCCTCTGTTTTCTCCTTCCTCCTCTCTTTACCTTTTTCCAAATCAATCTCAACAAGCTTTTTAAGTCTATTTTCACACACATACATGAAATATTTTGACCATGGTCAGTCTTTTTCATCCATGCAGTGGTATTAATGTTGGAGGCACACTTAGGATCACAATGAGGACTTTATTCTTGGTAGACAAGCTTTTATCAGTTAAGCCATGCTACTTTCCTGAGTTTTTACATTGTTTTCCTGAGATAGGATCTCACTAATTTCACTAAATTTGTCAAGCTGGTATTGCCAATTTTCCTGACATGTTCTTTGTCTATGATAACTCGTATTTCTATTCCAGTTTTCCATATTTGGAATTTCTATATTTGAAAATGTCTATAACCATCTATAATTCTGTAAGCAGAATATGTACAAAATTATATATATACAATAACATTTTTATGGCCATAAGTTTTTTAGTGCTGAAAATATTCAGATTGAGTTGAGAAAATTATTGTAACTATTATAATTGACCAGTTATTATAATTGACCAAACAAGCATCAGTTACTACAGATTTGAATATAAGTTTACTAGCGTAAAAAGTAAATCTGTGGTG
Source organism: Megascapheus bottae (assembly GCF_031878675.1). Lineage (NCBI taxonomy): Eukaryota > Metazoa > Chordata > Mammalia > Rodentia > Geomyidae > Megascapheus > Megascapheus bottae. The sequence continues at coordinate 28,137,605 of NC_143520.1, forward strand.
GAGATGTATTTTTTTTAACAAGAATTGAAGTTAAAAATTTGCTTCCTAAATGCACTTACATGATTTACTACTAGAATGAAACAGCATTCAGCTTTAATATTATTAATTTTTTGTTCTTATGGTTATAAGAACTAAGATAATTTGTTCATATACATTAGTAAATGGGAATGGAGAGTTTCATTGCATAAAAATACTCAATTGTTTCTTAGTTCACTTTGTGCTACCATAATGCAATACCACAAAGTGAATATACTGAATAGAACATTTTAGCTCATGGTTTCAGAAGACTAGTAGTTCAAGAATGAATCCAGCAAGTCTGGGGGGCTTTCTTCCTGCATCATCTAATCAGCAGGCCAGAGAAAGAGGAGAGAAGGGAGATAAAAGGAGTTTATTTGTCCCATAATAAATTCACTCCTATAATAATGAACTCATTCACTTTTGATGGCATTCATTTATTTATAAAGACCACAGCCCACAGAGTCAACTCACATTTTTTAACATATAATTTTTTTCAAATGTCATTAAAATGATTTTAAAAAATGTAATGTATTGAGAGGTTACAGTTACATTCACCAGATAGGAGGTGCATTATTTCTCACACATTGATATTCTTCTCATGTTTTTGTCTCCATTTCCCATCCCCACTCCCTTCCAATCATCTTATCCCCCCCCATTCTCTTTCTTATTTCAAATAATCAAATAAATGTAAAAATATACCAGGTAACAAAGTCAGTTACAGTAACAAGAGCTTTATCTCTTGTGATTGTTGTTCTTAAAATCTTTTGTTTTGGTAGATAAAGGATACTGATGGGTTAGGTTTTACGTCGCATTTACAGATGGAGAAAAGTGACTTTACTACTGCAGTTGAGGAAGATGAACATTCTGTGTGCATGTTACACCGAAGAGTGGGAAGAGAACATGCAGGACACACCTACACTAGACACAAGAACAGCGAGACAGAAGAAAACTCAACAGACATCCACTGGCACCAGGTGATTTCACCTTCACGTTGTAGAAGCGCAGAGGAACCAGGAATGGGCCTCACACCACCTGCCTTAGACCAGGACACTAGATACAGCAGGGGATTCATCTGTAAATATGGAGCAACATTAGTTAAGCAGAGGAAGCTACTGTAGAATCTTGGTTTTTCAAATGCAGAGCAGCAGGCAGCCTACACCTCTCAGAGTCTTAGTTCAAAATCTTCCTACTGGCATTTGCACAAAACAAAGCTCCCTGGTCTTCTGACATCATCGGCTGGGCTAAGAGAACCAGTGGACTTTCCAGAGTGAAGGATATCTTTACCTGGTTGTCCCCATTGTGGACTTCAACCTCTTCAGCTATTTCCTTGGACTCATCTGAAATCACTATCATTTTAATTTTAGTTTTATACATCAGAATCACTTTTTGCGCCGCAGCCTTTATCAGAGGGAACTATCGCTTCCTCAATGCAGTTATCCGGGGCTCCATAAACTGGTACCAGTCCATGTAGCTTCATATGGTATCTGTTTGTGCTTTTCCCACCTTGCTGAGTCTTTCTTTTGTCTCATTCAGCACATGGGTGAGAGGGTTGTCTCTTGCTCTGAGGACCTTCACTCTTGATTGAGTCATCCCATTGGATATCCGATATTTTTTCCTGCTCCATCTGTGTTTTATTCTTCTCAAACTGCTCCATAATGTTCAGTCTTTGGGTCTGTAGTAGATGACCTCTCTAAATGTTGAGCTCTTCTGCCTTTGCATTGATTTCTTTTACTTTCTCACTGGCTTCCTGTTCAATAAAAGCCATCACGTGCTTAACTTGCTTTTGTACATCGGCACTGCTGGGGGCCATGGATGAAGTGATGCTAGGATGCTGGTCAAAGTCCCAAGTTAAGAACTGAAAATAGGGATGGAAAGAACAGAAGAGGAAAACCCTCAACTAATTTCTTAATTATAACAACTCTTTATATCATTGCAACTGTATTTAAACATGAGCTTGAGAAGGGAGAAACATCCAAGATATAGTCACTCTTTTAACATTTTTGACTTGTATAATTATATACAGCCTTACAGTCGAATCAATGTACAGTAACTGCCTAATAGAAATAATTTCTAATGATGCATCTTTAGACTGCTGGAATAGGTCTTCGTTTGAGGCAGTGGTGTGGAAACCACATGACTTGCAAAATAATTTATCAGCCAATACCAGGTCGAATCCAGCATTTCATTTTGGTGCTTAACATGATGCCCTGGTTGTTCTTGTACTAGAGGACAGAACACGGTAAAACTTGTGAGACCAACAGCGGGATTACACAGACAGCCAATAGCTATTCTTTCTTGTGATGTTTTCATAGAACCGTATAGGCAAGAAATTTTATAGAGGAAGGGGGTTAAAGTAGGACCAAAACTTGGTTTCTTTCGTGTCTTGTTTCTTCTTTACAGAAAGACATGGATGATATAGAATATATCTGTTTCAAATTGAAAAGCAGGCTGTGGAGATGGTTAAAGAATTACCTTGCCAGGATAGAAAAGACATACAAGAACATTGGTTGACTACAGACAATTTTACAGTAGAGTAGGACTAGTTGATCCATTTCAGAAAGAAACTTTCACAACCATTGTCTAAAAATCCAGTGAGTCATTTGGAGGGAAGGCTCTTTTCCAGTCCCCTGACCACTGTCAACATTATTATTCCAGGAACTCTGTAAATTCCTTTAAAAATTAGAATCAGTTGTGCAAGTGGATTTCTTTGACATGTCTATATGGGCAAAAAAATTATCAAAATCAAACTCTCTCCCTCCATTTCTTTTTCCCACTTCCCAAAGCAATCTCATTCAACAGACTTCATAGTGCCATTTTTACACATGTACATAAAATATTTTGATCATATCCATTCTTTCCTGGTAGTACTCCCATTCCAAACATTAAATAAATAATATATATAATAATAGTAATTATATATATGTATGTATATAGTAGGGCCATTTAAGAGGATTAGAAGAGGAGAGAATGTTAGAGAGTAAAGAAACACAGAAATGGGTTTCATCTATGCATCAAATTAGCAAAATAAAATTTACTAAAAGCTGTTAAATAAGTGGAAGTCATAGGGATAGAGAAAAAATTGAGAGTAAATGAAGGGATTGTTTTATTTAAAAGCTGTATATGCATGTGTAAAATATCATAGTGAACCACTTTGTGGGTAATTATCATGCACTAAAAAAAGATTTCTGTGAATTTCGGCATCACTCAGTGGAATGGATTCAATGAATAAGGAGTCTCATCCAATTTTGAGAATCTATGTACCTTAGCCTAGAGAAAGTAGAAATGTTAATGCTGTTGCCAGCATAGCAGCATTAAGCAGCACCAGAAAAACAGTAATATATTGACTACTCTTAACATGTGCTATTAGTTACCTGTACCATTGAATAACATTTGAATCCTTTGTTCAATGACAGGAGTGATTTACAGGGATTTACTACACTGCCCTATCTAATCTTTTGGCCAAGGCATTCAGTGCTAAGACTGCTGGGTTTGGAGCACTGTTTGTGGCTAAGGCATAGAACCAAGCCAGATAGCCCACATGGGGATCAAAGCAAAAACGTTGGCTGCACTCAGCCAGCTCTCTGTGCAACCTAGTTAACCACATATGATTCCCATAGAGCCATCAATCTCAACTTAGAGAGATTGAATGTCCCTTAACTGCTACAATTGATAGTAAGATTCCTGTAGCCAAATGTTTAACTGTCTGGGTGCTTATTTGGATGCTAATCAATTCTGGAAAGCTCTGAGTGGTTTTGGGTCACATTGAAAAACAGCCTGTCTCTGGGCTGCCACTTGCTCATTTGTGGTTTATCATTTGTTTGCATCTGTTCCAGGTGTGAAAATTAATTCATCCATTTATTCAGCACTCTAAAATGTACAACATGGTTTTGTATGTAATGATCTCATTTAACCTCATCAAATATACCACTCTATCAGATTTGTCCCTTTGCATCTCACCATTGTATCTTTCCAGTCTCCAAATGATAAATGAATTATTCAGTCAAATCCTTCTCTCCAAATGCCACCTACAGTGCTTCGGATAGTGTGCAAACAAATGCTAATATAAATGAAATGACTAATTCACTATCATTTTAATTCAAGATTGGCATAAATTTTCTTTTATGCAGAAATTTAACATCCATAAAATAGTATCTGAGTGTTCAAATAATTATGTTTACTGATGTGGATAAAACAAAAGTCCTCCTCCTGCCTCCATTTCTCAGTACTTCCCTCACAACAAATCATACACTTACAAATGTTATGGAACCGCAGTATTCTTCAGGGCGTTCTATGAAACCCAGAATGAAGAAAAGGGGGAAAATGGAAAGGAGGGGTGAAAATGTCCAAGGCAGTTACATTGATCAAGATGCATTGTATTCATAAACTGCTTTGCTGAATGGCAGCTCCTTTGTACAACAACTTGATATAATAATAAAACAACTAACTCTTACAGAAGCAATACCTGTATGAACCATTAGTGCAAATATTACTTTAATAGTAAGATTTTTCTTTGCTCATTAATTTAGAGTAGACAATTTTAATGCATTTTGATATTTTTATATTACTAAACAAGCTCAATCTTAAAAATGTGGAATTATTTTTTAAAGGAAGGCAATCACCAAACACCATCTTACTCAGCATTTCCTCATCACCAGAGGCAACCACTTAAAAAAAAAATTGTACTAGGGCGGAGAGTTTGACCTAGTGATTAAAGTGCTTGCCTAGCATGCATGAAGACCCGGGTTCGATTCCTCCGTACCACATACATAGAAAAAAGCCGGAAGTGGTGCTGAGGCTCAAGTGGTAGAGCTCTAGCCTTGAGAAAGTCCAAGGACAGTGTTCAGGCCCTGAGCTCAAGCCCAGGACTGGCAAAAAAAAAAAAAATTGTACTATTTCTGTTTTCATGTACCATGAAATTTGTTGCAACTATGCTTACTTTGCTGTTATTCTTTTTAGCTTTGGTACATTATTTATCCCCTTCCACTTTTTTGGTGCTCATCCTGAGACCTGAACTCAGGTCCTAGCTGCTGTTCCTGAGCTTTTTTTGCTCAAGACTTCTACTCTACCACTTGATTCACAGCTCTGTTTTCAGTTTTTTGGTGGTGAGCAGGAGATAAGGGTCTCATGGACCTTCCTTTCTTGGCTAGCTTTGAACGACAATACTCAGATCTATGCCTCCAAAGTATTTAATATTACAGAAATTAGTCACTGGTGCCTAGTTTTGCTATATGTTTACGCACATATCCATGACACATACAATTCTCCAACCTAAAGACTTAGCAATAAACAAATATGAGCAGATCAATATTCATTATTTACATTGTTGTGAGTATATATGTACTAGTTTTGCTTGAACCATGTGTGATTCTATGGCTACTTTTCCTTTTCTGAAACAAATTTTGTTTTTCTTAAAAGTAGTATTTTTTGTTGTTATTTTCTGTCTTGTTTGTATATGCACTTATTATTGTAAGTGCATCTCACATATTCTTGTATATTACTGTCATTTGAAACCCCAAATACTGAAAGTTATTGAGTATTTTGCTAAATGTATTTTCTTAAAGGAATATCTTTAATAAATGTGATAAGAATATACATACTTACACAAATTTGTCCATCTCTTATGACTGTCATTTTAGATTTTTGGGTTTTATTCGTTGTTCACACATAATGTGGTTCATCATGACTGATTTTTTACTTGTCCCTTTTGTAGTGTCTCTCATTCTTTTCCTGTAACTAGGGCTCCCATTGAGTTCAACGTGAGTATGGAATAAAGCATACACAAGTATCCTCTGTTGAACAGTCAGGTTATTCTAGCATCATTCATTGACATAGTGTTTTCTATACACCCCAACAATAGCAATAGCAAAATATCATAAGGAAACAGGATCTCTCAAAATTTGTGAAACACATTTATATTCTGTGAAGTCCCTTGGGAAAGCTATTGGTGAGTTACAAGGGCTAGAAATTGAAATTATAGTGACCCAGACAGGAAGAATTCTCACCCCTCTATCTCAAGCAGATGCCCAGGAGTGGACGGTCTCTATTTCTTTCTTCCTTATCACCTTCCTGACCTCATGACCACTCTCATTTGTTGCTACCAAACCCAGTGTGCAAAATAATATGTATTTTTGTCTTGTGCTTTTCATCTTCCCACTCGCTTTCATGTTTCTTCATGTAGTAATCAGTTCATATTGTTGCATTAGCTTGCTTTGTTACCATCTATAAATTGACCATGTTACTGATTTGTGGCTATGCGGTGGTCTGGGAGAAGAATAGAAATCCATTTATTATGCAACAGAGGTCAAGCCTCTCAACATGATTCTCCACAAGTGTCATCTGTGCACACTACAGGAAATGTGCCAATTCTTCCTCCTTTTCCTCCTCCTTGACATAATAGACAAAGAAAGTGAGAGAAATTAGAAATGTCACATGTAGCTGATGGTAGCCTATTTCTCATCTCATATCAGAAACATTCTATTTTGTACTCCTCTGTTAGTATTTGAACATTCATAATATTCTTTGAGGAAAATGTATAGAATGTGAACAGACTAGCAAAAGCCAACTGTTTCTGTCTGAATAAATGTAGCTGACTTATGACTCAATTTCATAATTTTTAAATCAAACATTTAAGTTCTATTCTATATGTCTTTTAGCATCTGTAAGAGATTTGGGGTTCCATGATATATGAGTAATATGTTATATTTTGGTCTTTGTTCAAAGACTTCATTAGAGAGATTTAAGGCACTTTAAAAACCCGAGGCAATCAATGATCTCATTTAATTCATACAGAAGAAAACTTTTCTATCAATGTTGTGATTCTAAGTTCTCAGTCTGTTTTGAATATAATTGCAAAGTATACTATCTTGTAGTAGTTTTGTGTTCAACTATTATTTGTTGAATAAATGAATCATGCTTAATGAATGTCACTAAGAATTACGAATCTTTCTTTCTTTCTTTCTTTCTTTTTGTTTTTTTGGTGGATCATGGGGCTTGACCTCTGCCTGGGCATTGTCCCTGTGCTCTTCAGCTCAAGACTAGAACCATATTCCTGGGCCTGGGTGTTATCCCTGAGCTTTTCAGCTCAAGACTAGAACCATACACCTGGGCCTGGGTGTTATCCCTGAGCTTTTCAGCTCAAGGATATTGCCTTACCCTTGAGCCAAGCTCTACCCCTTGTTTTCTAGAGGTTAATTGGAGATAAGAGTCTCATGTCCTTTTGTGTCTGGGCTGGCTTTGAACCTTGATGCTCAGATTTCAGCCTCCTGAATAGCTAGGATTACAGGCATGAGCCACTGTCCCTAGCTTCAGTTATTTTTTCAACTGGCGCAGTAAGCTACATAAATTCCTAAATATCAAATCTGCAGGCAAAATTATAATTCTTTTTTTTTGCCAGTCCTGGGGCTTGAACTCAGGGTTTGGATATTGTCCTTGGACTTTTTGCTCAAGGCTAGTGCTCTGCCATTTGAGCCATGGCATCACTTCCAGCTTTTTCTCATTATGTGGTACTGAGGAATCAAATCCAGAGCTTCGTGATGCTAGGTGAGCACTCTACTATTAGGCTATGCTCCTGGTCCCATATTTTAATTCTTAATGGTTTCCTCTGCTGTGTTTCAAATGTTGATTATTCATTTTTCCTCAATACCATTGCCTTCTTCGGAGCCTTCTGTATCTACAACTGATTTGTGTAATCTTTACTCATCTCTTTAGATCAAGTGTCCTCCAGGGTTTGTTTGTTTGTTGTTTTTAGTACTTATATTTGAACTCATGGCTTGTGCTTGTTAGCCTGGCACTCTTCTGATTAAGCTCAATTCTTGATGTTTAAGTTGTTTTTCAAATAGAATTAACATTTATGACCAAGCTGGACTGGATCACAATTCTTCTATTTCTCCTTCCTATAAAACTGAGAAGACAACAGTGGATCACCATACCTACCTTTTTGGTTTTTTTCTAGCCTTGCATGATAATTTTTCCCAATCTCAGCCATCTAAGCAGCTCAAACTACATGTGTTAATCAATGCTCCCAGCTATCTCCAGCTTTGTTTTCTTTTGGTTTGGTGTGGTTTTAGGAGGGTTTCCCCTCCCCTTAAATCTATACTTCCAATTCTAAATTCTTGGTGGAGAGGCATCTCATCCAACATCAATTATGGATTGTATGTATCATATGAAATAAAATGCATAAAAGCACACACTGGCTTAAGTCTATATTTTTTTCATAAGGCAGAATTCTGAGTTGGGACACCCTAATTCAGGATAATAGGGTTATGATACCTGGTACTTTTTCTTTTGTGGTCAGTCAATGACTTGTCACACAGTTCCCACAATTTTTGCCTGCAGGTGTTGAAGTATTAGATGCTTAGGAAAAGGACAGAATGTGGTGGAGCCTATCATTATTTTAAGGAGTCTTTAAAAATCTTCTCTCAAACATGCCCTTACACAGTTCTGTCCTATATCTGTATTCACTTTCAAAGAAGACTTGGAAGTACAGTTTCATGTTTAAAATTGCAGTTTTGCCACGTAGGATAAAGGGCAACATTTGTATTCTGATAACTCCCAAGCTGTGTCTGCCGTCTTTGTCCTTTATACCTAAGCTCTGGATGAAATTTTGGTGGGACACAAATGCCAGAAAGAAAACAAAATGGTTCATTAAATCCAACAGGTCAAGATTCCCAAACATCTCCATTACATTGACTAGTTTTTGTCTCTCATCCTCTCATTTGCATTCATTGAATCAAGCCCATTTACTTTTTAAGCACATTTATTTTATAGCTACTCTATTCTATGCATCATGCTGAAAGATAACTTTATATATATATATATATATATATATATATATATGAATGAGGTATTTTTTCTACCTAAAGGAATCAACAAATGGGTGAAGGGTCCTAGTGTGGCTGCATCCAGGAATGAATTAGATGAATTGCTACATCTGAAGAGTACCTATAGGCAAGCAGCTCTCTTTAGCTGAGGGCAATTCTGGGAGAAAGTGTAGCCAACCTTTCCAATGATAGAAAACACACAAATAGCAAAAATAATCCTTAGTGGAAAGAACTAAATATCAATACCAAACTTCAAACTCTATTATAAAGCCATAGTTACAAAAAAATAGCTTGGTACTAGCACCTGAACAGACTTGAGAATAAACATGAAGACCCCGCAGACCTATGTCTTCCGTAAGGGAGCCAAAATTATCAGATGGAGGAAAGACAGTTTGTTCAAAAATTGGTACTGGCAGAATTGGCTATGAACATTTAGAAAACCCATATTGGATCCTTCTATATCACTGTGCACCAGAATCAACTCCAAATGGATCCAAGACCCCAAGTCAAGATCAGATACAGAATGGGAGAGGGGAAACACTAGGGCTCCTTGGCACAGGTGAAACTTCCTAAATAAAAATCCAGAAATGCAACAAAGAAAGGCTGGGTAAACAGGATTGCATGGAACTACAGAGCTTCTGTAAGGACAGGATTATATAACAGCATGCGGGTAAGAACAGAGTGGCTCAAAGGTGTACTGTCCACATACTGTTTGCTGTAGAACTTAGTCACCTTTCTCTTTGTGGGGAATCTGCTGATATACTAACTTCTTTGTGTCATTTTTTAAAGATGAAGTAAAATAAAGCACATAAACCACTTGACAGAGTACCCAGGACATTGCAAGTGCGGTAATAATATTTGCTGTTGTTGCTGTTGTAATGCTGGTTGACTGCAATAGTAAGTTAAGAGATGCTTTACAAAAAGTGTCATCAGTCGCTGGGAATGTGACTAAGTTGTACATGCTTGTATAGCATGCATGAAGCCCTGGGCTTGATTCCTCAGTACCACATACACAGAAAAGGCTGGAAGTGGCACTGTGGCTCAAATGGTAGAGAGCTAGCATTGAGCAAAGAGAGGCTCAGGGATATTACGACCACTGGAGCTTGAAAAAAAATGCATCATCAATGAGAGAGAGCAAAGCAAAAGGTGATATGGTCCAAAAAGAAATATACTCATTATCTAATTTATATAACTGCAACTTCTCTATACATTACCTTTATAATAAAAAATAAAAAGTACGTAGAATATTATCAAAACTTCTATTAGTTTAGACTCTGCTTTGAGGTGTTAATTAGAAAGCAAAAATGCCCAAAGACAGTTGCTTTTAATTTCCTCTTAAGGATTTTGGTCATTTATATTAAATTATGTAATCTTTATTGTGAAAAAAAGAATTTTAAATCTCTTTACCACCATATAGCTTTTTCTTTTTTTCTTTTTAATATTTTTATTGTAATTAATAAAAGGGTTACATGATATTTGCCAGATAGAAGGTGCATTAATTCACATACATTGATACCCTTTCACATGTCTTGGTCCCCATTACCCTCCCCCCCCACCCCCCATCTTGGTTTTCCCCCCTTCCCTATCCAATTTCAAATAACCAAATACAAATATATCCAATATATCAGATAACAAAGTGAGATACTGTAACAATATGAGATAACCAAGGGACAGCAAAAGAGATGAGAGATAACATAGTACATTAAGGACAACAATCATTCATTATATGGGTTTTGTTTCAATATCCTAGAGGTCCTTTCAATTAGTTTCATACTATATGGCCTTATGGAACATATAGCCTTTTCATAGCACTGACTTTCTACTCCTCCATCCTACTTTTTGCTCATGGAATCAAATAACCATCAAAATAAGTTCCTATATTGTAAGAAAATACTAGATGCTGTAGATACTAAGAAAAGGAGAGTCTTATCCTCAAAATTATAAGGTTTTATTCATATTATACTTAATAAGATTTAGCTTATTATGTTATCTTATTAAATAGATGAGACATCAAAGAGGCTAATTAATGTATTCAATGTCTTACAGAGGGAAAGTGAGCAGAACAGGGACCAAATTCTTGGAAAAGTAGATAATTGTTATGCTTATGAAGGAAATTATCTAGCCAGGCACCAGTGGCTCACATCTGTAATTCTAGCTACTCAGGAGGCTGAGAGCTGAGGATCTCAGTTCAAAGCCAGCCCTGGCAGGACGGTCCACACCTTAAAGAGCAAAAAAAAAAAAGGCAAAACAAACAAACAAACAAAAAACCTGGACTGTCAAGAGTGAATCGGGAAGAAACTCATCTATAATTTTTGGATTATAAAAGTTATAGGCTCTACTCTAAAGTTTCAAAAAGAGAGGAAAGAACTTCTCATGATATTCGTAATAATTTGCTAAAATGTCCTCCCTCTGTGGGAGTGGAACAAAAACAGTTTTCACAGATCAAAAAAAAAAAATCTCTGCAGGAAAATTAGGCTCCCATTTGAATTTCAGTCAAAGAATTTTTTGTGTTTTATTAAAAAATATATCGACAAAGTCTGAAACCAATTAATATTGGTCCTAGTCTTCCTTAAAGTAGCTCAAATACTTTGATTTTGTGAAAACCCACTTTTCCTCCTGTGCATTCAGAGAACACAAGATACATTCTGTTTCAAATTGATCATTATAAATAGAGTAACATTGCTTTTCTTTTCCTTGATTTCTTTTTCTTTTTTCTTTCTTTGTTCTTTTCTTTTTTTTTTTTTTAGAGTAACTGAGGACCGGAAATGGAGGAAGAGAAAAAGAAGGTCAAATGTGAAAGGTAATAGAAAGTAGACACTTTTTTTGGTAGCTAGCCCGAGATAAAATGTCCACACTATCTAATGGATGAGATTAATGTAGGTAACTTAGAAGAGTAATTCATTCTCTGAATGCTTTCTTTAAAAAGGGAAGCATAATTACTGCTGTGGCTAACTTCACTGACAAAATGAGCCAAATAACCACAAGCTTTTCTATTCTTTTTCTTTTCATTTTATTTCGTGTGTGTGTGTGTGTGTGTGTGTGTGTGTGTGTGTGTGTGTGTTAACTGGACAAGCATTTTAAAAATAAGCAAAAGCTCCAGTGCTAATTACAACATAGTCTGAAAAGATCTTAAAGAATAACAAACCCCAGAAATGAATGCTGTGGAAGATGTGAGGAGAGATGTTTCCATACAATACTACTACAGAAATGTGCCCAGTTCTCCCAGAAAAAGAAGTGTTCATTTAGCTTGATTTAAATAGAGATTAGGTAGTGAGCAGATGGAGCCCATTTGAGACTGTTTGGCAGGCCTGCTCGTTGGACTGTGTAAATGGAGACTGTGAGGGAGGGGGCAGGAGAAGGAGGGTTGGAAATGGAAGAGGAGGGGAATCCGACTAAACAGATGCTCCCCCCCAAAAAAATTCTTTACTCTCATGAGATATTGGAACCAAGAAATAAGTTTCAAGACAGTAAGATAATAGAATATGAGTTTATATTTTGCCTTGATGCATTAACAAAAGAAAAAGTGATACACAAAGGTATACGAGAAGGTCAGGGCTAAGTGTGGAGAATACAGCCAAAAATCCAACATAAAACTTACAAAATTTCAGGAAAGTGAGCAAAGGGGTGGTTTGGGAGATTATGCGTGTCAGAATGTTGAAAGGGTGTATTCTATTCATGAACTGATTGTCGAATGTCAACTCCTTTCTACAACTACTTAATATAATAAAATATTTTTAGAACTTGAACCAGGTTAAGATAATTTGTAAACAAAATTTAAGTCCATTTTACTAGAATTTGGTTGATGGATGGCACTCCTACATATTTTTCTTTATTTTACACCATTCAGTTAGACATTCTAGGTTGAATAAAGAAAAGCCATGCTCTGTAGTTCATACTTTTAGATAACAGTCTCTATAGCTCTTTAGTGTCCACCAATATAGTCACTGAACATGTCACAATGGAACACTTAAAATGAGTGTAAGGTTTTTCTTTGTTGTAGTTCTTAAGAAAGTGATGAGAAAGTCAAGAAATTATTAGTAAGTCCATATTTCAAGCATGTACACTGCAACAGGAGAAGCTTAGAAACTGGGCATTTCTTGTGTGGAATTTCCATAAGAATTTAAATTATTGGGAAGGGGGAAATCAATAACAAACAGAGGTAACAGAGAGGTCAGAAGTTCCATCTACCTAGCAGTTGTTTCTGGTCAATGAGTTAGTGCATTTGAGTTGCTATAACAAAAATGCTCTAAGCTGGATCAGTCTGAGAAATGTGCTTCCAAACATCCAAGTGGTTAAGAAATCTAAGATAATGATCTTGTAGATTGTATGTCTGCAGAGGGCCCATTTTCTGGTTTCCATAGGCCCTTCTTACCATGGTTTCAGGGGTAAAGTGATTCCCTGGGGTATAAAATCAGTGATCACATCCAACAAAGCTTTTCTTTCATTATTTAATTAACTTCTAAAGACCTTTCCTCCCAACACCACTAGCTCAGAGTTCGAATTTCAGTATATTCATTTGGGAGGCCCTAAAATTCAGACCAGTATAGTAAAGAAAATGTACAAATATTAATGCTACTAAGAATCCTAGGGTTCTCTAATTGTTTTCTGAGGACTCCTTACTGATCTTCCTGGTGAGTGATACAATCCTAGAAAAGTAAGAACTGTAAAAATAAAGATAAAATTTTAAAACACTACATTTATGCAATCATGAAGACAATAGAGAGTACCCTTTTAATAACTTTACTTGCCAAACTGAAAGTAGATAACACATCTAGTTAGACTGCTGCTGTATAAAACAAACAAACAAAGTATCTGGGAAGCACGAATACAGTTTGTTGTAGTTAATATACTTATACTGGCCCAACCTTATTGCCCATAGTCCATTCATTCTTGATGCTGCCTACACCATTGACTCTACAATTCAAGATAGTATATCACATAGAGTATTTTCTCTGCCCTAAATGTCTTTTATGTTCTCCCTGTTTACCAACTTCTCCTCAACCCCTGTGATCACTCACCTTTTCATAGTCTCCTACAATGTCACACATCATATAGTCTTTCCATGTTGGGTTCTTCTACTTACTAATATTCATGTAGCTATCTACCCTGGCTTGGTAGTTCATCTTTTCTTAGTGCCAAATAATGTTCCATAATTAGGCATATTATTGCTAATAGTAGAGTAAGAATATATTTAATTATTTGGAAATCTATTAAATTTTCATCCAAAGTGGCTGAACCATCTCACATTATTTTTTTAAATTTATTGTCAGGGTAATGTATAGAGGGGTTACAGTTACATTCGCCAGATAGTAGGTGCATTACTTCTCACACATTGATACCCCTTCTTATGTTTTTGTCCCCATTTCCGTCCCCACATGCCCTCTCTCACATTATTTTTTTTCCTACCTGGAATTACTGGATGGAAGTTGTGAGAGAAAGAGAAGCTCAGTCATGGAACTGAGTTCCTAACAGAAGTAAACCTCTGTTAGGATCCAATTCAATGGGGTTTCAAAGCAAGAAGAGTGACAATAGACTCTATGGTATCAGATTAGGGCTGCATTTCATATTATAGCAACTGAATACTTTGAAACAAAAGTGTTGGTATTTGGAAAATGGAAGATACACATGTGTAGTACAAGAGGAATGTGGGAGGTTTAAGAAGTTATATACTCTGCCTAGAGAGGTAGCACATGCCTGTAATCCTAGCTACTCATTAAGCTGAGTTCTGAGGATTGTGGTTTCAAGCCAGCTTGGGCAAGAAAGTCCATGAGACTCTTATTTTCTCAATTCAAAAAAGCCAAAAATGATGCTGTGGCTCAATTGGTTGAACACTAGATTTTGAACACAAAAGCTCCTGGACAGCCCCAGGCCCTGAGTTCAAGCCCTAGGATTGGCATAAAATAAAAAGTAAACTCAAGTTAAGTACTCAAAGCACTGCCCTTGGTCCTAGGAGAGAACCAGGAAAGTCAGGATTATTCTTAAGGTGACAGGAAGTAAACAAGCAAAAATGGGAGAGGTATTTGGGGTTAGTCTTCATGAGTTTTTGAGTGAATATTTCCCCTACCCTTTGAAATTTAGAGTGACCCAAGTCTCCATAGACTGATTACAACTGCCGGTGAATATTAATCTCCCAGTTACAGTGACTTGAGCCAGAGAAATGTAATCTCCCAGAGCACTTGCTGCAAGCACAATGAAATCAAGGGATGCCGGAGATCCATTGTACAATTACTGCCTTCAGAGAGCTTTTGAGACACCAGTGGAAGTGTGCATGTGGGAATACCTCCTAGATTTCAGACACTCCTTAGAGAACACAGGAGCATAATACAACAGATAGATTACATTGTCCCATTAGTAGAGTTTTAACCTTTGTGAAATATGTTATTTTTCCTTATATTGTTTCCATGTTCATAATCTCACCAGAATTGCAGTGTGGATAAAATATACATTGTAGAATACAATATGCATTGTAGAATACACCGAGGCAAATATATTCAATATCTAGGATGTTAGCTGATGGTAGAAAATTCTTTCCAGGTACTCAAAGCTACAGAAATGTGGATTATCACTTACAATTGTGAGTGGTCAATCCAGTATACCGGACAACTACTTCCATCCTGGAGACTCACTACTGACTCTATATAATGAAGAATTTGAGAGATCAGTGGCTAAGTAATAGACAAATTAACAAACAGTACTGAAAAGAAACAGAACTGGAGAAAGGAAAAGGGAAAGAAAGACAAGTGCGGAGAGAAATAGGAAAAACAAGAAACACAAAGGGTAAAAAGAAAAGTGAAAGAAGGGACAAGGGAGAAGGAAAGAAAGCAGAAGGGATACAAATAGGAAAAAGAAGCTCAAGTGTTTGGAAGGTTATCATTAATTATTTTAAGGATCACTAGTTGGTGACATTATTAGCATGTTGTCATATTGTCAAGGGAGTTTCCGGAAGAGGCTAGCCCATGAACCAATGGACTAAGAAAAAGATCAAGCCTTTAAAATACCAGTGGGCATCTTCTATATTTTGTAGGCACAGATCAAACAAAAAGGCATGAGCAGATTCAATCTCTTTCCCTGTCCTTTAATCTCTGTTTCTGGCTCCTTCCTTAGCTGGAAAATTCATCTGTCTTTGGATATCAGAGGTCTTGTCGCCGGACTCTGAGAAACCCTCTGACTTCTCAGAAATTTGGTCTTGCATTTCAATTGTACCACTTGCTTTCCTGAGTCTGTAGCTTGCGGAGGCAGCTCTTGGGAGCTTCAGAGTTTCATAAGTCAGCTCCCATAACAGATATTCTCTTATGCCCATCTCTATATATTCTATTCTTTGCTTCATTTGGAGAATTCTAAAGCCAAACCACTAGTTCCCTGCTTTGTACATGGATATTTATCCAAGGAATATTTACTAAGCTTCTATTAAACATATTTCAAAGAGATAGGAATATTTTTCAGACAAAGCAAAAGACATGTCCTTGAGCACAGCCCTAGAAAAATCTTGTTATAAATCCAGGACTAAACTAACAAAATTCATGGAAAAGTGCTTATATAGTTAATAGTTACAACAAAAATCACTGTGAAAGAACAACAATAATGAAATAGTCCTTTGAAATGTATCAAGCCTAATATTTCTCTTCACTTATTTTTAAATCTTTCTTGAATTATACTTTAGTTTCTCTTATAAATTTCTGAACATTCTTTCCAAATTGTATACCAAATACTACTTTGACAAACTATAGTAAGCAGTCAGTTTGGCTTTCTTTATATTATTTTTCTTTCTCACTTGTTACACCTAATATATTTCAACTTAACAGTAACCAGAAAATACAGAAAATGCTTCTTTGTCTAATTTGATTTCAACTTAAAGCTGAACATTATAATTTATTTCCATTTTTAACCTTTATTTGGGATTGTTTCTGGTTGTGAATTGGGAAAGAATATTTTTGTCAATTTAAATAAAGCAAAATGAAGCAGGTCATGGGTACAGAAAGCCCATGGGTAAGAGGAGCAAAGGCAAAAGTTTAAAACAAAAGAATGCAAACAAAATATATAACAGAACACAAAGCATCATGACTCAACATTAACTAACTTTTTGTCCTGTCATAGCCTAAGAGCCTTGCTTTTGAAATTGAAAGATGAATTTCCTTCTTTATGTTGTGGGCAGTGGTAAAGCAGGTCCAATATAGTATCCTAAGATCACACTGGAATACTACTCCATAGTCTCAGTCAGCTTCCAAGCCTTGGTGACACTTCTCTCTGATAATGCATTTTCAAGTAATGTGTCTTTTGTATAGGAAAAGTGAGTAATGGCTCACTACTGTACTGATTTATGCTCCTTTCTGACACAGAGCTAGATTAGGTTTACTTTATTGTCAAGCCAATGCTTGATACATTAACATTGGTTAACTAGGGAAGAAACTTGCCAGAAAAAGTGAAGTTGAAACACTTTATTTACTTTCCCCAAAGAATTGTCCTTTTCTTTTGATGATTCCCATTATCAAAGGCCATTGCACAATGCACAAAGCACAAGGACTGCATTCAAATGTCCTTCCTTATAATCTGTGTACACCAATCTTGAGCTTAGGGACAATTACTGAAGTTCAAAATCAGACGAGTATTTAGAGTTTGAATAAGAATAATAATGGTCATGAGGCTTTTGTCTGTTGTATGGTTACTGAAGATCTTCTCCCACTCCGTAGGCTTCTAGTTAGTTGGCTATCTATGTCCTTTGCCATACAGAAGCTCTGCAGTTTAATGCAGTCCCATTAATCCAGACTTTCTTTGATTTGTTGTTTCTGGGTCCTTATTAAGAAAGTTTCAACCTGTGCCAAGGAGACCTAGAGTATCTCCTATTCCTTCTTGTAAACTTTTCAGTGAATCTATTTTTACCTCCAGATCTTTGATCCATTTGAAGTTAATCCTGGTGCAGGGTGACAAAGAAGGATCCAACTTTAGTTTTCTGCAAGTGGTTCTGCCAGCACCACTAGTTGAAGAGGCTGTCTTTCTTCCATTCTATTTTTTTGGCTCCTTTATATCAACAGCTAAAAAATTGATTCACTCTAAAACTAATCTCCAAAGAAACAACCATCCCAATAAAAGATGGTCCAAAGACTTAAAGAGAGTCTTCTCTGAAGAAGAAATAAGAATGGCCTATAAACACATGAAGAAATGCTCGACATCTCTGGTCATAAAAGAAATGCAAATCAAAACAACTCTAAAATTCCACCTCACTCCAGTTAGAATGGCCAGGATCAAGAAATCTAATAACAACAGATGCTGGAGGGGATGTGGCCAGGAAGGATCACTACTACACTGTTGGTGGGAGTGTAAACTCATTCAACCACTATGGAAAGCAGTATGGCAGTGCCTCAAAAGACAAAACATAGAGCTCCACTGTGACCCAGCAATTCCATTACTTGGCATTTACCCAACTGTCCAGAAACAAGGGCATCCTAAATCTACTCACACAATGATGTTCATTGCAGCACTATTTACCATAGCAAAGATATGGAATCAACCCAGATGCCCCTCGATTGATGAGTGGATCAACAAGATGTGGTATTTGTACACAATGGAATTCTATGCTGTTGTCAGAAAGAATGACATTGTCCCATTTGTAAGGAAATGGAAAGAGGAAAAATCTTATTAAGTGAAGTAAACCAGACTCAAAGGAACATAGGCTCAATGATTTCCCTCATTTATCATAATCAGTAGGAACCTTGGGCTCTCCTAACAGAGACTTACAATAGAACAAAACCTAGATACATAAGGCCATATATAAACAAAAGGACCTCCAGGATATAGAAACAAAACCATATAATGAGTGATTGTTGTCCTTAATGTACTGTTATCTCTCATCTTGGTTATCTCATATTGTTACAGCATTTTACCTTGTTATCTGATATACTGTATATATGTTTATCTGGCTATTTGAAATAGGATAGGGAAGGGGAGGAAACAAAATGAGGGAAGGGGATTAGGGGAGGGAAATGGGGTCCAAAACTTGAGAAAGGGTATCATTATTTGTGAAGTAATGCACCTTCTATCTGGTGAATATAATGTAAACCTTCTATTAATTACAATAAAATTATATGAAAAAAGAACAATAATGGTCAGTCACTATGTATTAAGGAGAGGCTTGTATAGCTACATACTTTAACTAGTAAAAAGAAGATTATTAAAGGAAGTAATTTGATTTGTTTATGGTGGTATATGAGATGAAAATCAAAAAGAGACCCATTAAACATTACGAGACAAGACCTGATTCTTTATGTACACTTATATAAAGATTAAACTGATTATTACAAGCCTCAAGAAATAATTCCCTCTCCTCTGATGGGATTTTCTTAATTGTTAAAACAGAGTCAGGTGTTTCTGCTGATAATAAGGCTCAGAGCTCTCCTTGCATACAGTTACCACTTAGAACTAGTCTGTAATCTGGGCCAGGAGTTTGGCCTAGTGGTTAAAAGTGCTTGCCTAGCGTGCATGAAGACCCGGGTTCGATTCCTCGGTACTACATACATAGAAAAAAGCCGGAAGTGGTGCTGAGGCTCAAGTGGTAGAGCTCTAGCCTTGAGAAAGTCCAAGGACAGTGCTCAGGCCCTGAATTCAAGCCCAGGACTGGCCAAAAAAAAGAACTAGTCTATAATCATTTCTTCTATTTCATCCTTCTGCAAGTCTTTTTTTCTTTCTACTGCCATAAATTTCACTTGAAAGTACTATTGGTTTTAAAATTGATTTTTATGTCCTTCTTCAAGTTGCTTCCTATGAATTTCTGTCCATGGATTTGTTGCTTTTAAGCATAAACTATAGAAATAGACAACTTGTCACTGGACAACTCCAGCACTTAAGAGGTATGTGATCATGGGTAAATTACCAAAACATTCTCAGCTCTGGTTGTATACATACAATAACTGGGAAAATTAAATAAGATGGTACATGTGAAAGCATATAATTACATGATAATACCCAGTTCCACGCCAGGCTGACAATGGGCAGTCTCCACATGTTCTTCCGTGGAATATGTGTCTTCTTGTTCTCTGCAGACTATACCCAAGACTTTTCCTCACATGAATTTTCTCATTTTATTTTAGAAAACTTGAAGTACTACTGTGACTCTAAGTGATAGAGTGCTACCCTTGAGCAAAAAAGCTCAGGGACAGTAAGTATCCAGATCCTGATTCAAACCCCAGGACCAGCACCACCAACAAGAAAAAAAGAGAGTCCTTGCTGGATACGATAAATTATGAAACACTAACTTAATATTATCATACTTGTCATTTATGGCAGTACTGAAAGACATTTTCTTCCTTTTATAATTAATGTCCTTGAGGTCTTGACAGTGGTTAGAAACTGGATTGTGAGTAGCCTGAGTTTCTTTCTTTCTTTCTTTCTTTCTTTCTTTCTTTCTTTCTTTCTTTCTTTCTTTCTTCCTTTCTTTCTTCCTTTCTTTCTTTCCTTCTTTTTCCAGTCATGGGGTTTGAACTCAGGCCTGGGCACTGTCCCTGAGCTTTTTTTCCTGTTGGTCGTGGGGCCTTGGCACTGTCCCTGAGCTCTTCAGCTCAAGGCCACCACCCTACCCCTGGAGCCACAGCACAACTTCCAGGTTTTCTAGTGGTTAATTGGAGATAAGAGTCTCATGGACTTTAATGCTGAGGCTGGCTTTGAACTTCAGTTCTCAGATCTCAGTCTCCTGAGTAGCTAGGATTACAGTAGTTAAGCCACCACAGCTAGTCCCCCCCCCTCTCTCTCTTTCTCTCTCTCTCTCTCTCTCTTACTCTCTCTCTCTATCTCTCTCTCTCCCCGTATGTAGTTTATTAGTGGTAAGAATCTCCTAGACTTTCCTACCTAGGTTGGTTTTGAACTGTGATGCTCAGATTTCAGCTTCCTGAGTAGCTAGGATTATAGGCATGAAATACCATTGCCTGGTGAGTAGTCTGTTTTAAAATCTCATCTTTGTCCCAATACATCGTGTGTTGTCTATTTTAAAGGCAAATGTATTTCAGTACAAATAGCGAAGTCAGTAGAGTATTGTTTCCCCTGCCTCTGTGCTCTAACTCAGACTGTGCCAACCTGATGCCTAAGGCATGGCAGCACAAACACAAAACGTGCCAAACATTTCAAAGCCTGACCAACTTTGTAGGAAATTGACTGAATATTTGGTGCAGTATAGACATAGGCTAGTTTTAAAACAAGCCAAAATATTGTGACATTTTCACAAAGAGCTTTCAGAGAACACTGGCCTTTACTGACTAACTCACACTATCTGCAACTGTCCTACTGGAATCAGTGTCATGGAAAATTATAAATAAAAAGGCTGCTTATGCTTGTATACATTTCTTATTTCTATTGTGTAAAATATATGCAGCATTCTGTTTTATCAAGCATATAACTAGACTATGTTATGTATAAAACACAAAAGTCCTCATTGAAATGAGAATTTACAAGTTGTGGAATATTGTGATAATTCAAAATCAAGTCAAATAACTGTAAACACAAAAATTATGTTCCTTTGTACTTTTGCTATTTTTCAAACTATTACTAGTTTGCAGCCATTAAAAATGATGATGCAACTCTATGTTGTGACTTAAGCATATATCCACACGTATGATCAAGTGAATAGAGAGTCTATTTCATAAGAAAATGTTAAGAATGATTATTTCTAAATGGGCGGCCTTTGTATGACTTCAAAATTTTTGATTTGCAAGTTTTAAATAACAGTTAAGTGTTTTGGTTTAGAAATAAAGATGTAAATCCTAATCCGTTTTTTTTTTTTTTTTTTTTTTGGTACCGGGGAAGACCCAGGAGTGGCATTGATGATAAATAGACAGATAGATAGAGGATAGACAGGAAGGCTATTTCACAGTGCCATATTCAAACTAGCATTGGAACCTGCAGACTATTAAGCTACTAAAAAATCACTGAAGAAAAAAAATAAATGCATTATATTTAAAAGACTTAATTGAAAGGGGACAAACAATGGTGAAAAGTAATAGATTAACACATGTGTGGTGCCAGGGAGGTTGAGGTTTTTGTGTGGTGACACTTGTGAATGTCCTGTGCAAATGCCAGGCTCATAGGATGGGCTACCATGAGTCACTTTCACAAGTAGTGACCATCTCCTGATTATCAGCTCTTTGCCTCCAGGACAAGCTGGGTTCCTTGTCTGAATGCAGATACAGGCACAGCCTGAGACTGCTGGCTTCCAAAATTCTATGAGCCAATAATTTCTGCAATCTTCAGCCAAAGTGGATTGACAGTACATTGGCAAAAGCAAAGGCACTGTTTAAAAGCATGTGCATGTGCCAGCATTTACAGGGATTTTAAAAACAAGACGTTTTTAGAGAGTAAAATAGCATTTTTACTGGGTTTTGTTGGGCCTTAATTAAAGAGGCCTTTCCCCCTTTTCTGCCCCTTGGGCTGTGGGATTGCAGCTTCTCCTGGCTTGGAGAAGTATTCCATTGGTCCACAGGCTAATTAGGAAGGACTCACACTGTTCCCCCAGCCTCCTGAAAGGCCAGAACAAAGGCTGCTGCTGGTAGATTGCAGCTCTGCCTCAATTGCAGAGGCTCAGGGGTAAAAGAGAAAGAAAAGCTTTTGAATAGAAAAGCCTTTTGATGCTGTGAAAGAAATTAAGAACTAAAACAGAGGCCTAGGCACTGCTGCACACAGCTCTCCACACAGACTCATTGTGTACAGGAACAAGGTCAACAAAGCCCTGTCTGATACCGAACACCTCCCAGCAAAGAAGCATCTATTTAGCTGCTGCCTCTCAGGCTCTTGCTATGAAGTACTTCCCCAATCAAACTGTCTGGGGCCCTGATACACATAGATAAATACAAACAGCATCATGCTTTCATCTCTACAATTAATGCAGGGCTTCCTTGCTGCTTGTTTGCAAATACAGTGCCAACAGTTATGTATCCCCCCCTCTTTTTGCCATATAAAAATAAAGCTGGGAGGGTTTAAGGAAATGTTATATTAACATCTTATACATAATATAAATTGCTCTCCATTATTAAAAATTGTAATTTAATCAAATATCTGTGATGTGTCAACATTTTTTCTCATAGCTTGAGTCCAGTAACACAACCTAATCTCACTCATTTGTTCTGAAACAGCCTGTCCTCACAGCTGAAAACCAGCATTCAGACGGACTTCCCTTTCCTAATTCTAAGACATAGAAGATTGAATCCTCTTTTCTTCTGTATTCTGCTTCCAAATCACACTAATCAACCCTTACTCCGACTACTGTGTTAAGTACTCTACACACATCACCTCCTCTATCACTCAGAACTGGCGCATAAACTGAGACTCTGAAAGGCTAATCAAAAGCACAGAACTATGAAGGAACAGAGTCTGAATTTGAACTCATGACTTTCTGACTTTCAGGACTGGACTATGTACAATGGAATCTAAGTGTTAATAAGGATCGAAAACACTCAAGAAATCACATAACCCAAGTTTCTTAATTCACAAATTTCCTCTTAGCTTCTCTATCCCAGCGGAGTTTGGGTATTTGTTCACATGGATCACTGGTGAATTACAAACTGTCTTACTTGCAAAGATTTTATCCAAAAACTTTCAAACTCTGTGGTGCTGATCACTTTGTCAGTGATGACCACTGGATTTTTTGGTTGAGGACTCTGCTGCTGAGCCTTAGCACTGCCCCTGGTTTCCCACTGCTCCATCTGGGAATTATGGTACTAGGCTATCACACTACATTGCATCTAACTCTGAGAGCAAAATTAACAATATCCCAACTCAGAAAAAAAGTAGATATGGAAAACTGAGGCACGTTAGGTGTAATTTTCAATCCATGTTTATTTACTGACCACCAACAATGCCATCTTCAATATTGCTTACTTTTTGTCTAATGGTCACAGTCATCATTTTGGTGAAAAATAAGAGTTTCAGTTCCAGCAGTGTTCACATTTCCCTGGGAATCACTTCTAAGGTTTTTCCATTTGCCTTTCTCTCTGAAAGGTAGCTGGGAAAAGTGGGTTCACCTGTGCAGACAGAATATGTCCCCTGGCAGATCCCTGCAAGTCGTTTCTAATGCAGAGATTGAGAATACTGCTGAGCAATTTATCTTCCAAAGAATATGTACCCCATCCCTACTGTACCGATGACCCAGCAGAGAAATACAATTTACCAAAAATGATTATGACCCTGTAATTGTATTTCTTTTTCTAAGAAAAACTGAAATAGCTGCTAGCTACAAAGTATACTTTCCTTTTTTTTTCCAAAATAATTCTACCTATTCAAGTTATGGTCTGCATAGTTGCTCCACCTGTAAAAAGAATCTTTGTTCAGACCTGATGGTTATTTGACAAAGAAATAGACACACATGGAGGAAGATGAGGGTCATTCTTGTTCTGTTCTAATGGTCAAATCCCAGGCATCATTGCTATTGACCTGCTCATTATCATTGGTGAAAAGTCATCTGATGGTGCTACCCAGTGAACAAGTGGCCTCATTTCCATTAATGCTTGTTAAAAGTTTTATCATCAGCTCGTTCGAAGATCTCCTTCTTTTGTAATAGATTAAATAGGAGATAGGAAGAAATAGGATTTTATTAAATTAAGTGGACCTGAGCAATCTTCCAAGGAATTCTGAAAAAAACATTTGCATAGAACAGATTAATTATGACACCCTAGCAACTCAACTTGATGTCTTTTTAAACATAATACTCCAGCTTCCAGGCTCCTTGTTTTCCCCTGGGAGTTCAGGCGTTTCCCAGCAATGATACAATTCTGCAGCATATTTGGATGCATTCCAGGGAATTCAAGGGGGAATTATAGGGCAGGTCAGCTCTCACGGTTCCTATGATTCGTTCAGTAACAGGACCAAAGCAGGAAGTACCATAGCAATAACAATTATAACATGGTAAATGGACTCAGAGTGGCAGCGATAACCTGTAATTTGAGGCTTTACACTTGCAGATGCAGAGTTGAAAAGTTTCTTATTGAGTTAGCAGCACTGCATTACCAGCAGGCAGCCAGTTGAATGAAGGCAACCAGAAAACAATGTGGAAGAGCAATGGTGAAAACCTCAAGAGGTAACAGGTATTTCCCTCCTCAGGAGAGATTGACACAACACTCCTAGTGTCCATCAGAGATTTTGATCGGGGGAAGTCGATTTTACAATGTATTTTTTGAAAGACGATTTTATAATTTTAACAGGTTTGTCTTAGAATAATGCATTTATTGAAATTCCAAGTAATTCATATATTTATAGGTTTTAGTTCATTCTTACCAAATCTACAGGGCTTATTTCAAAATTTCCCATTCAATTTCCCCCAATTAATATTTTAATTACCTTTTGTATAATGTGAAAAGGAATAGCTCATTCAAATGTCATTTGGAAAAGGTGCAGGAGCTAGGGAGACTCACCTAATAGCTATAGTAACTATTGAGGTTTGCTTTAGGCAACTCCTATGAACATCATTTATATTTATTTGATTAATGATCATCCTGTTCATTCAGATTATTTCAAACTCTCTCCCTACTCTAAGCTGTTACTTGGCTGCTTAATGTTTTAGAGACAAGGCCTCTCTGGGTTCTGCACACTCTGATTCTTGTGGCTGTTAATTGGTGTTCAAAGGACAAAGAGATTCCTAGTCAAGAAAGCTTGGGAACCCTGGAATACCATGTTGTTCTTTCCTTGGGAAAGTCACAATATCATTAGCATATTAAAGGTTCTGAAAGCCCCTGCTGTAAGAAAAGGGCCCTCTTATTTTATTTAACAGTTAAACAAATCTATTTAAACATATTATACTTATTAACATACTATAGAATGAAATGGAATACCAAGATGGGAAGCATACGCATTAATGGAACTTTACATTATATTCATCTTTGTATTGTTTATCTTGAGAAAATACTTCATAAAAGCTTCTAAAAAGAGGAGCCAGATGCCTGGTAAATGATCAAGTCATAGAATGTGTTCAAGAATATGAACTTGCAAATATTATGGGGAAATACGTAATGTCAGATGCTGTTTGAAATTGATTTAAAGGCAGTGTCACCCACTGTAATATTCCAAAAAACCAAACAACAAAGTAGGACACACACACACACACACACACACACTCTCACATTCACAAAAACACACATATCAACAACTGGCAGCACAAAGCACATCTTTTTTTCCATTTATTCATTCTATTTTTCTTGAGTGTTTTCACATGGTATTTTAGGATAGTGTGGATTTTAGAGACAGAGACTGATGTGAGATTCTTAGTAGTTAACTGAACTCAGGTAAAATACTAAATCTATGAGTTCTTTTTTTTTCTTTTTTGGTCTGTGAAATGAGGCCCACCAGATTTATCTAGCAATATGATAAGCATTCATTGAGGAACTAAGAATGTGATATCTAACATGTAACATACACTCTCTAAATTTAAATTTCCTTATCTTCTGTTTCTACCTTTGCATTTTTGGAGTCAGTTAAGATTTTAAGAGTAACAGAAAGAAATTTTCTCAGGTGCTAAGGATAAACTGTTGTTACACTGAATAAATTGTAATAAAATCAGACTGCTTGTCTATCACCCCATTGTCAACTCTTCAGACACAGGATCCGTGTTTAACTCACCAGCCTCTTCAACATGATGGGAGCTCAGTATGTTTGTTAAAGAAATCAGTGAATATCGGAAAGCAAATCTATTTTGTTTTCCAATCTTCTTCTAACTACTAAGGATGGCCAGTCAAAACACTTTCAAATTGAAGTTAACTATCTTTCTCTCATCAGTAATATTTTACACTGAAATAAGATGCATATGAAAATATCAGTTTAATACACATAAATTAGCGGCTCATTGCACCACAATATTGGTTAATTTTGGAATTATGTTATAGATTTCTAAATTAAAGAGACGATCATCCTGTCACTCATATCACATACAATGAATGCCAGCATCAGGCGTCACCCTTTCCTGGCTTTGCTAGTCTCAAGGTCATTATCAATTGCTGTTTAATCAGCCAGGTCATGCATATAGACAAAGGTTAACTGCCATGGACCAATCTGACTTCCTTTGTCATCGCAAGACAATTTGTGGCTTAATAAAGCTGCTCTGATTGCACTTAACAACACCTGCTTTAAAATCCAGCCTCATTAATAGCACACTAATGAATTGGGGATCTTCTGGCAAGGGCATAATCAAAGACAAATGGTTTGCTTTCTGATAAAATGACCTAAATTACATAAAACCAAATTTCCTGGTTTCCATTAGAAGTAGTTATGAAAGCTGTTGCTATCTTCCAATACTTTTGCTTTTTTTCTTATTTATTTTATTTTTCTTAAAGGTAGGACAGAATTGTCTTTTTGGACTTTTAAATTTGATATAATGAAATAGTGAACAATTTGTGAAATAAAAACATACTCCTTTGACCTTTGAACATATATTGTAAAACACAACATAGCCACCCAGCACTTAAAAAAAAAAAACAACAAAACATACTATAAAACTTACTAAACAGAAAGGGAAACTGTGGAGGTAGCATACTAATATAAAGACAATCTATTCACTTTCACTTTTGAATCAATTGATGATGTCGATGATTCATTTAGTGCAGGTACTAAGAGCCTCATGTTGTTTCCCACTTTTCACTCAAGGCTGAAGCTCTATCAGTTGAGGCACAGCTCTGTTTCTAACATTTTGTCAGTTCATTGGAGATAAGAGTCTCATGGATTTTCAGCCTTTGGAGTACCTAGAATTTGCACAAAGTACCAGCACCTAGCCTTTTCATTTATTATGAAGAATGTTTTTAAAGAAGCAGGTCTCTTTGTGTAATATTCAAAGTGATTTTACCATTTTTTGTACACTGTGGTAAAAATTATTAAATTATTGGTATGATGTCAGGCAAGTCCTTTGTTGCTTGGAAGGGAGACACATGTTCTGACTCAGTTCAGCTACTGGCTGAACCTGGAACACTGGAAATCTTGTACCTTGCACTTTATAGTTCCATAATTATCTGAGTCATGTCAGCCATGTCAATCATTGTTAGCTTGTGGCTACTGATAAGATAAGGAAGGCTGTATGCACACAGCCATTGCTACAAATCTAAGAGGAAACTAGAACCAGATAATGCAAACTACCCAAGGGCAGCTAGTGTAGAGGGTGGGCATCAACTCAACATACTGAGGTTTTTAACTTTTTCTCAGAAAAATAGTGGAAGTCCAGATAGAAAAAGGAGATCAGGAGAGAGAAACTGAATGTATATACATGTATATAAAGAACAAGTATAAGGAGGTTAATTTGTTTGCATTCATTATGGAACAAGAGAAGAAAGTTTCATTATTAACTTTTGGGATTGTATATAACCTTTTATTTAGAATTTCTTTGAGGATTACAGAAAATTTTCAAGGAAAATAGCATGGTACTCTTTGACTCAGTTTATTCAGACTGGGCATTTTACTACTTTTTGGTCCTCCCATGTCTCTCTGATGACATTTCAAAGAGAACAGGCCAGTTATTTTTACAGGATGTCTCCGGTTGGGGTATGAGTGATGACTCCTCATGATTAGTTCAGATTACAAATAGTGCCTTGAGAATAGAACTAACCTTTCGGCTTTCTGTCCTTTGTTTGCAATCTGGACTAGCTGAGACTTGGCTGTTGAATTTCCATAAGAATTTTATTTATTGGGCCGGGAGTTTGGCCTAGTGGTTAAAGTGCTTGCCTAGCATGCATGACGACCCGGGTTCGATTCCTCGGTACCACATACATAGAAAAAAGCCAGAAGTGGTGCTGAGGCTCAAGTGGTAGAGCTCTAGCCTTGAGAAAGTTCAAGGACAGTGCTCAGGCCCTGAGCTCAAGCCCAGGACTGGCAAAAAAAAAAAAAAAAAGAATTTTATTTATGTCTTAAGGTATACTTGTGGAATTTATTTGAGCATATAGCAAAAAGCATACATATATTATATATACATCTATATGTATATAACATATATATGCACATATAAATGCATGCATGTATTTATACACATGTACTTATGTACACACACATATACATATATCCTTATATGCTGCTTTTCTGAATTTAAGAGTAATTTGCTTCCTAATGTTGTTTCACTCCTAAATATTTTAAGGGCTATTCCTTATCAATGAAGAATTTTCTTATATATTAGCATAATTATAAAAAAATGAGCATCTGTATGATAATGTTATCTAATTAGTCCTTATTAGTAGTCTATGGTTCTTATTCTAGTTTCTCTGGTGATCCCAATATTGTTTACTGCAAAAGGGAAACAGAAACTATGTGTCCTGTTTCTGTGTCTCTTTACTCTCACTTAACCTGAAACTTGTCCTTAGTTTTCTTTGTGTATTTATTGAACTGACATTTTGAAGAGAACAGGAGTTATTTTACAGGATGTCCCTAAATTGGATATGTGTGCTGATCCCTCATGATTAGTTTAGATCACCAATAATGCCTTGAAAACAGAACTTTTTTGTCCTTTGTCACCATACTCAATTGGGACTTAGCTATTGAATGTCCATGTGACTTTTATTTTTATGGTTTAGTAAGCACTAACAGAATTTTCTTGAGCAAATATTAAAAGCAGGAGTCCATTTAGTTTTCTAAAACCTGAATGATCAACCAAAAATATCCCTACCATAGTCTTTTATTTTAGATGAAAGAAAACACAGAGTGAAAGAGGACACTTAAGCTTGGCCTACCAAGGTCCTGGATCTATCATTAGCTTCCTGTGAGACTGTAGGTAACTTAGTCTTTGAATTAATTTCTTCATCTGTGAAATGAGACCAATGATAGCACCAAATCTCTAGAGTTGCTATGAGGATCAAATAGTAAAGCAAATGCTTTAAACAAACTTCCTTTTGAAAAAATGACAATATTTTAGACCTGAAAACATTGATATAATTTAACAAATTCTGCTATGAGAATCCTGGATATGTATTACTTATTACAAATGAGGGAAACCATGCAGCCTATGTCTCCTTGGGTCTGGCTTACTTCACTTAGTATGATTTTTTTCAGAGTCTTTTCATAGTTCAATAGCTATGTGATATGAACATATAGGATGAGGATAAGCAAAATGAACTCCAGGCTATAGAAAAAGTAGTCTTATTTTTGTATTTGTTGTTCTCAACCTACTGTGTAAGGTTCTTTCTTCTCTCTCTCTTTCTCCATTTTTTTTTTTTTTTGGTTCTCTCCTTGTGGTTTATCTAACGTTGTCATTGTATCTGACTTTAGTACCTGGTATATTGAATATGTTTATTTGTTTATTTTAAATAGGGGAGGAAAGAGGAAAAGCAAGATAATTGGGAGGGGGAGTGGGAAAATGTGAGAAAAACATGGAAAGGGTTATCAATGTTCAAGAAATAATGTACCCACTACCTGAAGAATATAGCCGTAACCCCTCTTTACATCAGCCCAACAGTAAAATACAATTAAAAAAAAGAATTTCACAAATTCATTGATGTGATTGAACTTTTTAAATGCTGCCATTAGTAAAAATTAAATTTAATAAACCTATAGTTATATTGAAAATCAAAGATTATCAGTACCCCAAAGTTAAGATTTTTCTATATTTTGTTTGTTTATATTTATTATGAATTCAGGAACTCATGCTCTCCCTCACCATTCTTGTTTATGATTAGAGCTTTTGTACTTGAGACATGCCTCTTCTGGCATTTTAGTGGATAATTTGAATTTTTTTTTGCATGGACTATTTCAAACAGCAGTTCCCCAAGCAACAGCCTCCCGAATAGCTATGATTACATGCCAGAGAAAAGAGATACTGGCTGTTTTGGTTAACAAGTGCACTATTATTTATTCTTATAAAGTTATTTACACATGTTATATTTGTAGACAAAATCATTGCACCATGCAGATGTATGCTTCTTCCAATTCTTATGTTCAGTGAGGTTGCACTAATGATTTGGAATTGGCCACAGTATGTTGTGAGTTCAATCTATCTGCCTGTGTCTCTTTCCCTCAATCCTTCCCTCTATTCTGGAGACATGATTATTTAACATCTTATATCAAAACACTACCTGGTACCTACTTCAGTATAAGAAAATAAGACTTAAGTGCCGGGAGTGTGGCCTAGTGGCAGAATGCTGGCCTAACATGTAGGAAGCCCTGGGTTCTATTTCTCAGTACCACATACACAGAAAAAGCCAGAAGTGGTGCTTTGGCTGAAGTGATAGAGTACTAGCATCAAGAAAGCCCAAGGACCTGTGCCCAGGCCCTGAGTTCAAGCCCCAGGACTGGCAAAAAGAAAGAAAGAAAGAAAAAGAGAAAAACAGGACTTCTGGAATTTAATGAATTATGCGTAGGAAAATACCCTCAGGGGTTATTGTTTAATTTCTGGTAACCACCATCTGGACAGAAAGGACAAGAAGTCTGTGCATCAATCAGGGAGGACTGGACTGGAGACTCCTACTTGTCCAGCCAGACACAGAAGGGCAGCACTCATAAAGAGAAATAATACCTGAAATAAGAGACACGTGAAAGGGTATCAATGTATGTGATTTAATGCACCATCTACCTGGCAAATATCATGTAACCCTTTTACTAATTACAATAAAAAAATTAAAAAAAAGAGAAATAATACCTGGCGAAGAATTGAACTAATCATCAGAAACAATGAAGTCAAAATAAGGAGTGTGGTCTAGCATGCAAAAGCCCTGGGATCAATTCCTCACTACCACATGCACTGGCTTTGAATGAATTTATCAGGCAGTTGCTATTTTGAAATAATTACTACATTAGGTCAGTCATCACATAGTGATGTGATTTATTCCTGGAAATCAGCCATTTAGACAACTGAAAAATAAAAGGACAAATTATCTCTTTCAGGCATTTAAGTGAGCTATGTTAGAGCTGTGATCAGTTTAACCAGAAGTTTTGTGAAAGACTTTGAAGACTCATTGACTATAGCATGACAAAGACTAAGTTAACCAACATAAAATAAAATAAAACAAAACAAAAATAAGAGACTGTATGGAGTTGTTTCCCCGAGGCCATAATTTAGTCATTTCCTCTGTTGGTGTGTGAGTGTGTGTGTTGGGTGGCGTGGCATCTGTGTATATTCAACAATGACTCCATTTAGAGGAGTGAGAGGAGGGCTTCTTTGTATGTCTGGGAAAGCACTGGCTTTCCTTCCACTTGAGACTAAAATTCTGTTTTGGAAGGAAAGCTGTCCACATCTATCTTTTCATTCAGCCTCTTTTATGTATATGAGAGTGTCGTGCTATCAGTCTGGTGGCTTTACTAAATCGCTAATGCTTCCAGCCATGTAGTTCAATCAAATGGCCATTTAATTTGGGCATTTCACCAATAGGCAGTGGGTCATTGACTAAGAACTTGATTCTGACTCCAGCCACATCACCCCAAATCGGTCTCTGAGATAACTAATCAATTACCTCTTTGAGAAATGGATATTAAGTGATTAAAGACAAAAATCTCTATATCACGCATGTGATCAAAAAACCAAAATAAATACTTTCAGCTCCAATAAGTTACAAAAACATTCAGGGTATTTATAACCCTAAATCAATGAGATTACAGTATTATGTAAAAAATAAGGTTCTAATTATAAAAGCCTTTGAAATTTTCTTCTTGGAGGCATGAAGAGAGCATGGAAGAATTTAGTTTATCTTTCTTATAATCCATATCAATATTTTAAAGTATATGTTTATACTTTTTTAGTTATACATTCCATCAGATGTCAAATATTTTCAATATTCTCTGTTAATAAATTCCAAGATGTTTGTGATTAACTTTGGGTTGATCATAATTTGTCATTTACACTATTGATTAAAAAATACAATGAGCAATAAAGCTTGTAGAGAATTGTAATTCTCTAATCAAGCATGTAACCAAAGAATCTTTAAAAATACCTATTTCTCCTTCCATTATATGAAATGAATTTAAATAGAGTACTCTTATAAGACAAAAAAAATCGGTGTGTGCATACTGAGATGGAGAAGGTCAAATATATCAATTCCATTATTTTGATGCTGGCACTTTTAACTTAAACCCCAGTCGTGGGGTTTGATCTCAGAGTTGGGGAGCACTGTCCCTGAGCTCAAGATTAGCACACTACCACTTGAGCCAAAGGTCCACTTTTCACAATTTTGGAAGGATCTCACGGACTTTTCAGCTAGAGCTGGCTTCAAATCATGTACTAGAATTACAGGTGGGAACCACCATCACCTGGCAGCAGTTTTTATGTATATAAAATAAACTTGACTGAGTCTTCATAATTATGCTGCAATTGGGGATAGTTGAGAAAGTCAGTAAAATTTGTTTTCTACTTCTTACAAAATAGCACTATTGAAAAGGAATGTCCAAGTTTGCAATATTTGAGCAAGAGAGTTCCTGTTTGAGGCATAAGGTAAATGGAGCCTTTTGAATAAGGAAGTCATATCAAATTCTGTTGCCCTCACTAGTCACACTCTGTTGGAGTTTGAGTGTGTAATGGATACAGTTTCTGAGTCTTGTTCTATGGTCAGTAAAGAGAACACTGCTATGAACGCAGTCACATCATGGATTAAGGCTCTTTCTAAGTAACTGACATTTGGCCTCTGGGAAATAAAATGTAGTCCTTAAAGTATTCCACTAGCTGAGCTCAGTTTTCCTCTTTGGCTCAGGAATGTTATCTTTGAAAATACAGAGGGAAGAGAATTTTCTTTCTGGGTTTCTCTTATATTTAGTCACTGTGACATCTCATACTATATTTTAGAAATCAGATGTAAAGCAAATGTAGCTGATATTACTTCGATTCTAGTTTTGAAAGTTAAATAGCATCTGACAAGCTGCATTTGCTTGTTTCCCAATGGAACAGGATCTTGGTAGAGCAGTGAGAAAGCACACTAGATGTGCTGGTTTTGTGATGCTGGACTCCTCTTGTATAGGCGGCACCATGACAACCTCCATCCCTGGAGTTTACTCATAGCTGTAGTGAATTGCCTTATACCACCCATCTCAGGGGCCCTAGATGTTGCTGAAAGCTTTAGGCTAGCCACCAGTGCCCAATCTGACACACAACAGGACAGTGTGAACATCTGAGAATACTGATCACCTGACATAGTAGTAATAGTAAATAATATTGAGGAGTAGAAGGAGAAAGAGGAGGAGGAGAAAGGAAGAGAGATAGAGGAGGTGGAAGAAGAGGATGGCAACAAGAAGGAACGAATGAAGGCCCCTCTAAATCAACTCAAATTGGATCAATAGTTGCATAACTTAAAAGCAGTTGACATGTTTTTGTGTCCATAACCATTGATTGATCTACAAGAGAATTACAGTATTTGGCTCAAAAATGTGACAGTGCAAGGACAATAGAATAGAGTAGAAAGGAGCAATGATGGTCTGGGCAGGTTGCTAGTGAAATACCATTTATCCTTTTACTGGCATAAGGACAAGATATAGAGTTACACTGAAAGTAGATTTCTAGTCAAGAGAAAAACTGAGCTTGTAAAAATTTTTTTTGCCACAATTGAATTTCATAAGCAGTTTATTTAAAGTCTTGGAGATAGTCTAATTAGAGTTAGGAGGATCACTAAAAGTGAAGTCATTTTTTTTTCTATCCAGAATCAATGCATGTTTCTGTTAAAGCTGCTTAAGGAATTTTGTCTCCTACATTCAAGATTTTTCGAATGTGAATGGAACTGGCCCCATGCATCGTGTCTGGGGAAATTGTATAGGAGACAAAGATGTAATCGTCTTCCTCACATTGTTTAGTTCACAAACAGACAAAGCAAGACAAGCCAATGGAATGTATTTCCAACCTTTTCATTGGAAAATGGGTTGACGAGGTTTCTGTCTCTCCCTCTCTGACATGAGATTTAGCAGATTTAATCCTGAATCTATGGGGAGTTCCACAAGACAAAAGCCTATATAAAATGAAGCCCACAAAGATAAAAACAAAAAAAGCAGGGACAAAAATAGAAAGAGGCCAAGCTTCCTAGCCCTTTTTGAATCTTTATAGATAGATGTTATTAAGCCAAAACACCCTAATTATTTTTTTTGTTAAGACCAATATTGAGTGCTTTGGTTATAAGCCAAAGGGTCTTGGCTACTCACTATTGTTTTCCTCTGTCACCCCACCCTTAATTGCATCTTTGACATGCAGAAACCTTAGAAGTCTTAGTCATGATGTGTAGTCATGCTTTGCTTTTGGAAGTCACTAGTAGCAGAGACAGGGATTTTGAAGCAGTGGAACAACATGTGTGGACTTGCTTCTTACTTCATATTTAGCACCATCATCTCAGAGATTTCCAGTGATAACTGAGGGGAATAATGAAGGAAGACCGGGTAAGCTTGTTCAGCAAGGGTGACAAGCAATAATTAACCTGACTGGGAATTCAGTTGTCCTACAGGCTCTGAGTACTAGGAGAAGAGGTTGAAATTTAATAACAATGTTACTGAGAATCTATGTCCTGTCAGGAGCTTTCTGTTTCTGTTTCTACCCTTCTAGATTAGTCTTTATATGGTGTAAATAAGTGACTAGTAAGTAGCAGATACAGTGTTCAATCTAAGGTTTGCTTTTCTTCAGAGCCTCTTCCTTTTCATTCTGTACCATTATCTTTTATAGTTCTGGAGAAATATCTTCTTAACATCTCTACAGCAGATGAAAATCATTTTTCCTACTGAACAAGAAGTAGAGTTTCGTACAGAACTTATTAACAGATCTAATGAATAACTTGGTAAGTGCTTTCTTATGATAAAGAAAAAAATAATAAGCACTCAGAATAACAGAGAAGCAATGTATAACTTTAATTCCTTAAATTTTATCAACTTAGCTCTGTAGAAACTCAACCATAGATCTCTAGGAATCAACATAGAACTTGTGAAACTGTGAAATATTTACTTGAGGTGGGGAAAATTGCCCTGACTTTTTTCCTTATGTAGTAAACTTCTCTTTCACTCCCCATTGCACATATGTGTGTGCATGCATTTATGTGTCTGTTTATATATGTATATGTATGCATGTACGCACGTATGCATGTACACATATGTTTATGTATATGTATGTACGCATGTATATATGTACATACATATGTATGTATAGTTGCAACTATACAAATGGATACGAACTATTTATTTTTCATGTGTCCATGTATCTGCTACAGAGCGGGCTGCCCTCAGGATTTAAAGCTATGTCCTCTGCACAGAAGCCAGGAGCACATCTATTTGCTGTTCCATGACTCATGCTTTGTTCTGCATGTCAGTGGAAACTTAATTCACTGCAGATGTTATTGAGGAGAGAAAAGAAGTATTAATGGGCTCAAGTGCTATTTTTTCAGGTATTCTTGTCTCTCTTGGGGTTGAAAATGGGGAGGAGAGACATCAGATTGATAAATGGATAATGGGAATATGTCACTAGTTGGGGACTGCATCTATTTTATTTAGGAGTTTTAAACAGAATGACCTAAGGAGGTCACCTTGAGTGCGGTGAGCATACATAGTTTCTACCAAGGAAGTCTTACCATTAGATTAGGATTTTTGAAACTTTTCTCAAGTCATTGAAATAAAATTTTTCTCTTGATGAGGCCTCAGAGAACTTTGGTAATTTTAACAACAGTCGTGGTACCTAGAATGTTAAAACTGGTATCACTTCTACAGCCTTCTGCCACTTGCTTAAAAAGTCTCCATTCTATGCTCAGTGAAATGTGGGAAGCAGAGCTAAACACAGCATGAAACAAATGAAGGATAGGTTAGGGTGTCCTCCATGCTCATTGGCCCCTTCTAAGGCTCTTGATTATCATTAGTCATGTGCTCTCGCACATTCATGTGTGTTAAAACATAAACAAGAAGGTTGCTAAAACTTCTAAAGACAAACAAAATCCATATAATGAGTGATTGTTGTCCTTAATGTACTATGTTATCTCTCACCTCTTTTGCTATCCCTCAGTTATCTCATATTGTTACAATATTTCACCTTGTTATCTGATATATTTTATATGTGCTTAATTGGTTATGGTGAAATTGGATAGGGAAGGGGGGGAATAAAGAAGAGCGGGGGGAAGGGGGAGGGCAAAGGGTATCAATCTTTGTGAAGTAATGCACCTTCTATCTGGTGAATGTAATGTAACCCTTCTATTAATTACAATTAAAAAAACCCACTTCTACAGACAATTCATGAATGGCACAACCCAAGACAACGGTGGTTTAGCACTCCGGTGGCCTGGGTCAGGGGAAAATTTGGAGAATTCTACAAAATGCAAAATTTTAATGATGTGTTAAACCGAGCAAGAGACAAAAGGCATCTGATTGGTTAGTGAGAAGTCTCTATATCAGAAATGGCGGGATAAAGGATGCACAAGGCAACAATGATACACAATAGAAACTACTACATTGGAGATCAGCTTTACAGCTTAGCAGGGAGGAGTGGCAGGGAGGGAAAATGGAGGAAAATGAGGGAGCAGGTAACACTTTAAAAAGAAAAGTACTCGTTACCTTATTAAGGTAACTATAATCTTCTTTACATCACCTTTACAATAAATAAGTAAAGATTATTTGGCAGTTCTAATCAGCACAGTCTAAAATTAGTTTTGTTGTTTACCTTGATTTTTTTTAATTAGCTAACTAGTAACCCAAATCACTGGAGCCATGTGAATGTAAGAGTCTTCATTAATTTTAATATATTTATTTCTACATTTGGAAATTGAACTGATCTTTTTTCTAAGCAGTAATTCATAGCTAGAGACTCTTTACTGTTGGTATGATCTAACTCCTTCTCAATGATACAATTCCCATACAACAAAGGTGGGAGATGAGGCCTAATGAGAGGAAAGTGATCTGTCCTCACAGATCAATTAATGTGCAATAAAACAAATGTATGAGAGTATCCTTGCTCCTTTTTACCATGTGAGGGCACAACATTTGTCCTCTTTTTGCCCTTTGCCCTTCAATCATGTAAGGACATGAGAAAGAATTCACTGCCAGAAACCAGATTCTGGTTGTTTCCATGGTATTGGCATTTTAGCCTTTAGAACTGAGAAAAATGAATTTCTATTCATTATAAATTATTCATTCAGTAATATTCTGGTATTACAATATAAAATAATCTAAGAGAAAGTCCATAAAAACTGGGTCCTGGTAAGAAATTTGTTCCCCAGAGAGTCACTATGTCTCTGTCTCTGTCTGTCTTCTGTTTGTCTGTCTCTTTCTCTTTCTTTCTGTCTCCCTTAGTAGAAACAGTAAGTCTCATCCACCAGCTCAAGGAACTGTGGCTCTGGTTTCTTCATCTGTAAATAGGGATTGTTAAACTCTTATGGAAAATAATGTATATATTCCTTTTCAGCTATAATGTTCTATAACACAAATAGGTAGACCACATCCATTGTGAGATAAGAATAACATAAAGGGAGAAAGAAATGGAAGTTACAGGATGTCAGGGTATGATAGCTACTCAGGAGGCTGAGATCCAGCCCCAACCGGAAGGCCCATAAGACTCTGATCTCAGTTTTTCACTAGAAAACCAGAAGTAGTGCTGTGAGTCAAAGTGAGAGTGTGCAAGTCCTGAGTGATGAAGCTCAGAGACAAGCACCCATGATTTGAATTCAAACACCAAGACTAACAAAGTAGTGAAAAAGAAAAACAAGAAGCCACTTTTTAAGATGGCTTTCTAATTTTATGCTCTGCCTACTTCAATGTTGAGTGCTAACACAACCATTTATTTATTTATTTATTTATTTATTTATTTTATTTTATTTTTTTGGTGAATCATGGAGCTATTACTCGGCCTGGGCACTGTCTCTGAGTTCTTCAGCTCAAGGCTACCACCCTACCATTGAGCCAAGCCCCACTTCCCATTTTTTTAGAGGTTAACTGGAAATAAGAGTCTCAGGTTCTTTCTTTGTATCTTGATCCTCAGATCTTAGCCTTCTGAGTAGATAGGATTACAGGTTTGAGCCACCACAC
Organism: Megascapheus bottae; assembly: GCF_031878675.1. NCBI lineage: Eukaryota > Metazoa > Chordata > Mammalia > Rodentia > Geomyidae > Megascapheus > Megascapheus bottae. The sequence continues at coordinate 28,176,322 of NC_143520.1, forward strand.
CCAGCTCGCTCTTTCTTTCTTTCTTTGTTTCTTTCTTTGTTTCTTTCTTTGTTTCTTTCTTTGTTTCTTTCTTTCTTTCTTTCTTTCTTTCTTTCTTTCTTTCTTTCTTTCTTTCTTTCTTTCTTTCTTTCTTATCTGTTTGTTTATTTATTTATTGTCGGGCATGGGGCTTGAACTCTGGGCCTAAGCTCTTCAGCTCAAGGCTACATCTCTACCCCTGGAGCCACAGCTTGACTTCCACTTTTCCAATGGTTAATTGAGATAAGAGTCTCACAGACTTTAGTGCCCTGCTGGCTTCAAACCTCAGATGTTCAGGGTAGATGCCCAGAGGTGGTATGGCGGGATTGTAGGGAAGGTCTATTTTCAGTTCTTTAAGGAACCTCCACACTGCTTTCCAGAGTGGCTGAACTAGTTTACAATCACACCAGCAGTGTAGTAGGGTTCCTTTTTCTCCACAACCCCACCAACAACTGTCATTGTCTGAGTTCAAAATCTTGGCCATTCTTGTTGGGGTAAGGTGATATCTTAGGGTTGCTTTTATTTGCATTTTCTTTATGATCATGGATGATGAATATTTTTTCATGTGCTTTTCTGCCATTTTAACCTCTTCTTCTGATTAAGTCTCTCTTTAGTGCCCTTGCCCATTTAGTAAATGGTTTGTTGGGTTTGGGGGGGATTAGTTTCTTGAGTTCCCTGTAGATACTGGATATTAAGCATTTGTCAAATGTATTATTGGTAAATATCTTTTCCCAGTTGGTTGGCTGTCTCTTTACTTTTGCGACTATGCTTTTATCTGTACAGAAACTTTTATTTTTAGGTAGTCCCATTTGTCGAGTCTCTCTCCAATCTGTTGTGACCCTGGGATTCTGTTCAGGAATCTTTTGCCTGTGCCTATGAGTTTCAATGTCTCTCCTACTCTATCATGTAGCAGTTTCACGGTTTCCTGTCTGACATTGAGGTCTTTGATCCACTTTGTGTTAATGCTTGTGCATGGCGAAAGGCTAGGGTCAATTTTTAGTTTTCTGCATGTGGCTGCCCAGTTTTGCCAGCACCGATAATTGAATAGACTGTGTTTGTTCCACTGTATATCTTTGGCTCCTTTGTCAAATACAAGTTGCCTATAGGTATGTGGTTCTATTTCTGGGTCTTCTGTTCCACTGATATTCTGGTCTGTTTTTTGTGCCAATACCAGGTGGTTTTTGTTATTATGGCTCTTATAGTAGAGTTTGAAGTCTGGTATTGTAATACCTCCAGCATTGCTCTTTTTGCCTAGAATTGTTTTGGCTATTCTAGGTGTTTTCTTGTTCCATATGAATCTTTGGATTGTATCTTCTATTTTAGTAAAGAACGTCTTTGGGATTTTGATGGGGATTGCATTGAATTTGTATATCAATTTTGGCAGTACAGTCATTTTCACTATGTTGGTTCCCCCTAGCCATGAGCATGGAATGTCTTTCCATTTCCTAGTGTCCACTTTAATTTCTTTCGTTAGGCTTTTATAGTTTTCCTTAAATAATTCCTTTACATCTTTGGTCAAGTTAATTCCTAGGTATTTTATTCTTTTGGGGGCTATTGTGAATGGGATCATTTTCTTGATTTGGCCTTCTGTTTGTGTATTGTTGGTGTACAAGAAGGCTACTGAACTTCAGAAGGTTAATTTTGTATCCTGCCACTTTGCTAGTTTATTAATTCTAGGAGTGGAGTTTGTTGAGTCACTCAAGTAGAGGATCATGTCATCTTCCTTATGTGGATCCCTTTGATGTCCTTTTCTTGCCTTATTGCTCTGGCTAAGGGTTCCAGCACTATATTGAAGAGAAGTGGAGAGAGTGGGCATCCCTGTCTAGTTCCTGATTTTAAGGTAAATGGTTCTAGTCTTTCACCATTTAGTATAATACTGGCTGTAGGTTTGTCATATATGGCTTTAATTATTTTAACGAATGTACCTCTTATTCCTATTTTTTCTGGTGCTTTCAACATGAATGGGTGTTATATTTTGTCAAATGCCTTCTCCATGTCCAGAAAAATTATCATATGATTCTTATCCTTAGCTCTGTTGATGTGATGTATACATTGATTGATTTGCAAATGTTAAACCAGCCTTGCATCTGTGGGATGAAGCCTATTTGATCATGGTGTATGATTTTTTAAATTTGTTTCTGGATTCTGTTGGCTAATATTTTATTGAGGAGTTTTGCATCTGTGTTCATTAAAGAGATAGGTCTGTAGTTTTCTTTTTGTGTTGGGTCTTTGCCTCGTTTGGGAATGAGGGTAATATTAGCTTCATATAATGAGTTTGGTCTTGCTCCTTCTGCTTCTATTTCTCGGAAGAGTTTCAAGAGTATAGGTGTTACTTCATCTTTAAACGTCTTGTAGAATTCTGCAGAGAAACCATCTGTACCTGGATTCTTTTTGGTTGTCATTTCCCTGATTGCTTCCACAATTTCATTATAAGAGATTGGTTTGTTCAATTCATTTACCTCTTCATTGTTCAGTGTGAGTAGCCTATATTTATTTAAGAAATCATCCATTTCTGCTAGATTTTCTTGTTTCTTTGAATATAGGCCCTGGTAGTACTTATTCATTATGGACTGAATTTCTTGGGTATCTATTGTGATTATTCCTGTGGGGTCTTTAATCTTGTTTATTTGAGCTTCTTCTGTCTTTTTAATATGCACTCCTAGTGCGATAAATTTGCCCCTTAGAACTGCCTTTGCTGTGTTCCATATGTTCCTTTGTGATATCTCTTGATTGTCATTACATTCAAGGAAGTTTTGAATTTCTTTTTTGATCTGATCTGTTATTCAGCAGTTATTCAGAAGTATGTTGTTCAGCTTCTAAGTATTTGAATGTTTTTTGACTTTGACTGCATTTTTCAGAATTAGTCTGACTCCACTGTGGTCAGATAGAATGCATGGGATTATATCAGACCTCTTGTATCTGCTTAAGTTTTCTGTATGAACTATTATATGATCTATTTTGGAGTGTGTTCCAAGTGCTGCTGAGAAAAATGTAAAAAGTTTTGCCATTGGGTGGAAGACTGTGTGTATATCTGTTAAGCCCAGCTGGTCTATGGTGTCATTTAAGTTGATGGCGTCTTTGCTTAACTTTTGTTGAGTTGACCTGTCATTTGTTGAGAGTGGTGTTATTGAGGTCTCCCACTATGATTGTGTTTGAGTCTATCTTGTTCTGTAATTCTAAGAGAGTTTGTTTGACGAATTTGGGTGCTCCTGTGTTGGGGGAATAAATGTTTATAACTGTAATATTATGGGTATGGGTTGTACCCTTTACTAATATATAGTGGCGGTCTATATCTTTATGTACTGATTTTGCTGAGAAATTAATTTTGTCAGAGATTAAGATTGCTACTTCTGCTTTTTGCATGGTGCATTGGAGTGGAAAATTCGTTTCCATCCTTTCACTTGGAATTTGTTTCTGTCTTTGGCAGTGAGGTGGGTCTCTTGGAGGCAACATATGGATGGGTGATGTTTCTTAATCCAGTCTGCTGCTCTGTGTCTTTTGATTGGATTGTTTAGTCCATTCACATTTAGGGAAATTATGGAGAAGTAGTCAGTGCCCATTGTCATTATTTATTTTTACTTCTAAGTTTCTTTCTCTCTCTCTCTCTCTCTTTTCCCCCTTTTGTGTTTAGTGAATTATAGATATTTGCTTCTTGATGGGGGTTCTTGATTTTCTATAACTTGTTTTTGAGTAATTAATATTTCTTTGTAATGCTGGTTTAGTGTGCACACATTCACAAAGCTTCTCTTTGGAGTGAAATATTCTTGTTTCTCCCTCAAATGTAAATACTAGTTTTGCTTGATATATCAGTGTGGGTTGGTAGTTGTTGGTCTTCAGGACATGAATGATGTTTTTCCAAGCTTTTCTTGCATTAAGGGTTTGCGTGGAGAGATTTGCTGTAATTCTATTTTTTTTTCCCATTGTAGTATAGCTCTTTCTTTGTTTTTGCAGCATTTAAGATCAATTCCTTGGTATTCGGGTCTAGTGTCTTAACTAGGATCTTGCCTGTTTGGAATCCTGAAACCTTCAATAATGTCAGTATTTTCCCTTTTGAGGTTGGGGAAGCTCTTTGCTATGATTTTGGCGAATAATGGTTGCATTCTTTTGTCCTGGAATTCGGCACCCTTATCAATTCCTATCATACGAAGATTAGATTTGTTGGCTGCATCTGCCAGGTCCTGGAGTTCTCTCTGGTGGATTCTGACTAATCTTTCCAGGGTCATGATTCTCTGTTCCAGCTCTTGTGTTTTATCTTAGTTTCCTGATGTTCTATTTTCCATCTCAGTCCATCTGTTGCTTAATGCCTCCATTTTTTGCTTGAATTGTGGACACTGAGTTGATCATGTCTGCTGAGAGGGTTTAAACTTTTCTTCCACTTCTCTTTTGAGTTCAAAGAGCTCCTTGGCAATTTCCTGCTTTTGTTTTTGGAATTCTGCCTTAATTTCATTAGTTATATCCAGAATCATCCCCTTGAATAGAGTCATATTTCGTGTCTCTTCAGGTGTCATTTCTTGGGATGATAACATCTCTCTCTTCCCTTCTCTCTTGTTCCCTCTTGGCTTTGTGCGGGACTTTGATTATATATGTCATAATTCATTTTTGTGCTTTCCGAGGCATCGAGGACAGTTGTTGTAGGTTCACTGTGTGGTCGGTAGGTGGCGGTCTTTACTTGGCTTGGGACTGGTGGTTCTGGGAGTCTGTGTATACTTGTGGTTCTCAGACAAATTAGTTCCGCTGCTAAATAGGTCAGAGTTTGCAGCTGTGTGCTGCTGCACAGCTAGCTCTCAGCCCAACCAGTGGCCCAACAGTGGGCGGTGGGATTGAGCTGAGCGCTTCAGTGTCCACTAGCTCCATCGGTTTTCCTACCCTGTACCCAGGGGCGGGGCCCAGCAAAGGGCCTGGGGTTTGGGTGTTTTTTTTTACTGCTCTCAGCTAGACTAGCCCAACTGGCTTCCACCCCATTCCCAGGGGCGGGGCCCAGGTGAGGATGTGGGCTGCGAGGTGGAGTGCACTTTTCTTTTTTTTTTTCTTTTTTCATATATTTTTTTATTGTAATTAATAGAAGGGTTACATTATATTTGCCAGATAGAAGGTGCATTGTTTCGCATACATTGATACCTTTTCTCATGTCTTGGTCCCCATTTTCCTCCCCCTATCCCAACTCCTCATCTTGTTTTTCCCCCTTCCCTATCCAATTTCAAATGACCAAATACGCATATATCCAATATATCAGATAACAAAGTGAAATACCATGACAATATGAGATAACCAAGGGACAGCAAAAGAGATGAGAGATAACTTAGTACATTAAGGACAACAATCACTCATTATATGGCTTTTGTTTCTATATCCTGGAGAGCCTTTCATTTAGCCTCATACTATATGGCCTTATGTATCTAGGTTTTGCTCTATTGCAAGTCTCTGCTAGGAGAGTCCAAGGTTTCTACTGATTATGACAAATGAGGGAAACCATTGAGCCTATCTATGTTCCTTTGAGTCTGGATTACTTCACTTAATATGATTTTTTTCTAAGTCTTTCCATTTCCTTACAAATGGGTCGATGTCATTCTTTCTGACAGCAGCATAGAATTCCATTGTGCAAAAATACCACATCTTGTTGATCCACTCATCAACTGAGGGGCATCTGGGTTGGTTCCATATCTTTGCTATGGTAAATAGTGCTGCAATGAATATCATTGTGCTAGTGGCTTTAGTGTGTCCTTGTTTCTGGACAGTTGGGTAAATGCCAAGTAGTGGAATTGCTGGGTCATAGGGGAGTTCAATGTTTAATCTTTCGAGCAACTGCCATACTGCTTTCCATAGTGGTTGAATGAGTTTGCACTCTCACCAACAGTGTAGTAGTGATCCCTCCTGGCCACATCCCCTCCAGCATCTGTTGTTATTTGATTTCTTGACATGGACATTCTAACTGGAGTGAAGTGGAATCTTAGAGTTGTTTTGATTTGCATTTCTATAATGGCAAGAGATGTTGAGCATTTCTTCATGTGTCTATAGGCCATTTTTGTTTTTTCTTCAGAGAAGACTCTCTTTAAGATTTTGGCCCATTTTTCAATGGGATGGTTGTTTCTTTGGAGATTAGTTTTGGAGTGATTGAATTTTTTGAGCCGTTGATATATTTTAGAAATGAGGCCTTTGTCCATTGTTTGGTTAGTGAAGATCTTCTCCCATTCTGTAGGCTTCCTAATTAATTTACTAGCTATGTCCTTTGCCATACAGAAGCTGAGCAGTTCAATGCAGTCCCACTCATCCAGCCTTTCTCTGATTTCTTTTGTTTCTTGGTCCTTATTGAGAAAGTTTCGACCTTCGCTAAGGAGGCCTAGTGTGTCTCCTATTCCTTCTTGTAAAGTTTTCAGTGTGTCACTTTTACTTCGGGGTCTTTGATCCATTTTGAGTTAATTCTAGTGCAGGGTGACAAAGAAGGATCCAACTTTAGTTTTCTGCAGGTGCTTAACCAGTTCTGCCAGCACCACTTGTTGAAGAGGCTGTCTTTTTTCCATTCTGTTTTTCTGGGAGCCACACCTTTCTGACTCTCAGAGGGCGAGCTTGGCCCCTGCTGGTATGCCCTTCAGTTCCCTGCTGTGATTCCATAGCTTTGGCAGAAAGCCTGTCTGTGACTCTGTGGGGAGCCCCTTGGTGCTGTCTTGCTGGAGACTCCCAGCAGGTGGGCATCTGGCTTAGAGTTCAGTTTTGGGTGGAACAGAGGCTTGCTCCCAGACTCCTGCCCACCCCCACAGGCTGTTGGAAGGCAGGGTCTCAGCGCTCCTCAGCCTCCAGTTTCAGTGGCCTGGAAGAGGAGGCTGTTGGATGGATGGGAGCAGGGACACCTCTTCCCCCTTTGGTGGGGTGCTTGGTCTTAGTGCCCGCCCACCTGTCAGTCTCCAGTCAATGGCCTGGAGGGGTGTTGGGGGAAGGGATAGGATTCTGAACTCCTTGCCCCTCTCCACTTGCCAGTCTTTCTTGGGCGGGGTGGCGGGTGTGGGTTATTTCTGTAGCTCACCTCCTGCTCTGCTTTTCCGATGGGTTTGGGGGAACCCCCTGGACTACTGACTGCTTGGTGTTTGGCTGTAAGCTGCTCCAAGGTGTTGGAGGACCATTCGATTCCCCTCTGGTCTCTACAGCTGCCTGTGCTGTCCACCTCCAGTCTTTGATGGTTTCTACGTCTGTGTTCTGCCACCTGCTAGTGCCCTCTGCTGCGGCTTCCACGGCTTGGAGCCCGCAGCAAGGGGTGGGGGAGGGGGTCCTCGCGTTTTGGATTCTTTGAGAACTTTGGATATAAACTTTAACTGGATTTCTTTTCCAGTTTGAGCACTTCTCTGTTGCTTCTTGAATTTGTTGTTGTGGATTTCTTAAGATAGTTGGCATTCCCTGATTCTCTCTTTTTGTGGGAGAGAGCTAGGCTGGGTCCCTATTGTCTTAGTGCCATCTTCTGACCTCGAAACCCCACCACTTACTTTTACAGCATAAGTTGATAGCCCTTTTTAATAAATAATGCCAGCTTTAATAACTAAGTAACAATTTTATTTTAATAAAAAACCAACAATGTTCATAGTAGCAGAGATGGAACCCATGGAAACCCACGTGGTAGCCAAATGTTCTACCATTGATCTTGCATTCCTAGTCCCCAAGTAATAAATTATTTTGACATACAAATTTAATTTTGTAAAACCTCGAAGAGAATATGTTCACATTTTTGCTAGTTTACATAATAAAAGTTTAATATGACAGATCCCATGACAATAGAGTTAACTCAAAAATGTCAGCTCTGTTAATGACAGATTTAAAAAAATTACATCGAATATGGGGTGACATGAAATAGCAGAAGTAAGTCAGTCAGGTTGTATCTTACTTAGAAATATTTCAGTAATCTAAGCATCAGTAACATTATACTTTCTAAGACTGTGTGAATAAATGTGCTAAAATCAGAACACAATCCAACACATGTAAAAAAAAGAACCATTAGCGAACTCCCATATGAGATGCAAAAATAAAAAGCATATGTCTATGAAATTAGTTTTACAGGGAAAAAGGAGGTTCACAAATCAGTTTTAAATTTGCAAAGATTAGATAATTCAACATTGCCCAAAATACTAGATAGATCATCAAAGAAAGCACAGGAAAAAAAATAAGATACAATATCATCAATTAAAATATTCATTAAAAGAACAAGGAGATGAAGGAGAATGAACATGGTAGAAATAGATGAGTTGCAATTTTGAAAACAGAAAAAAATTGTTTCAAGAAGGGGAGGAGCAGGGAGAGTAAAACAAAGAGGATATGATTATTTGGAATATATTATACACATGTGAAATGATAACAGTACCCCCCACACACAGAATTAAAATAAGCTGTAAGGAAAAGATAATTCCTAAGACAAGAATAGTACATGGAATTTAAGAATGATTCAATGTTAGTAAGCGTAGTAAAGTGTTTGACCATATTATTCTATGGGAAATATATTGTGTAGATATATATCACGTATATATACATATATTTATTTTATTATTGATTTTTAAAACAATAAAATACTAGTATAATGGTTATTTACTTCTTTAAAATTGTACAAGATGTAGAGAATACTTTCAGGGGCAACCGTATGACTAAGGGATTCAAATGCCTCTTTATCTGCCAAGTATGTTGGTACGCAAATAAAAGCCAAGGATAGAAAAAAATGAGTCATAACAGTTTCCTTCAATGGGAAAAGATCAAATCCTTTTTCTATGGATTTTTTGGGGGGTGGTAGTTAGAGTAGGAATCAGAAATACAGCCTGTGATTCTTTTGTTATGTATTTAAATCAAATTTCGGAACTTACTGTCTCTTGAAGAATACCAACTTACCATCTTTTTGATATCCTTGAAGAAGGAATTCTTTCAAAAACTTTTTCAAAGATACAACTTTCTGTTTCCTCATACACACAAAATTTCTTGCATGTTTTTGGAAGAAAATGCGTGTGCTTGTGTGTGTGGGGAGTGCTTTTTACATTTTTAAGTCATTTTGATAGAAATTCACTAGCCTGTGCTAGCCAATGAGTGAAAGGGTTTGACACCAAGTTCAAATTCTGGCTTCATGGAAAAAAATACAAGCAAAACAATGCAATTCACTATCCTTTCCTATAAATAAATATGATTTACAAAGTTCTTTTGTTAGCAAGGTAAATATCACCATTAACACAGAATAGCTGTCTTCAAGTTATTTACAATTGGAAGTCATCTCATAAAACATATGACATTGGGATGGGGCCAGAGTAGTGAAGTGTTTAGACTATTCTGACGGTCTTTGTAAATCATATCAGCTATCCAGAAAACCAATCTATGTGATACAGTGATATTGCCAGAGCTTGAGGCAACAAGAATATTAGCCCTATCCAAGGTGCAAGAGAATGGGCTAGAAAATGGGAGGGCTGGTCCAAAATTACAAAATATATCTGTCATCTTGCACAAGCAAAACTTTATATCCAGTGGCTATGCTGTTATTTCAGCACTGTTTTGAAGAGAATATATATATATATGTATATATATACATATATATATGTATGTATATATATATAATATACCTCAGTTGGCTCCCACAGTAGGTTAGGGAATTAGATGTTCCATATCAATCAGGTACCCATTCTTTGGAGATTTGAGTTCATGATTAAATGTTTGTATCCTTGGGCAAAGACAGATGCTGAAGAACATTTCAGTGCTTCTGGTACATTACTGGAATCAGAAACTTGAAAAGATCTGTATCAAGGGTCATTGGCACTACTTAAAGAGAGAGAAGTGGAGTAAGAAGAAGAGAAGAAGAAAGGGAGGGAGGGAGGAAAAAAGGGAGGGATGGAGGAAGGGAAGAGGGGAAGAAGTAACCAAGGTAGGAAAGAAGGAAGGAAGGAAGGAAGGAAGGAAGGAAGGAAGGAAGGAAGGAAGGAAGGAAGGAAGGAAGGAAGGAAGAGAGGGAGGAAGGAACTCAGTATTTCCTGGGTTATATAATTGGAGGTGGAAAAATTTTGAAACACTGGATTATTGAAGCCACTCATTATACTCAGAGACCTCAATGCCCAATCAACAGAATGGTCTGTTGATTTGTCACCCATACAAAACTAGAATGTCTCCTGCACACTTGTCCCCTCATCAGAACCTCTGTGTCCACCCCACAGACAAGTTTCATTTCAATCCTTCTGTTCCACACTTATCTCACAATTCCCACATGCACAGATCCGGAGAAACTAAAGGGGAAGACAGGATGAAGTGTTTTACTAGACTCCTGAGGACATGCTCTGGCTAGAACATACTCCAGACCATTGGAAACACATGCTGGGCAGCTGTTCTGGGCTCCCACACCCAGCAGAGGTGTTAACATATATCACATGACCTCCGCGTGAAAGCTCAGCAGTTGTAAACATGTGGAAATGACTCAGAAGTGGAGAAGGGTGAAGGCACAAAGCAGGGTTTGACATGCAACAAAACTCTTTCTCAAATTCCCAAAGCTATGTGCTCCTTGTCCCCTTAGGAAAAACTTCATGTGCTTTAGCTGTGGGATCCGGCTTCTACTTCCTTCCCTCCACTTGGAAACAACCCAATACATCTTACATTCTATTTCTACACTTCCTTGCCTAGTTTGAGATCCCAGGTGTGGAAACGATGGGTTGGGGGTGGGGACAGGAGGAAAGAAGGAAGTTCCGTTTGTTAAATAGGAATATTTGGGTTGTAGGCAGAGAATAGGACACTCCTGCACCATGGCAGCTCTGTTCTTGTCTTTCCTGAGTTTTCTCCTGCCCTTGTCTTTACCTTTCTTTGTTCAGTCTCCACGGATGGTTTGCCCTGGCAATCGATGCCAGTGACTCTGCTTTAAAAGCCAGAAGTAGAAGAGGAGATAGTAGGGGAACATTAAGTTCTTTAAATATTTTCACTTTTCTTCTGAAATACATTTGGCAGAGCACTTTGGGAAGCAATTGTGGATGTATCTCTACAGTCATCAAATGTAAATAAACACATAAGTATATATATATACATTAATATATAAGTATATATACACATATGTACATATATAAAGAATTTGTCAGCAAGTAGTAGCTCAGCATTTACAATCTGACTGCTTATTAGAATATATATTATTTTTTAATGCTGTCTATCAGTAGTTTTTCTGCATTTCCTAATTCATGCATCAGGTCTTGAGCTTATGCTATTTCCTTATGCTGGATTCAGAGTTTCTTATGGAGTCATTAACATTTCTATCTTTGATTCCCAAACCTTATAGACTGCAAAATTTGCCCCCACTTGTCTGCCTTCCTCTTGCCTCAAAGTCTAGAACTTTGAGCTACACTGGCCCAAATCTCATTTGGAAAGAAGGAAAGAGCCGTCCACACTGCAGGACTTGAGTGTGACCTAGCTGTAATATTTCTGCAGCACCTGCAGTGAGGTAATCCACATTTGGCCTAACTAAACGTTCCTCCTCTGGGTGTACTTAGAGATGGATGAATTCCCGGAACCATGCACCATACAACTATCCTCACCTAGCCTCCTTTCCTGACCAAGCTCATGCGGCTGTGAAAATTCCAGATTCAGTTCCTCACCTGAAAAATTCCATTTTTTCTAGCAGACTCCAGTTGTTTTCCTTAAAATTCTTTCCTGTGTGTGAGAAACAGGGTCCCAGAAATTGTTAGATGCACAAGGATTAGGATGAAAAAAGACTATTTCAGGAGGATTTTATAAAGATTTATCAACCCAAAGATGATATCCATGAAAACAAAATCACATTTAGCAAATTAGTTATTGGAGTGGTCACATCTGTCTCTGGACCACAGTGAAAAACAGATGTGCGAGCTGCACTGAAACTGATACAGGAAGCTTGTCAAAGTCAAAACTTAGAGAACTCTCTGAATCCCAATATTAGAACAACAAAAGGGCACAACAGCCAGAAGAGCTGTGGATGGAGTTTTGCTGTTGTTTAAGAGGTGCATTTTTTGTATAAAGAAATAAATGTGTTTTCTATAGACATGATTTTTAGCAATTGCTAAATAGATCTCATTAAAATCTTTTAGATTCATGATGAGTGAGTAATAAAAGAGAAAATTTAATTTCTAGTCCTGAAAACAGATGTTTTGCATAAAGAAATGTGTTATATTAGTACAGTCTCCAAGTACTCATCTGCCTGATTGTTGTTGCTGAAGGAAACAGAAGATGGCATCTCCTCTGCTGACTTCACTAGAAATACAATGTCATCAGGCTCAAAAACAATTCTGCCTGATTCCAGAATCAGTGGTAAGGTTGTGAAAGGAACTATCTGAAGCTGGTGTATAAGAAAGCACACAAGAAAGAAGGCATTCAGTGCATAAACCAACCCACGTGTCTGCGCTGAGTCACATGAATTCTCAGGCTTCTTTCCAAGTTCATTGTCCCCATGGACCAGCTCTGAAACCTTTTCCTGTCTTTTTTTCCCAGAGATTTATGGAAAACTGTCAGAAGTAGTGATTACATAAAATTTCTCCAGAGTCCTTGAAACCATGAAGAAAGCTCACTTCCTCACACACTTAGGAAGAGCGAAGAAAAAAAACTTAAACTCCTTGTTTTATATTCATTCTGTTCTCACTAGTGGACTTGGGGTGTAGTTGCTATTTTCTTCTGGTTATGTCTCTAGCAAATGCTCATCTTGGATACTGGAAAAGAAAGCTTCTTTGGCATAAAAATTTCTAGCATCGATCAAAGTAGGGTGCAAGATGTATCAACAAAGACATAAACATTGCAGAGTGATCAAATCAGAACTCATTTTTCTGTGATTGGAGTAGAAATTAGGCCATATGAGAAGTAGGCCATGTCTTCTCAGAAAAATCCCAGAAACATGGAAAACTTTAAGCTGAATTTCTTATTCATAATCTCAAGCACTTGAGTGCTTTATATTTATATTTGCCATGCAAATATATCTTATTGGGGAAGAAACAAAGTGAGTGATTTATTTTGCTCCAGAGTTGATAGAAGGAAAGTGTCCTATAGGATTAAAGCACTGAGGAAAGAGACAGAGATAGGGAAGGGAAAACAGAAGGATTCAAGGCACATGTCCCCCAAATAATCATCCATAGATAAAGCCTCTAGATGTTCTTTATAGAACAAGAACTTCTTTTGGAAGTTGCCAGTATAAGGTTGTATAAAAAGGAAATTATGTAGCTATTCAAGAGGCTGAGATCTGAGGGTTATGGGGGTTTGAAGCCAGACCAGACAGTCTGTGAGACTTTTATCTCCAATTTAGCACTAAAAAAGAACCAAATCCAGAAATGATGCTGTGGCTCAAGTGGTAGAGTGCTAGAGTTGAGAAAAAGAGCCTTAGGACAGTGCCTAGCCCTGAGTTCAAACTCCCGGAGCTGCAAGAAAAAGAAAGAAAAAAAAATAGAAGAAATTATGCTGTGGATATTTTGGCCAGAATATATCAGGAAATGGTCCCTTAACATTTCATACCTTTGAAAATGGGCTTTGATTTGCCAGGCATCCTTTACTTGGAATGTGATTGCTGTGACATTCCCATGACCCTTATTTGGACACATGGACTCTGTAAATGCATTGGCTGAATTTGAATGAAATCTAAAGTACTAATCATGTGCTGCTGAGCAAGTTATTTTACTCTCTAAGCTGATGTTCCTTCATCCAAAAATGTTGCTACAAAGGATTCTCATGAGAACTTCATTATGGCTGGATCATAGACTAGGTAGTAAATTTATTTATCATGGTTCTGAAGACTTAAATTCTGAGAACAGGGTGTCAAGCATTCCTGTGTTCTGGTGAGGGCCTTCTTTAGATTGGAATCTGCTGTTTCTTCACTATCTGTATGTGGTAGAAAAATGGAGAAATGTTTTTACACATATGCACACATACATGGGTGAGGAAATGAGGCTAGGTTGGAATGGAGTTGGAGAAATATTCTTCTCCAGTAGGATAAAGCTTTGGAAAAAGCTTTGCCCTGAAAAGTAAGCCGGTATGACAGTGAAATTTCTCACATTTTATAATGATCACTTTCCTCACTCCCAATCAGAACTCTGAAAAAAAATCAGCTACTAACTGTGGAAACTTGATGTTGTTTCTGAAGCCAAAGCCATTAAAAATGTGAGATGTAGCCCAGACTGGTGGCTCATATCTGCAATGCTAGCTACTCGGAAGGCTGAGATTGAGATTGCTGCTCAAAGTTAGCCCAGTAAATTAACTCCTTGAGACTTTTATCTCCAATAAACTACCCCAAAATGCTGGAAGTGGTGATGTGTCTTATGTGGTACAGCACCTCACTTGAGTGAAAGAAGTTAAATGACAGTGCCCAGGCCTAGAGTTCAAGCCCCAGGACTGATAAAAAAAATGAAACCTTCTAATAAATAATATAGCCCAAAGAGTGTCCCTCTCCTAAGGTGTCCTACAGTCAGTCTTCAACAATACATTCCCATTTCAAGTTCAGTGTCTAGTCTTAATAGTTTATAAACTTCAGCTTTGTCTGCCCCCAATCAGCCACTAGTCTCCCAACCTGTCTATTTCCTCTGACTTCAATTAGTATTTGCCCCACATCATTTCTCCTCTGATGAGTCAAAAAAATAGTTGTTTTTCAATTTTCAGCTTTTTTTCTTATTATAAAAATGAGAGCTACCATTTCTGTATCCTCTGCATTTCAGGGCAGATGCCTACATTTCTTTAATAAGAATTTTGAAAAGTTCCTTCATAGCTAGCTTTATAAAAAGTAAATTAAACTTGGGATATTTGGCATCCTTATTTTTTCTACATTAAGATGTCATTACAGTATACTCAGTGATGCGTGATAGAATCCAGATAATCTGGACATTGGAAATATGGATAGTAAGTCAGTTTTTTCTTCTTTTCCTATCTCTGTGCTAATCAAGATCATCATCACCATTGTGGTCATCTAGGCTGGATAGAGTGCAAATTCTTTACTCTTCTGATTAGTTGTTCCTTCAGGCAGGATGGCTGATCCCACCAAACATGTTCATGGGTAGCAAGCACTAACCTCTTTGAAAATCCACAGAAGTTTCCCTGAATATTAGAGATGCTCAGAATTAAAGGGAATGTCTCTCAAAGTTTTCCATCTTGAAGAATACTTTTAGATAGCCTTCTTGGGAATCTATTCTCTTTCCTTTGTCGAAAGCAAATTAAATTAACAAATGATCCCTCAATTAAAAGCTGGAAATGGGTAGGAGGAAAACAGGAAACAAAGACCATTTTGGCACTTACTGCTTCCATCAGGGCTGCATTTTGGGGGCTTACATTGAGCCACTAATGAGGCTTTGAATTGCACAGTTTTGGCTTCCATCACCCATTCCTTTGTGTGGTCCATAAAGACAGTTGGAAAATTACCACCATCATCAGTGCCACCATCCTTACCATCACAACTTCTCAAATGGCAGTCCCTCTATCATAAAGAATAAACAGCACTGCTTACCATAATCTTCATTCTTGGTCTCCCATTCCATGACTTCGGAAGACCAACAACCCCAAGTATTATTTTTAAGCACAGGAGAGTTGGCCACAAAGAAAAACATTTATTTATTATTTCAGTTCTGTTTATTTAGCCTCATAAGATGCGAAGTGTTACTTGTGTTACTTTCCACTTCCTCTTCTTCCATCATATCTACTTTCAAAATAGTCCAGATAATAGGGAAGTTATTAAACACTGAATTTATATAATTATAAATTACTCCTAGTGTGATAATGTTGAGCTAATTGATATTATGTTTGTGGGATAATCAAGAAGATAATGTAATTCTCTTAAGATATTTTCTAGAGTGATATTACTTGAAGTGTGAAAGAATATTCACAGTGAACAGAGCTAGTTCTGCTGTTACATGATAATATTCCCTCAGGAAGGTGAAATTTTTGACATTTTCAAGGGATCACATTGCCTTCCCAGATTGCTTTGGAGTTTCCATTCTGTTCATACAAACCTCTTTCCCAACAAACACTATATTTTCTACATTTGATTACTGCTTGTAACAAAAGGTTCTATAATGAGGAAATGTAGACAAAAGATGAGGGGAGATAGCTAATCAGTTTAAAACCACTCATTTTTTTTCCCATAAATCGATGAATTTGATATGGACTGTTAGGTTACATTTCAGAATGGTACTCTTTTTTGTTGGTGTTGTTTTTTTGTTTTTTTGTTTGTTTGTTTTGGGGATCATAAGGCTTGAATTCAGCCTGAGCACTGTCCCTGAGCTCTTCAACTCAAGGTTTCTGCCCTATCCTTGAGTCAAGCCCCACTCCCCATTTTCTAGAGATTAATTGGAGATAAGAGTCTCAGGTCCTGGGGCTGGGAATTTGGCCTAGTGGTAGAGTGCTTGCCTAGCATGAACGAAGACCCGGGTTCCATAGAAAAAAGCCAGTGGTGGTGAGGCTCAAGTGGTAGAGCTCTAGCCTTGAGAAAGTCCAAGGACAGTGCTCAGGCCCTGAGCTCAAGCCCAGGACTGGCAAAAAAAAAAAAAAAAAGAGTCTCAGGTCCTTTAGTGCCCATGCTAGCTTTGAACCTGATCCTCAGACCTCAGCCTCCTGAGTAGCTAGGATAAGAGGTGGGAGCCACAGTGCTCAGCTGGTACTCACTAGTTTTTAACTGTGTCCAGACAAGAAAAACAGGAAAGCTTCTGTAGGAAGATTGAAACAGCATTTTTTTCTGTTCAATGACTGTATAAGAATTAAATAGCTAATGAATCAATCATCTGATTGTTACTGTGTTCTTTTCCATTACATAGTTTTCATTTATCATTAAAGTACCTGGCTGTCCCTGTCCAAGTTTCAGTAAGAGAAAATAATCCTGATTTCTTACTCAGTTTAATTTTTGTTTCAGTTTCATGGTAACTTTTCCAAACCATATGGGTACCACACATCCAGCTGTGATGGAATTCCTAGTTTCACAGTTTTCTGTTATTTTTTTCCAACTCAATAATTAAAGGCAAATTCCTATAGAAGGACATATTTGAGAAATGTCTGCCAATATAAGTAGCTCCCAAGGGATACAACTTTAAAATTGTGCCTTTAATTAGGGTCCCAAATGTTCATGGATTTTTTCTAATAAATATTATTTTTTTACAGTCTGATTAAGTATTTGACTCTCATGAATGGATCTAATTCTTTATCATACTTCAAGGGAGAGGAGCCT
Source organism: Megascapheus bottae (assembly GCF_031878675.1). Classification (NCBI taxonomy): domain Eukaryota; kingdom Metazoa; phylum Chordata; class Mammalia; order Rodentia; family Geomyidae; genus Megascapheus; species Megascapheus bottae. The sequence continues at coordinate 28,193,474 of NC_143520.1, forward strand.
GAAGGGTCTTCTTAAACATGAAAATGAATTATGCTTGTCCTACTTGCTCTATTGAGCTAGCTGTGTTCAGTTAAAGGATTAGTAAAATAGCAAAGCTTTTTCATATCCCTGGAAATGAGGGCAGCCCACCAGCTCTCTGCTCCCAGGATAAAATTGGTTTGTAAATGTATTAGGAGTCATTGAGACAAAAGTTTCCTCACTGGCATCTGGTCCTATTGTTGAGCAAAGTGAAAGACAAATGCAGGTATGTGTTTTCTCATCTTAATCCAAAGAAAAATAGGCATTTCTCTTAATTGTTTGCTTGTGTAATTACATGACAAAATCTAAAAGGTTCTAGGATTTACATGGGATCTGCTAATTCATTAGACTATACTTTTCCATGAAAAATACTTCATTTTACCAGATTTGCTGCTTGCAATCTATTTATTATGTGTTAAATAATTGGATTTATGTTAATGCATTTTTTTCTCACAAAGCCAAAGTATGTAGTGGAAGGAAAATACCAATTTTGGAAAAGTATCTCCAGTAAAAATGCAAAAACTGATTAATTTGGACTAAAGACTCAGACTTTAATTACTAAGAGTTTTAAACAGGTTTTTCGTTTTCCTCACCAGTGATTAACACTTATTCCAGTATGTGTTCTCTGGGCTTGAACCTATGATGGGGAATGGTTGTTTCTTTTAATTGGCAACTGTGATGTCATTTAATAATCTAACAAGTTTTCCAATTCTGCCTTCAGTATTATAATTATCATCTGGATCTTCATGTGGGTTTTGAGATAAATGTTTAAGTAAGGCTATCTATCAGAGCTAGATTTGGAGTATGTCTCTTGGTTCTCATTGAAATTCCAAGGTCTTTTCCCCCACCTATGTATGTGGATGTGTTTAATACATAAAATGGAATTAAATGTCCTGTGAAGGACTCCAGCAGAAAAGCAGACCTGGAGATATGGCTTAAGTGGTATGGCCAGCCAGGAGCAAGTAAGGCTTAGCATGAGGAAAGAAATGAAGTTAAAGAACAAAGAAAGAAGAAAAATCCAATTTGTTATTTCTCAATAGTTTTCAGATTCTCCTGCTTATTAGAGTCTGATTAGTTGTGTTCATAAATCACTACTGTTTAGTAGAACTGTATTTGATTCACATTTTAACCTCCAACTACTTTAGGTTTGAGAAAGAATGCTATTTTGTTTTCTCAGATTTCTCTCTATAAATGGCAATATCTACTAATATAAGAAAAATACTGAATTTGATGATTGTAAATTCTGATTGTCTGTGCAAAACATGGGTCTAACTTTAACACTAGATGTTTAAATACTAATTTTGCAGACATACTGGCTGTGCAAAGGCAAGCAGGAATTCAGCTCCATTTGTTCTGAATGTTTGAAATGGAGATAAAAACTGTTCCAAACACTGAGAGTGTGTCTGGTCATCAAAAGGGTTGATGGGGGCTGGGAGTTTGGCCTAGTAGTAGAATGCCTGCCTAGCATGTATGGATACCCAGGTTCAATTCTCAGTACCACATACATAGAAAAAAGCTGGAAATGGTGCTATGGCCTTAGAAAGCACAAGGACAGCTCTCAGATCCTGAGTTCAAGCCCCAGGACTGGCAAAAAAAAAAAAAGGTTGATGTACTAACATGCTTAGAATGATACCTGGTGAATACTAGATACTTAAGACACATCATTCATAAGTGTTGTCATCTCAAGGTAAGGAATATGAACACCTTATGTTCAGCTATCCATACTTTTTTTTATAGGACTCAATGCCTTTACAGACATAAAAAAGTGCTGAGAAAAATGTGTAGCAGAAACACAAAGTACTAGAAAGTACAATTGTAACCAAATCTTAGGCATCAAGACACAGTAACTTAGGCAAATATTCTGATAATCAAGCTCAATATATTCCTATGTTTTGAGTCACAAAGGTATTTAATTTTAGACAAAGATACAGATGTCCCTTATTTAAATATATGCACTAAGAAATATTTAGTTAGGAACAAGAAAGAAGCCAGCTGAGGTTTCTAGTGAATTGATGCTTATACAGTCATAGGAATCGTAGGTCAGAAAAATCTTACAGAAAGAAAATATGTGTATGTATAAAACAATTCAATGATGAGGGCATTTAGCTATGCCCATATAACACTAAATTGCCTCAGGGCATGGGGTACTAAAAGAACTATAAAAAGATTAATAAGCTTAAGGCTATGAAACACATTCAATTTAATTGTAAATATACCAGGGACTACCTCTTGGTTTTCTTTGTCATTTCTTCCTTTTATTCTTCCATTTGATGGCCTACTCATCCTTATCAATAAATTATGGTTCAGAATCTTTAATATTAACTTCTCTGCTATAATCCAAATATGAGTCAATACTTGTCTGATAGATTCAGACCTTTGTAAAGCAATGGGATTTTATATTCACTTAGTATTTCAGTAAAATTCATAAGGCTTTATCTGAATTCCTTGTGTCTATAAATGGCAAAAGGTTGATTGCCTTAGGAACTCACTGTAACCTTTGATGTTTTATTTTTCTTCTTCTTCATTATCCAATCCACAGCTGAAATCTTTAGAATTTACTCCATAACATTTTCTCTTCTCCACTCAAATGTCATTATTATCATTCTAATATAAATCTTTATGGGTTCATTTGTTTCCTGGGAAAATTGAAAAATGAGAGTGCTGATAAGGCATTTGATTCAATTTTAGTAATTCTTTATCTTTTCCTTTTCCCAATCTTTTTCCATCCATATTCTGCAGCAGTTGTCATTTCATGTCAGTTACATTCATAGGCTTTCTTTTTTCCAAAACCTTTAAAAAACAACTTACATTTTGTTTTGGTGTCTTCAGCAATTACATAATCACATATGTTCAATCCAGTGTTACATTTCCATGATCTTTATAGGAATTAAATGAACTACTTTTTCTTCCCTCCTACCCCAATTCAGGGAAACATAACAAAACAACTGAGTGGCTGGAAAATTAGTAGGCTTTCTACCAGAGAAACAATTTAACTTGTAGAAGCTTTATTTTTAATTAAGTGCATCTAGAAGTTATTCTAAAGGAGTATATCAAATAGAGAAGTAACCATTTGAGGAAATCTACTAGACTCCAGAATAGCAAGAGTGCATAGTGTTTGAGTTATAATCTACTCCATTAGCCACAACAGGCTATCAGATCTGTTATGGAAGCCACATGCCAGAAATTGGGCTTTATGTGGGTCAAGAAGGCAAAATTTTCTTTAGTTCTTGCTCTTAGTCACATTGTGGGAAGGGTAGACCATAGAGATTTCTCATCCTTAAAACCTCAACTTTCCTCTTCAGAATTTCTGCTTGAGGTAGGAGCATCCAAGAGAGACAGGCTTCTCTTATTCTACCCACCACATTGTAGGGAGGTAGAATAGCAAGCTGAGAATACTGACCTTTTGATAGCTCTGTCTGCTTCTTCATAGGAACAAGGCTCCATTCTACTCAAAGAGGTCCATGCCTACTCAAAGAGCTGGCATAACACTTGTAGAAAACTGTTTATTACTCTCAGCTCTAGGAAATTGATAGAGGATTTCAATACAAGGAGAAAGACAAACCATAAAAGCAAATAACTTCACAGCTCTGCTCTGAAGAAAGACTTTATTTAGGATAATGAGAGGAGAACTCCATCCCTAAGTTCATTGTTTAAAACAATACAGATTGTTGCATAACTTACAGTGAGGCTAGAGGAGCTGATAAAGACTAAATGTCTGGATGGCCAGAAATTTAAGAGGGAACCAGAAAAAAAGAGGATCAAGATGACCTTTCCTGAAACTGGAAGTAATTACAGAGGGTGGAAAGGTTTGTAGAAGCTGCATCTACTAGACACAACCAGAACAGAACACAGAACCAATTTAAGGACACTTCCAAGTCACTCAAACTAAACTCAGGCTGATGGATGAAGAGGAGTGGCTTTATTGACATGGGGAATGGGCTTCAGTGAAATGTTTGGCACAATACTGACTGAACAATATGCTACTCTGACTTAAAGTGACCATGTCTAAATTCAATCATGCACTCTGATAAAGGCCTTCTATGAAAACCTCACAGCCAATTTATACTAAAGGTGAAAGACCAGGAACCAAACAAGAATGTATCTCTATTTTGAATTCTTCTATTCATAGGGAAGTTAGGAAATAAATACACAGAATAATGTATATATGCACATGTACCTACATATATGACATTCATATTAGGTACACTGGTGTCCTATTCCCACCTGTACCAGCAAGAGCAGAGTAGGAAGCCAAGAATCTACTATTGCCAGGCTATACAGGTGCTTTCCTGTCCCACCCTTCTCTTGGGTGATATCAAAAGATAAAGAGAGTCAGTGCTTTCATGACCACATGAAAAGCAAAGTTCTTCTTTCCTGTGTGGTTTAGTCAGTGCAATGAGGAGGTTCTTCATTCCTCCCAACCAGAGGAACTTCAGAAGAGACCTTACTATCAGTAAAAGAGAATATCCTCTTTGGATGTTAATGAAGATTAAACATAGATTCTATGCCTTCCCCCCTCCCTTCCACTGCTAGAGCTGTGCTACAGATGGCCAGCTTAAAAGAAAAGAAAAGAGGGTTTAAACAGTATCCAGTGTCTCCAAACATAATGTCCCAGATATACAGGTTCCAATTAAAAATTTTATACAGAAAATACTCAGTGTATGAAGAAATAAGAAAATCTCAAATCAAATAAACAACACTACCAAGACACCATTGGTATTAGAATTAGCTGACAACAGATTTAATGTGGCCATCATCAAAATGCTTCGATGACAACTGCAAATCTATTTAAAAATTGGAAAAACTAGAAAAAAGTGGGAAACTAGAAAACCTCTTAGCAAAGTAATAGAAGACAAAACAACCAAATACAATTGTAGAATTAAAAAAAATGTTTTACAACAAGAAAAATGATTGATCCAAGAACAGAATAAAGAGGAGAAAGGAAAGAATTGGCACACTGGGAGAGAGAATAATGGTGCATAACACAGAGAAAATAAACTGACAAATAAAAAGTTTTAAAAAATCTGTGTAACATCATAAAGTAAATGAAAACTAAAAATTCTACTTTAGCAAAAATGTTCCTCAGTAATGAAGGAAAATTAAATTTATTTTCAGGAAGAAAAGAATTTTGTCAGCAAATCTACTGTAAAAATGACAATAGTAAATTTTCTTTTTTTCTTTTCCATATATTTTTATTGTAATTAATGGAAGGGTTACATTATATTCACCAAATAGAAGGTGTATTACTTTGCAAACATTGATACCCTTTCTCATGGCTTGGTCCCCATTTCCCTCCTCCTACCCTCTCCCCTCATCTTGTAGCATGACACTAAATGAAAGGACCTCCAGGATACAGAAATAAAAGTCATATAACGAATGATTGTCCTTAATGTACTATGTTATCTCTCATCTCTTTTGCTGTCCCTTGGTTATCTCATATTTTTTACCTTGTTATCTGATATATTGTATATATGTGTATTTGGTTATTTGAAATCAAACAGGGAAGGGGGAAAACATAATATGATTTTTTTCTAAGTCTTTCCATTTCCTTAAAAATGAGGCAATGTCTTTCTTTCGGACAGCAGCATAGTATTCCATTGTGTATAAATACCGCATCTTCTTGATCCATTCATCAACTGAGGGACATCTGGGTTGGTTCCACATCTTTGCTATGGTAAATAGTGCTGCAGTGAACATTATTATGCAAGTGGATTTAGTATGTTCTTGTTTCTGGATGATTGGGTAAATGCCAGGTAGTGGAATTGCTGGGTCATAGGGGAGCTCTATGTTTAATCTTTTGAGGAACTGCCATACTGCCTTCCATAGTGGTTGGACGAATTTGCACCCCCACCAACAATGTAGTAGTGATCCTTCCTGGCCACATCCCCGCAGCATCTGTTGTTATTAGATTTCTTGATCATGGCCATTCTAACTGGAGTGAAGTGGAATCTTAGAGTTGTTTTGATTTGCATTTCTTTTATGGCCAGAAAGAAAAAGAAACTATAAAAGCAAGAAACAGGACATCAGGAAGAAATTAGAAAATGTTCTATAACAATGAAAAGAGTAAATTTTATATAAAACAATCATTTTCTATCTCTTCTTGAGTTAGTAAGCTATCCTGATGACTGAAATGCACATGTTTGTAATATGTCCTAACTGGATACAGAAGACATGTTTCAGGTAGTATATTATATATGTGTAGGTTAGGATCACGAAGATATTCAAGTTTTCTGTCTCCATGCTAACATTTACATAACTTACTACATCAGATATTTCCCACTTTCTTAATGTTGCAGTAAAATACTAAAAATAGCTATTAACAATTCTAATGTTGAATTAAGGAAAATTCAGATAACCCACAGGAAATCTGAGTAAAGGATATAGAAAAAAATTGAAAATGGGGAAGCAAGGGAAAAACAAGATGAGTTGAACAGGGTGGAGGGAGATAAAGTGGGAGAAAAACATGGTAAGTGGTAACAATGTTCAAGAAGCATTGTATGGCGGCGGGGAGTTTGGCCTAGTGGTTAAAGTGCTTGCCTAGCATGCATGAAGACCCAGGATCGATTCCTTGGTACCACATACATAGAAAAAAGCCAGAAGTGGTGCTGAGGCTCAAGTGGTAGAGCTCTAGCCTTGAGAAAGCCCAAGGACAGTGCTCAGGCCCTGAGCTCAAGCTCAGGACTGGCAAAAAAAAAAACAAAAAAACAAACAAAAAAAAGAAGTATTGTATGCACTACTTGATGAATTTATAACCCCTCTGTACATCACTCCAACAAAAAATAATTAAAAAAAGAAAATAGAACAAAGCTCATAGTGAACAGTAAACAGAAAAGAATATAGCACACTCAATCTGAACATGTCAGCAATTCATTTAAAAATAGGTTAAGTATGCTAATGAGAATTCAAAGATTTGAAAAATACATAAAAAATTATGACCTATTTATATGTTCTCTACATACTCGTAGGATAAAAGGACAGAAAGATTACATAATACAACCAATAAAGAAAGCAGTATGGCAGTGCCTCAAAAGGCTAAACATAGAGCTGCCCTATGACCCAGCAATTCCACTACTTGGCATTTACCCAACCATCCAGAAACAAGGGCATACTAAATCCACTAGCACATCAATGTTCATTGCAGCATTATTCACCATAGCAAAGATATGGAACCAACCTAGATGTCCCTCAGTTGATGAATGGATCCACAAGATGTGGTATTTGTACACAATGGAATTCTATGCTGCTGTCAGAAAAAACGACATCGCCCCATTTGTTAGGAAATGGAAAGACTTAGAAAAAAACCATATTAAGCGAAGTAAGCCAGACTTAAAGGAACTTAGGCTCAATGGTTTCCCTCATTCATCATAACCAGTAGAAACCTTGGGCTCTAATAGCAAAGATTTGCAATAGAGCAAAAACTTGATACATAAGGCCACATAGTATGAAGCTAATTGAATGGACCTCTAGGATATTGAAATAAAAGCCATATAACGAATGATTGCTGTCCTTAAGGTGCTATGTTATCTCTCATCTCTTTTGCTGTTCCTTTGTTATCTCATATTGTCACAATATCTCACTTTGTTATCTGATATATTGGATACATTTGTATTTGGTTACTTGAAATTGGATAGGGAAGGGGGGAAAACCAAGAGGGGGCGTGGGGGGTAGGTTAATGGGGACCAAGACATGTGGAAGGGTATCAATGTATGTGAATTAATGCACCTTCTATCTGGCAAATATCATGTAACCCTTTTATCAAATACAATAAAAACATATAAAAATACAACCAATAAAGAAGGGAAAGGTATAGCTAAATTATTATTATATAACCTAAGACAAAGCAAAAAAGAATGAAGAAACAGAAACATTATCTAATAAAAAATAGGATAATTTACCAAAAAAAAAGACAGAAAGTTTAAATGTCTATTTACTAAGGAAAAGAAATGAAAATACAAGAAACAAAATCTCATATAGATACAATTACCGTAACATTTGAGTATTTCAAAATCTCTCAGGAATTGGCAAAAAAAATAAAGACCACACAGATAATGACCAGAATATAAAAATCAAATACACCATCAATCTATCAGAGCTAATCAGCACAAAGAGCATTTCATATGATGATATCAGAATACATTTTATTTTTCCCTTGTCCATGAAACATATCAAACAACACACACACACACACACACACACACACACACACACACACACACACACACACACACACACACACTATATCGGGCTGCAAAACATATCCCATAAACTCAAAATAACTGAAATTATAGTATGTTATCCAACTACAATTGAATCATACTATAAATCAATAACTGAAAAAATATAGAATCATCCTCATGCATTTAGAAAATGAACAGTATACTGTTAAACATTCCATGGGCCACATATGAAGTCTCAAGAAAAATTACAATATACTTTGAACACAATGAAAGAAGATGTACTACATCTCAAAATTTTAGGGCACAATTAATGTGCTGCTCAAATGAAATCTCACAGTACAAAATGTGCACATTCAAAGAGGACAAGTCTCTAATCAATATTTTAAGTTTCTACCTGGAGAATTAGAAAGAACAAAATAAACCCAAAGAAAGGGAGTATGAAAAAAGTCATTTAAACAGAACTATATTATGAAAACAATTTATCATTTAAAAACTGCCTAAATATCATTTCAGATCTAGATAGTTTAAATAGACAATACCTACTGGCCTTGTCAAGGTGGGGAATGTTAAAAGTATAAGTCCTATGAAATCACTTGGCTCGCCCAATACAATGACAGGCAACATTTGAAATTCAATAAATGTAGGATTTTTATTCAAAGCAAAATTCAACAAATCTGGGCCTGTGAATAAGGTACAAATCTCCAAATGGCAAGGAAAAGGTGTTTTCAATGAAAGTGAAATAGTCATCATTTCACAATTCATTTTATGAAGCCACCAATACCCTCTTACCAACAACTGGAAAAAAAGTAATACATAAAGAAAAAGAAAAATATGAACAAAACAAGGGGCTGGCCTCAAACTTGATTCTCCCTATCTTATCCTGGTTAACAGCTGAGGCATGAGCTAACATACCCAGGTTAGGATTTGAAAATAAGTCAACACAGCAGACTACATTCACGATGAGAAAATTAGTAGGTTTTTTTTTCCCCCAATCACTTAAAAAAAATTTAGCAAAACTTTCCTATTCAAGAAAGAAGTTATCGGGACCGGGAGTTTGGCCTAGTGGTTAAAGTGCTTGCCTAGCATGCATGAAGACCCTGGTTCGATTCCTTGGTACCACATACATAGAAAAAAGCTGGAAGTGGTGCTGAGGCTCAAGTGGTAGAGCTCTAGCCTTGAGAAAGTCCAAGGACAGTGCTCAGGCCCTGAGCTCAAGCCCAGGACTGGCAAAAGAAAAAAAAAAAAAAAGAAAGAAGTTATCATTTATATGGAAAGCAATAAACATAAATAGATAAAAGGCATCTAAATATCTAAATGTAATACTATTAGAAAACTGAGTGAATGCTTTCCTTTAAAATTGTGAATAAGGAAAAAATAACCATTTATGATATATTTCTTTTATTTATTTATTTATTTTTATTTTTTATTTTTTTTATTTTTCCAGTCCTGGGCTTGAGCTCAGGGCCTGAGCACTGTCCTTGGACTTTCTCAAGGCTAGAGCTCTACCACTTGAGCTTCAGCACCATTTCCAGCTTTTTTCTATGTATGTGGTACCGAGGAATCGAACCCGGGTCTTTGTGCATGCTAGGCAAGCATGCTACCACTAGGCCAAACTCCCGGCCCCTGGTATATTTCTTATTCAATATGATACTGAAATTTTTATCAGGTTAGAGTATTATATGTTAGGGTATCACATGGAGAGATTAAACTGCCTAATTTTAAGCTTTCAAAATGATTGTCCTCATAAAACTTTATATTATGTTATATAATATATAATCTATTGTATAATACACATGCATCTATATTTTCTTGGGTATATATACATACACAACACATATCTCTTAGTGGTAACAGATAAGCAAGTTTTCAGGATAGAAGATGTATTTTTGAGTTACCAACTCAAATATGTAATCTTGGGCTTTGGTGGCTCATGCCTGTAATCCTATCTACTGAGGAGGCTGAGATCTGAAGATTGTAGTTCAAAGACAGCTAGGGAAAGAAAGGCTATGCCTGGCTTATCTCTAGTTAATCATCAGAAAACTGGATGTGGTGTTGTCGCTCAAAGTGGTATAGTGCTAGCCCTGAGCTGAAGAGCTGAGTACTTAGGCCCAGAGTTCAAGCCCAAAGACCAACCAAAAAATAAAAAATAAGAAAGAAGGAATATATAGGGGCTGGAATTAAAACTATACTGCCACTAGTAGCTACTAAAAAAGTGGATGGAATTCCAGAATGAAACTCCAACAAATTATGTGCATGATTTGTATAGTGAAATTACAGATGTAAGAGGTCAAAGAATATCTAAAGGAGTCAAGAATCTGATGATTATGAATTGGGAAACTAAATCAGATTCTGTGAAGAATGCAGAGAAATTGGGGAGCTGATATATTGCTTTCATGAATATAAAATCATAACACCCTTTCTTAGAATCTTGTACTTCATTGAAAAACTGAACATGCAACTCTCAGACACTTATCTAAGAGAAGTGAAAAATCTGTGTTCACATAAGAGTTATACATAAATATTATAAAAACTTTATTCATAATAGCCTAAGTGGACTGAGCACTTTCTTAGCATGTGCAAGGTCATAAATCTGATTCTTAGCACCACAAAATAAAGTACCAAACTAGACAAGTTCAATGCCTGTCAAGGACAAACAGTTAAATTGTGGCATATCCATATCACATAGATGTTTACTCCACAATGAAAAGGAATATACTAATAGCTTGAGTAGTTTGTCCAAATTATGATGAATGAAGAGTCCACTTAAAGTAGTTACATGTACTACATTCATTACATACTATTCTGAAATGACCAAGATATAGAACTGGAAAGTAGATTCATATCTGCAGATTAAACGAGCATTGAAAGAGTGGGAGGAAAGTAGGTGTGAACTTCATGAATTCTAAGAAAAAAAAGTTAAGACATGTGTGTGGGGGGGTAATACAAAGTTTGAACAAGAATTCATAATCATCATTTCAAGACTGATGAACTAATTCCCACCCCAGCCAGGAATGTTGTCTATTCAATGATCAGGGCTGAGTCCCTCACCAAGTTTTATCTGTGGCGTATGGGAGCTATATCTCCCAAGTATCTCCCTTGTGCCGGAGGCATCTTTGTCTCCATTCAAGATGGCTCTGAGAGAATAACCCAGAATGATATCTTTACCTCACACACTCTCTCCAGGGAATCTAACTGAAAACAAATGGTACTAGGTGCTTTCCTACAAAGTATAGAATGGAATTTCAGAACTGGTTCATCTGCCAACTGCCTGGCAAAGCTCCATCATGTGGAGCCCTTCATTGGTTTTAGTTGTTCAATTGTGAGTTGAAATGTTTTAGAAATGAAAGGAAATGGACAAGTGTATGCGGTATAGAAGGTCTCTTTAATTATAGATGCAGCAATTACAGGAATTATAGAGTCATATTTCATTTGCTTAATGTCAGTGATAAATCGGTAGAAGACAGCAACATCATCAGAATAAGGACAGAATAATCAGAATCGTCACCAATATAGGAGAAACTTAAAGAATCTCTCTGGAAAATCTAGAGAGGCTCTCACTTCACCTAGCCAGATGATCAGAAAGCAGAGCTAAAGGTGCAAGAATTAACTGTAGTTAGTAGAACTCTAGAGAATGTTGTAGCAAAATCCAGTAATTACAAACTAGTTAGAAAGGCATCGATTTCTAAAAATTGGACTGGGAAAATCAGGTTGTGGCCCTCTAGACCCTTGAAATCCTAATTCTCTGAGATTTAGAGGGTTTTAATAGCTACGTATTAAGGCCATGGATACCAGACACTCATACACAACTGAGTGATCTAGTAGCAACAAGATGATGAAAGAAACAAAAATAATTGAGTCCAGGTGGTGACTCTTAGAATCAGAGAAAAAGTGGTCACAATTATTGAAATGAATGGCAAAACCATAATGACACCCTTGCACCCTGATCTCAAAACAGTATAGAGATGATTAATTGAACACTGAGGTCCAAAGGTAAAATAGATGGACAACCAACAAGGGTTTTGTTCATTATATACAATCAGAAAAAAATGATAATGAGGCTGATCAAAAGGCTGCACTTAGCCACCCCACAAAAAAGTCATAAGTCCTTTAGATTTATAATGAGCAATGTAAAAATATTCACATTTCCTTATCTAAGAAAGAGGTTGAGCATTAAGAAAGACCTTGTAACAGCAAGGCAAATATAAATTAAAAGGATTTCTCAGTTGTTAGGGCCATTTACTCAAATGACTATATGCTGGAGATAGGAAAAAACCCAGATATTTTGAGGATAGATGGAGACACATGATTGAGTAGAGCCCAAAATATCATCCTGGCCATGTAATAAATGGAGTCACTCACAAGATAAAAAAATATAGATCCCCCTGGACATATGGATCCAACTGATAGATCATTTCATGCCCCAATGTGTATCTTTGGAAACAACATAGTTAAGCCATTATGTTAACTCTCAACCTTACAACCTATTGATGTGAAGAAAACCAACAGTAAGCCCTGAAACTACCCATACCCCAACCAAGATATCAAATCCTGAATAACAAAATGCCCCAGGGACATGGCAGAGATTTAGCATCATGTTAAAGATTTAAAGATTATAAATTATGATCATTACTATGTCCCTATTGTTACTCACTATTCTGACTCTGATAAAACACAGTTAAATTCTGGAACATGACTGTAGATGACCATAAACTTTAAATTGTAGTAGCCTGTGTCAAAAATATAAGTGGTCATTCATCTAATAAGTACATTCTTTTTCATTCTTCTTGGCAAGGAGGATCAGAAACAAATTATGTTCATCTTCTATCTACTATTGCAATGTCTTATTGGCCTACATCATTTTTAATCAGCCAGGATAGACATGAATGGCAGAAAGCCTTGTTAGGATTCATGGTAAACCAGAGAATATTCAATGAATCTTCTAGTAGTTTCATTTTCTGGACAGACTTGTGTATTCTCTCCAAAGTAAGGGACCAAATAACGATTCTAGCAATAGTTAGTGCACTGAACTCAAGAATATTGCTTCTAGATTAGCTATTATGAGATATTTCTACTGCACTTCAATGTGAGATAAGTGTAGATCCTACAGAGTTAGTCATGAACAGATCCAGAAAAAGTAAGCTGTTCTGGGAAGGTTACATAGAACTTCAAGGCCTCCAGCACTTTAGTCTCCTCAGCCTCAGGACTCTTTACTGTTAGACAGGAAGCTCTACATGAGCAACTCATAGAGGACAAAAATGGTCAAATGTAGTTTAAAATAATTCATATTAGAATGTGCAAACTAAGCAAAACCTGCTCTGGAGCCACAGTTCTACTTAGGATTCTCATGTTATATAAGGGGCACAAACCCCTCATTTTATAAAGGGCAAAAATGCTGTCTAGCAAGATCATAGAAAAAATCCTTAAAAATAACCCACATATCTGCCTCTGAAGTTGCTGTGTTGATCCAGAGAGTCTCACTATCTATACTAATGAGGAAAATAACCAACTATAGTGAATCTCTTCAGGATTCAGCCTAACCTCTGTTGTAGTCCTGTTTTCATGTAAGTTTTCCTTTGCTCATGACTTCAACACCTCTTCTAAACATTCCCCGATTATCCCACCCACAGTAACATTTTCATTTAATATCATGTTAGAAGATGGCTTGTATTTGAACAGGCCAGAGCTCTGATACTTCTACCTTTCTCTAGGTGAGGCAATAATCAAGGAGTCTTGGGGAAACAGGGGTTCTTACTAGTGGCCTCTAAGGACTTGACGGCTGGAGTTGATGATAAAGAATTTGCTGTGTGTTTTCTCATTATTTATGCCACAGCTGCCTCTCAGCATTTGTGTCAATGAGTCACTATAATTACAGCCAATGGGTGGATAATTTTCCTCATTTTACAACTCGTATCCAACTGTATGGGGACTATATCAGTGAAAAAAAATCTTTCCTTGTAGCTGCATTAGGTTGAGGGGTCCAGTTTTCTTTAGATATTGCTAGCCAAGGGAAAGGGCTTATATTCCTTCTCATACTAATAGAAAGGGTGCTGAAGCAGCTTGGCTGACAGTGCAGACACAAAGAATGCCAATGAATGTGCTTTTCTATACAAAAGGCAGAATTTGGGCTCAAGGTCATGCTTAGAGGTGATTTAAAAAGCAGGCAACTAAGCCCTTCCTGGAATAAGGGGCGATGAAGACAGCCTAAACCCACAGTCCACTCATCACTAGTCCCCATACAGGACAAGTAGGTAAATCCCTACCATCTAGCAAAAGATTACAGGGGAAACAATATGGGGCTCAATTAAACAAGAAATGAAGCTCTGGGAAGTAAACCAACAGTATCTTAAAGGTACAAAGCTCAGTGTATGACAGCATTATGTTTTTTTTCAGATTCTTGATATTTCCCACACCTTCCTCTGCTTGTTCATCAAAAGAGACCAGAAATGATGGAATCAGAACAGATGCTCCACTTATATGGAGATAGCTTAGGTCTTGTTCATCTACTCCATTACAGAAAGAAAAAAGAGACTTTATATATGTTCTGGTTTTCTTTTTGATTAATGCTGTGTCTGTTCAGAGACTAAAGCATCATTTATCATTTTATTTGTGACTCACAAGATGAAGCTGAAGACACTACATGAACCTTCATTTAACTGTTTTATGTTTGTTTGCTTTCTTTGTTGGTGAGTAAAATCCACAAATCTCCTTTGTACCCTTAACACTGTACTAAAACAAAGACTACAAAAAGAAGTAAGGGCCACAAAGAAATCAGAAGGGTTCAAGAGTGTGGAGATACTTTCTAAGATATCCTGAGAGAAAGTTCCCCTTATTGCTTATGTAGCAACATAGTGGTTGTTGCCTGATCATCTATGTCAGCTCAGATTTCTAAAACTGATCAGAAATGCTTCTCCTGTATCTATTCTTCCTTAGAAGACCAGGTTAACAGAGTTCCCTAGAGTGTTGTTGTTCAAATTTAACCTGGGAAGATTCATGGACTAGTCTCTCCTCCAGTTCCGTTTTCCATGTGTGTTTTTGGTTTTTAATTTTCCCAAAGAGGTTATGGCACAATCCTAATATTACAAAATAAAGTGCTATGGAAACGCTCTGATTAAAAAGCAAATACCAGACAGAAACGTTCCCAATTACTCTGAAGAAATTCTCTGAAATGAAATGCATGGGCTTTTGCAACTCAGTGCCACACTTTGAAAAGCACTCACATAATGTTCAGCTTAGGAAAGAACAACAGAACTACAGTAGTTCACATTCAATACACTAAGATAGTAGTGTTTCATTAGTACCACAAGAGTCTCAAGCACTTTAAAAAAAAATGGGTCATGGGGCTTGAACTCTGCCTGGCCACTGTCCCTGAGCTCTTCAGCTCAAGGATACTGCTCTCCTCCTAGGCCTGGGCACTGTCCCTAAGCTCTGTAGCTCAAGGCTACTGCCCTACCCTTGAGCCATTTTCTAGAAGTTAATGGAGATAAGAGCCTCAGGTACTTTGTACCAGGGCTGGCTTTGAAGCTTGAGCCTCAGACCTCAGCCTCCTGAGTAGCTAGGATTATAGGTGTGAGCCACTATGCCGGCTTTAAGCACTTTTTATTTATTTATTTATTTATTTATTTATTTATTTATTTATTTATTTATTATTTGCCAATACCAAGATTTGAACTTAGGGCCTCAAGTACTTGCTAGCTTTCCTCTGCCCTTAGGCACTCTACCATCTGAATCATGCCTGTCTGCCTGCCTGCTGGCATACTTCCTTTCCTCCCTCCTTCCTTTCCCGCCGCCCCCTTCCTTCCTTTATGTAGGTAGTGAGTCTTCAGCTTCAGGCCTCAAACTCTGGATGGGACTTTTTCACTCACAGTGCTCTTTCACTTGACCCATGTTTCCAGTTTCAATTATTTTTTCTGGTTAATTGACAACAAATGATTGCTTGGGCAGGCTTGCAACTGCAATTCTCAGATCTCAGCCTCCTGAGTACCTGGGATTATAAGCATGGAACACCAGGCCCTAGCTCTATGTCTGCTTTTAGTTGTTTTATTAGAGACAGTGAATTGCCCGCTTTTCCTCCCAGGTTGTCCTTACTGTGATCCTTCCTATCTCAGACTTCTGGATAAAGATTACAGATGTGAGCGTAAGGGTTGGCGAGAGGAGATCTCCATGTGGTTGTTCAGTCAGGAGAGAGTTTGCCACCTAGTGCAAGATGTAAGTGTGTAGAGGGGTGACTTATGGTAGGGAAAGAGGTTATACAGGGAGATGGTGAGGAGGAAGAATGGCCACAGCAGATGAGGAAGTGACCTCAAAGCCTGGAGACCTCCCACTGCCCCCAAGTGAACCAGCTGCTTCTAGAGAGAGCTAAGTATACCTGGAGGGAGCACAGAGAGAAGGGGCTATTTTCCTGGGTGGACCTAATGTTGAACAACTAGTAAGTACCTCATTAATATTTCCAGCCTTCAATTTTGTTTCTGAGTTTTAGATGCCTAAGTTCTAAGCTCCATTATGTTCACTTGAGCATTTTGTGAGTTTTTGTTTGTTTGTTATACAATACTTGTAGAAATTGAGAACGCAATATAGAAATCAGACACACCAGGGAGGCTATTACAGAGCAGGACAAATGGGAGCATGACCCAACTTCCTCAGGACAGATCTCCTTCAGGAAGGATCAGAAAACAACCGAGATGTAGATGATTAGGTGTAGCCAACACAACCTTACAACTGAGATGAAAATACAGTTCTAGAGACAGTATTAAAAGCCCTAAGCAACTCTCAATTCAGGATTGAGTCCAAATAAAACAAAATTTTTATTTGCTAAGTAAAAGATATTAGTCACATTTAAAGTACTAGTTATGCTAAACAAAATTGAACAAATTAGTTACTTTCTTTCCTTTCCTCCTCCTCTTCCTCCTCCTCCTCTTTCCTCTTCTTCCTCTTCTTCCTCTTTTCTTCTTCTTCTCCTTCCTTCCTTCCTTCCTTCCTTCCTTCCTTCCTTCCTTCCTTCCTTCCTTCCTTCCTTCCTCTTTGCCAGTATAGGCTCAAACTCAGGGCCTCATTCTTTTATTTGGCTTTTTTTCAATCAATATGGTATTCTACCGCTTGGTTCTACCTTCACATCTGCTTTTTACCTAGTTAATTGGAGATATGAATCTTTCAGACTTTTCTGCCTGAGCTGGCTTCAAACTGTGATCTTCAGAACTCAGCCTCCTGACACATTAAGATTATAGGTATGAGCCACCAGGGCCCAGCTTTGAATATTTTCCTTTCCATGAGTAGCTCTGTTTCACTTGTTTGGAACTAACAAGCACTGTCTTGTTTTGATCCTGTTTTAGTCTTCATTGCTAACAAAAACCGCTGCTTTAGCTGGGGTGTTGAAGGCAAAGATTGCTCTGAGCAATTCTGTACAATGGAATTTCACAGTAAAATATTAAATACAAACCAGTGACCTGGCCCATTGTCTTTCTCAATGCTACAATTCTGCTTCGAGGGGAAAAGAGGGCTTGCTATTCAAGAATGCAAAAGTGTGATTTAGGAATCAAGCCTTTTTATCTCTCAAGGGATATTGTCTTTTATCAGAGAATTCTTGGTGGATAAATATGCAAATTTTTATTCAAAGCAGGATGGAGTAATTCAAATTGACAGTTGCCCTATTTAAAAAAAAAAAAAACCAAATGTGGAAGCTTGGAAAATGTGTTTGCAGACAACAAAAGAAGTTTTGTGAAAAATCAACATTACTGAGTATCATTTTCATATGTATTGCAAGCTAATTCTTTATTCCTCTATCAATATATTTAGTACAAAAACCCTAATAGAAAAAACTTTAAGATTTTATGATAGGGAGATGAGAGAAATAAAGCATTTTCTCTGCCATTATCTTTCTAGGCTTGGGGTTGATGTATGGATTTATCCATGAAGATCATCTATAGCTGCTATTTATTTCCTGAAGAAAAATATGATGGGCATCTTTGAGACACCTTACCATTACATTTTTTGCTTAAGCCACTACCTAGTCACCACTTTTCTGCACCTGTCACTAACAAGGTGGCCTTTACCATCACTAGGAATGACACACCTCTCTTATCATCTACAACATGAACATTACTTCCCCTTGCCTCATAGCTTCTGCAAAGCTTTTTTTTTTTTTTTTTCTGCAGAATTTCCTTTTGCCTTTGGGAGTATCCTTTACTTTTTATTTA
Organism: Megascapheus bottae; assembly: GCF_031878675.1. Taxonomy (NCBI): domain Eukaryota; kingdom Metazoa; phylum Chordata; class Mammalia; order Rodentia; family Geomyidae; genus Megascapheus; species Megascapheus bottae. The sequence goes on from NC_143520.1 coordinate 28,211,859, forward strand.
GAAGGGTATTTCCCATCATCATGAATTTGTTGTCACTTATCTTAAATCAAATGAAAATGACTTTGAGTTAAAGCCCTGTTTCTCTCCTTCACCTCTATGATAGGATTCTGGAAAATTAATGATGTCTAGGGGAACAGATTCACTCTTTCTGCTCATTAAAGAAATGCAGGAGAGGGTTTAAGATAAACAGAGTAAGTTCATTTGAGGGTGAGAGGAAAGTCATGAGAGAAAGTGTCAGAAATTTCCTCTCAGGAGAAGGGGTTAAAGAGGAGTCTGATGGAGTCCACTAGGAAGTCAGTGTTTATGCACCGATTGTCCTTTCATTTCATAGCTCTTCCCCTAGTCTTTTTAAATTTTTCCATATATTTTTATTGTAATTAATAGAAGGGTTAGATCATATTCACCAGATAGAAGGTGCATTACTTCATATACATTGGTATCCTTTCTCATGTCTTGGTCCCCAATTCTCTCCCCCCACCCCCACCCCTCATCTTGTTTTCCCCCCTTCCCTATCCTATTTCAAATAATCAAATAAACATATATACAATATATCAGATAATAAGGTAAATACTGTAACCATATGAGATAACCAAGAGACAGCAAAAGAGATGAGGGATAACATAGCACATTAAGGACAACAATCATTCATTATATGGCTTTTGTTTCTATATCCTGGAGGTCCTTTCATTTAGTGTCATACTATATGGCCTTATGTATCTAGGTTTTGTTCTATTGTAAATCTCTGCTAGGAGAGCCCAAGGCTTCTAGTGATTATGACAAATGAGCTCAGAGCCAAGCACTATCCTTGGGCTTTCTCAATGTTAGAACCCCACCACTTGAGCCACAGCACCACTTTCAGCTTTTTCTATGTATGTGATACTGAGGAATCAAACCTGGATCTTCACACATGCTAGGCAAGCACACTACCACTAGGCCAAACTCACACCCCCATCTTCCTTTTTCTTAGCAATAAATGTAGGTAGATCAGATGTGGAGCATACTACAAAGCCACTGAGCCACAAAGCCACTATTTCCCGAGCATGCCTACATCATTCACTTTCTAAAGTAAAAATGTAACACTTGTTGATCACCTTGCTGTTTGGTCCTTTGCCTTCTGTGGCCAAATGTGTACTAAGCACATGCTAAGTGAGCTAGAGATATTTTAAGTGCTCTTGAGGACACAAGAAAACATGATGAGAGAGTGCCATGATGACATCTGTCATCAGACAACAGAAGCTAAGATCACTGATTAACCACACCAAGGAATTGTCAAAGCCTACTGTCCTATTTGAGGGACATTTGTGCCATTTATAGTACTCAGTGGTAGAGCTAAAGGATCAGTACATGGCAGAAGGCTTTTATATTGGGCTATACTTTGTAGAGCACTGTCTGTGGTCTATAGAGTAAACCCAGTGTTCTAATACATCCATACACATGACAGTGTCAAGGTCAAACCACTAGAAGTTCTCTAGTGAGAAAGATTGGATGCCAGAAGTGTATGATTTCTTTTTAACTTTCTATTTAAGAATATGTTGAGAGAGTGCTATCTCAAAAACTGACTGGTCATGTCCTCTAGGAAGCAGCTCAATTTTCTTGTCTTATATTTGAAATATTAAAGGAGAATTTTACAATTATAAAAAGTAAAAATTATTATATGAAAATTTCTTTTGTTTGCCTGCAGTGACATTACAGAAATGAAAATCTATTTCTCTTTCCACTTAGAGTTTTGCAGCATAGCTAGGGTGTGACAGATATTGTGATGTAAATGGAATTATTCACGTAGCAACCCTCCTGGATGTCTGTCTCATACAACTTGCATTAGGGTGGTGTCCACAAGACAGTTTTCCAAAAGAACACATTCCTACAGGGTTAGAAAACAGTAAGACATGGAGAATCTCATCACAATTGTCCCCTCTAGATCCTGGTTCAGTAAAGTTAGAAATCTGAGCTGGTCTGTGCAGAAGAAATTATAATACCACCAACTCTGTCTTCCAGAAAAGAGAAAGCATACACACATAATCCATTTTTCATTCTAAACTCTCTCTTTTATATTCTGGAAAGAAGGTCCTATTAAATGCTCTTCTTCATTATGTATTAGTGAAGCCCCAGTGTAGATCTCCATGAGAGCTCTGAAATAAAGAAAAGTCATTGTATAAATATTATTCTTTCATCTTTATGAACACCTTAAATTTAATTTGCTCAATTCTTTGCCTAAACTCAAACATAGTTTCCATATCCCCCCTGGTTTGTGGAGCGTGGAAGGCAGGAATGGTTGAGGGGCTGGAAACAGGCTCTACATACTAATTCAGTCCAGGATGATTGTACTGTGCTTTAGAGGAGACATACCTGGGTGTGGATATAGGTTTCTATAAAACCTGGAGAAAAGTACTGCTGTCATTCTTAAAGGTTTTCTCAACAAAAGGTGGCGATGGCTTCTATTATCACAATTTATGTATATATCATAGTCTTAAAAAATACTGGAGAATTTCAGAAAGCTCTGTTTTTAACAATCCTCCCTAGGTTGAATATACTGATGATTTTTTGCTTTTAATTCTTCATGATTTGTATTTGAGGAGTTCCATATGGAGTCAAATAAAGATAAAACTGGTTCTTGCTTCCTCAGTGTCTGTGAATCTTTCCACAGGTAACATAGCCCTACCCAGCCCCCACACATCTCTAGAGAATAGCAAGGCACAGCAGAGATTTCACACGTTTTTGTCTTGGTAGGCCTGAAATTAGAGCCTGGGGTTTAATGCAAATAAAGACCTAAGTACATATTAAAGAAGGCAATTTGACACTTTTAAGAATTTCATCTCCTCCAAGCCAGCTCACAGACAGATTACATACCGAGAAGAACAGGTTGATACTTACATAACTGATTGAAAATTGTGGCTAATTGGCTTGAGGTTTAAATGAACAAGCTCTGTCAGAAAGCTGAGCTGGTCTGAGGATTCTCTGTATGAAAGTATTATATGGAGATATAATTTATCTCTCGGTAATGATGTTTATTCTCTGAAAATTAGGTTAAAATTGACATAGTCATTTCCCTCATCCTTAATTAAAACAGATAGCTAACATTTAGCTCAACTTTTGCATTCCCAAGCCTTGTGGATAAATCTTTCCATTTTATGAGTAAGCCACTGCCGACATTTTCCTGGGAGAAATGGTCTAGAGGATCAGAGTATTTTAGAAAAGGTTAAAAGAGATTGTACCACATCCAGGAAGGCTAATTTTCATGCATCAAGGTTCTTCGAGCTGAATTTGTGTAATGAGTGCACTGGAAATTGAAAGACGAGATTAAAGTGCTGTTTGTCGTGTACAAAGATTTCAGAAATGCTTATCAGCTCTTCGCAGCTGAACACAGCTCAGATTAAAAAGCGATCTGACAGAAAAGGAGGCTGACTGCAAATGTGAGGCTTTACATCCAAGCTAATTACAAAGTGCATATTAAACATGAGGCCGATGAGGAGAGCAGCTGCAAAGGTCTTTATCTATATTAAGAGACTGTCCACCTACATAATAAGAATAATTACCAATGAGAGAAGTCTTAAAAAGAAATTGCATTTAATGACACATCAGACAATTTCTCCTAATTTCCAAAGTCTCTTTCACCATCCCCCAATAAGGTGTGGCTTTATCGTTGCTTGGAACTAGGTAACCTATCAGATTTTGAAGAAAAGATCTATACACATATATTTCTGTTAATGTAAGCCCACTTCCTTTGAGAAAAAGCATGCATGTAAGTCCTGTGGAGTCCCTGGCCTTCATCTCAAAAGAATAAACAGGCAAGATACTAAACCTTCTCCAACCTCCTGCAATTACTTGAGAGAGGTTACTCTCAAGGCCACTTTAATTGGAAAGGTATCAGTATGTCCAGTCATTTTCTCCATCAACTCCTCCTTACCCCTCCAAAATTTGCCAATGTTAACACTATACTCTCCTGGAAGGGATTCAAGAAAGTCTCTTCTCAGAATCCCTTTCCTCCTTCATAAGAGGTACATGGCCTCCTAGAGTCCTGGAGAAGTAAAAATAGTGCCATGAATCTAACACACACCCCATAAATAATTCTCTTTCCCTTCCATCTTCTCTTTGTTTATTACCTCACCTCTTCATACCTTTCAGCTGAAATTAATGAGGTTCCCAACTTACATTCATCCTGCATGTTGTTTTCATTTACTATTTTACTTGCAAAATAAAAGAAGTACATATTTTGCTTACTCCCAATACATGTTCAAAATCACTATATAATAATTGACTAAAATTTAACAAATGATAGCTGCAAAATATTAAAATGAACACCCTGAAAATTCAGCCTTCTAAGAAAAGCCAAAGTGAGTGCTCTGGCACCTCTCAAATTGAGGAAATGTTCTCCTGAGTGACATCTTACTTTGGTTTCATTTGTAATTAAGTCTAATCAAATTGTTCAGAATTTCAGACAAACATTCCAAATATTTGAAATCTAATTAATCTCTATCATGGGGCTCTAAAATCAGTATTAACTAAAATGCACTTTAAAATGTACAGAAAAACATATATACCATTTACCCATAGCTGTAAGATCAACATTCGATCAAAATGCTCTAGGGTAGGAAATGAGATGTGCTGGTACTAGAGTAGTTCCACCTTTCCTGTGTGTATTTCTTTAATTTTCTTTCCCTTCTCATGAGCTAGCCTCTTGTGATTTTTATAGCCATATTGACCCTGTGCAAGGCTCTTCTATATAGCTAAATATAGTTATTCACTCTACAATTTAAGTCAATTAATTTATGTTTCCTTTGCAATAAATGGAAAGAAAACTGCAATTCTTAGGTTTACTTTCTTCAAACATGTTTAGTTTGGTCTTTCTCTTAGCCATTGTGAGTTGCTGTAACAAAAGCCCCATAGTCTGAGTCTGTTAGACAATGCAAGTTCATGTCTCAGAGTTTGGGAGGCTGAAAAGTCCAAGAATAGGGTACAGCAGGTATGGGGTCTGAGCAAGTCTTTGTGATTGGCAGATGCCTACCTTTCTGTCAGATCCTCTATCAGAGAGCAGGCAGATGTGTTCTTCTCTGTAGGGGCACAAATGACATCATGAAGGGCTCATCTTCAACTAACCCAAAGCCTCCACCTCTGCCTATTTTCTAGTGAGGTTTACAGCATCAGCCTGTGAATTTTGAAGGGAAATAGCACTTGGGGTGTAACAGGCCTTTACCTCTTTTACTTGTTCAATTTTCAGAATCTCCTCTATATTCACTCAGATTGTACTTCAAATGTAGACACTAGACTATCAGTGTTTGATCAGTCTTTCTACCCTCTATGCCATTTGTTGTATTTTCCCCAAAGACAAACATGCCAAGAACTTTAGAAACCTTGAGGATTATAAGAATCTACTTTTCTGAGCAAACATGGCTCTGTTGTATCTAGAAAAGGATACAAGAAATTGTCATCTAGAACCTCTTTCTACTTCTATGAAGTAAGCAATTACTTGTCAACAAAAGAATAAAACCTTTAAATTAGAACCGAGACAAAGAAAATAAAAGCATTGAAGACATTTTTTCCCCGTTTACTGATGGGTAGATTCTCAGCTCCCTTTTCCTTTTTTGGGCCACAATAATTGATAATTATAAGAGGTATACACACACACACAAACACACATATAAATAACCCTACTATAAAGAGGGTGTGTCATGAGAAAAGAAAACTTGCTCTAGGAATGTGGTTAGAGTCTCTAAGTCTTCACACATTAGAGATCATTTTTACAGTGTCAGCTTCTTGCCTTCATGGTAGACATGTTTGTAGAGAAATTCACAGAACCATGTAGCATATTTATAAAATATACTGTACTCTTTTCTAAATAAATTTTCCTGATGACAATAAGGTAAGTGAAAGGTTATTTTCTGTCTTGAGATAATAGTTTTTCTGTATTTAAGCTGGTATAGATGGGCTTGCTCTGTACCCCCTTCTACCAGTGTTGGAGTCTGTGTTCATGGATACTAACAGAGTCTGAAGGGATTTCTTGTCAATATGGGGTCAAACAAAATCATAGCAAAGATCTAGCAATGATCATACCTAAGAGGAGTATTTACCTTAACACTTGCCTCAGGAGACTGACTGACCCCTTATTCAAGGAGAAGTAGATGTTGCCATTACAACTAGACTAATTTGACCTGAAACATGATTAGTCAACTCAATGATTTTGTGATTTTTGCACAAGTTTCCTCATCTATAAGCAGGTATAAGTAGATGACCACAGTATTTTTCCAAGCATCTAGCTTTAAAAATATAAAGGATATTCTGGAATTTGTGTGAAAGATTTGTTTGTGTACAGTGTAGTGATGGAAATCAAACATAAGACCTCATGCCTGCTAGAGAAGTGAATGCTGTCCCCAGCTAAAGATTCTGTTTTTCACGTGTGTTTTATATTTAGGTATTTATAGTGGGTAATAAAAATGTGATAAAACAGAGTAATTCCAGCTATGGTGGCTTATGCACCAGGTTGTAGAGTGCTTGCCTGGTATGCAAGAGGGGAAATTTAGGGAGCAAGCAAATCAGGAAGATCAAACAAAAAAAACAAACAATTAGGCTCTGGTGGATCACTTCTGTAACACTAGCTACTCAAGAGGCCGAGATCTGAAGCCAGAGGGTAGGAAGTTCAAAACTCTTATCTTCAATTAACTACCAAAAAGCCAAAAGTGGAGCTATGGTTCAAGTGGTACAGCATGCTAGCCTTGAGAAAAATTGATCAGGAACAGAACTGCTGAGTTCAAGCTCCAGGAGGGGTATAAATTAAATAAAATAAGCTGAACTGTTTATATTTAAGTCCTGTTGATTATTAGATAATACTAAATATTTCACCATTATGAACTTAATAGATACTTTTTCTGAGTATCTACTATGAGGTGGGAAGTATGTTTACATCAGCACTAAAAATGTATGTAAAAGTAATGCTATATCTTTTCTTTATTTTTTAGAGATATAGGAAATGAGTCTCAAGGAGTTGAGAAACATCACCCAGTTACCTAATAGCAGAAATTCTCATTGTCATCCTAACGCCATTGACTTCACAGATCTTGAGTCTCACCCAGACCTCAGAGATTAGAGACTGAAAGTGGGATATCATGATATATTTTAACCAGTTGTTTAGCTAAAGTTGGTAACTTCCGATCAAGAGAATGAAGAATCTAGGAATCATTCCTGGACATTGAACTCTGCGTCACCCACTTTACCAGGGAATTTTATGTTCCTGAGTCATTCTGATGGCCTTTCTTGCATATTGTTCTCAAAGGTACTTTCCAGGTGGGACACACATCAATCAACATTTTTCCCCCTTTAAGTCCCTGGGAAGCAGATTTGCAATAGAATCTTTCAAGTTCAGAACATGAAAAGAAAAGTGAGAATTTTCAAGAAGACTCGTGATAGTATCAGATATCAAATAATGCATGATGTCTGGCAACAAAGAACAGACGGAGGACCTCTGAGGTATTTTTATTTCTGTAAGTTTACTTACTTGATTTTGTCAGTGGCTAACCACTCCTTTTTTTGTATAAAGTTGTAACAGCCTGTTTCTTATAAGAAGTGGATTTGGGAATGTTATACTTTATAAAATTCCATATATACAATTGGAGTAAAAGAAAATCTGGCTTCTCTCACTCACTTTTCTACCTCCCATTTCATTGCAACACTTATGTAGGGGCTGTATAAAATTTCCCAAGCAAATGAAGTTAGAACTTGGGATAACTTGGTAATTTCTCCTTAGGTTTAACTTTTATATTTGCTCATGAAAACTTATATTTTGTCAGACAGAAATCACAAAATAGTTTATAATAGCTTAGACAAAGAATTACATTTGCACATAAGATACCTGTGACCTCAAAGCTTTCATTCATGCCAGGATCAAAATGAGAAAAGACCTTTCCATTCTACTCTCCGTTCAGAAATGGTCTATATTTTCCCTCATTAGTCCTATCTTTCTGCTATGCATCAAACTGAAGGGCTATTTTCTAAAGACCTACCAATTCTGGAGCTGATAAAAGAAATACAGTGATAAGTTCCTAAGCTACTACTTTCTTCTACATTGCCTATAGGTGATGTGAAACTTTCACTGCCTTTATGAGAGCTGGAGTCTAAGTGACTGCAGACTACAAATACTGACCAAGTTCTCATAATTTCAAGAATAACAACATTTGCTATTCTACTTCCATGCATTTCTTTATGATAAAAATGGTTTCTTTTTCTAGAATTCTGAGCTGTCTGGAATAATTCATTTTTACTTGTTGATGTTATTTCACCTGGGAATGTCTTGAAGGCTGATAAATACTCTCAGTTTTGTTAACTGAAGTTACCAATTACAGTCTTCTTTCTGTGATGTTCTCTATATTTGCAAGCATATTAGTGGAAAAGGATGTTTAGGTTATTCGTAGGTGAGGCAGAGAGGAGGACTCAATCCCCCCTAAGGGTATTTGGTAAGGAGCTTAGCACTATTAAGTACATTAGGAATGTTAATGCTAATGATAGGTCTTCAATGTAAACATCCATTAATGTTTCCTCCAAATTGAAGATATTGAAGGATGTAGAAATTTGACACTTAGATTGACAGCTACTAGACCATTGAGTGGAGAGCTCTACACTAAGTTATAGGCTCCTTGAAGTCAAGATGTATGGTCATCAGACAAGCCTTATTGAACTGAAGATGACTCTGCTCATCTAACAGTTATTTTTACTTGATGGTGATAGGGATCCTTTCTAATCACTCAGTAAAAAGCTTGCAATAGTAGATTGTGAGGCTTATGATTGATTCTTAAGTAAAGCTGTAACGGGTACATTTGTAAAGTTTGCAGCCAATGCAACAGGAAGCTGCGTACATGAAGGACTATGATGGGTGCAGTGATAATCAGAGCATGATCAAGCCACACATCTCCTTTTTAAAACCTGTGTTACTAACTTATTTCTCAGGGTTGTTAGGTTATTTGGGGAGACATTTCTTCTGTGTACTACTATTTACCCTGCCATCCTTATATTGCAACAGCACACCTAAAATGTGTTCTCAATGGTGCTTTTATGCCTACTTGTGTTCTTGTTTATATGTAGAACAGGGGGTCTATTTGTAGAGTCACCAAGACTCTTGGGTTTTAAGATCCCTTGGTGGTATTAGCAGTGGCTGCAGTAAGAAGGCAGCTGAAGTTTTCCAAAGAGCCACACACACCACTGAGTACAGGGATCCAATGCTCCAAGAGTGACTGAAGACACAAGCTACAAGAAGCTCAGCCTAGGAGGGATCATGGAAGCACTGGAAAGGCAAGAAATTGAATAACTGAAAATGGGAGCTGAGAATGTAAGGACTACAGGCCCTGGTCACAGAAAGAGTTCAAGCAAAACATGAAGGACTAAAAGATCAATAGCCCTTAGAAGCAGAGCTCAGGAGCTGTAACAAAGTCAGAAATGAGCTATGATGAAATCTACCAGTATCTATGAATTATAAGCAAAAGTAACCCCCAAATATTTAACATTATGTGATTGGCATACTGGATAGACAGACATCGGTTTAAATTCCAGTGCAGACTCTTAACAGATATTCAGTGAATTGTTCAATCTCCAAAGCCTACTTTTTACTTTTATAAAAGCTAAATTCAGGCCCTGGAGTTTAGCCTAGTGGTAGAGTGCTTGCCTAGCATGCACGAAGACCCTGGTTCAATTCTTTGGTACCACCAAAGAAACCAGAAGCGGTGCTTTGGCTCAAGTGGTAGAGTGCTAGCCTTGAGAAAGCCCAAAGTGCTCAGGCCCTGAGAAAAGTTCCAGGGCTGACAAAAGAAAGCTAAATTCAGTTTTGTAATAACAAGGTTGGCCTATAATAGAAACACATAACTATAGGTAATATAAGTTTTATATCTGCAAAAGAAAATATGTAAATAGAACTTATGCACTATAGGCAGTCTATGCAAAGTTACAGTTCAGTATGATAGTTAAAATTCAACAAATGGCAATCATTACTCTTATTAGGTTATATATAGTATGAAATAAGGAAGTATTCAAACAACAAATTATTCAAATTAAAAGCAATCCCATAAATTCCTAGCACAAGTTAGAAAGCCTCTTAGAATAGTCTTAGGAATGGTGTTTGACCTAGGAAAAAAGTCTCCAGCTAATCCTCTGGTCCTAAGATTCCTGCTTACACTTTGCTCAGGGAAAGTCTGTGAAGAAGGAAGGAACTGTTGTTGTTTCTTTATAGTTTAAATAAAGAAACTTTGAAAAAGAGCAAAGTGTCTGAAGGTTTCCAACTATGAGGAATGCCCTCCCTAGTTTAAAAGTTTGCTGGATCTTTGCAAAGAAGATGCAAAGATTTGCATAGAGCAAATCTAAATGATCCAGAGGGTAGTCAATAGGTTGATGGGAACCTTAGGTAGCTAGCTTTATGTGAGGTAGAAAATATACTTTGATCCTTCACCCTTCATTTTTCATCAACTTTGTCTTTTTAAACAGACAAATGTCATAAAAGCAGGCAATTGGGCAGGAAAAAATTATCTTGGATTTTCCAAGGAGCTTCATTGCACTATTAAAATTAACACTATTTCATGGTGAGGCCAATTTAATGCATCATTGCTTCTAATTGTGTGCTTAACGTATACCTCTTAGAACATTTAGTCTGGTATGTAAATAAATGTCAGCATTCACACATCTAATTAATTTCCATCAGAAATTTCATTACAATATTATGCCATATGGAGTTATCTTCATTAACTGCTATGGGTCTTTTACAATAAAATGTTTCCTGAAATAGTGTATGTTAGGTAACAGAAATACAGTAGTGGGCTAAAAGAGAAAAAAGGAAAGTTCTAGAAACTTCACATAGATTTGTAATTTAAGGCTTAATTGCTTTGGTGGTAGAAAACAAAAGAGATAAAACATTATAGTTCAGAGTAATCTTCTAGAAAGCCTGCAGTTTTTTTTATTCATTTAAGTCTCACAAACTTTTTTTAACCTTATTTTGTAGGCTCCATGATGAAATTTTATCCTTGTCCTTTCTTTTAGTTTTGTATATTTCTTTAAACCAAAACTTAGTGGTTATTTTGTAGAAGAATAGGAACTCAGGAATGGCTCAGAATACTAAGAATACATATAATTTGGGATTTCTTATAAGTCTCAGCCATAAGGCTGAGCTTGGTCAGCTTTTATGAGCAGGACATTCTTCTAGAGAAGGGTTCAATTAAATTGTGGATGGAGGAAAATACACTGAACTTCAAATAGGGGATTGAATGTCATGGTTTTGTTGGGGGTGGGGATATAGTCTTAAACCCATGCTTCTCCTGTTTTAGAACTTGTTTCTTCAAAAGAGAAATCTCAAATTAAATTTGGAGTTATTTTTACTTAGCATAATTTAAGTCATGAGACTTCAATTGTTTATTTTTCTAAATGAGTCATGGTTGTCTTTTTCCTTTCCATACTCACATTTTATAGAGTATATAGAACTTGGAAAAAAATCAGGATATTCCTTAAGCATCTTTAAGTTCTTCATCAAATGTGTATTTCTAAACCTATCCCTACACTATTATTTGAGGCTTTTATAGTATAGTATTTTAATATGAATATTATGTTTTATTTAGTTAAATTCAGGGTCAAACATTTAGGGGAGAACTAACCACATCTTCCCCTAACATTTATGTCTTTGGAAACACACCCTATATCCTACCAGATAATACAGCCCATATATAATCAAGGCTGAGGGTGTGTGATAATCCTGTTTGCCCTCTGGAAATTGAGAACATTCTTCTTTGTTTACTGGAAGCATAAGAAGTCCCGCCTTCTGCATTTTCCTAGCACAATAGTGAGCAAATTATAGACCTCACACATGAAAGAGCGCTTACTCCAAACTGATCAGCCAGACCCGTTGAAACAAGGATTAAATATCATATTTCACATGCTTAGCCTATGACTGGCTGGCTCCTAAATGTTTGTATTCACATATCTATTCTTCAAATTTTAATGTTCCAGCAAATCTGTCCTGAGAAAATGAGATTTGAGTAGTGATGTGAAGATGTGAATAAGATGGAGAGACACCACAGTGTGAAGCAACTTGTCTGTGCCAACCCTGAGGAGAGGTGTCAATGGCTGGCTGTAGGATTGTTCTGGGAAGAGGGGTGCCTGATGAAGTAGGCCCCGTGAGGGCATGGTGTTACTAAGGAACTGAGATCCTCCTGCAGTGAGCTTACTGAAGAGCTTTACACTGCAGAAAGACATTTGGAAAAGATCTTTGTTTTGATTCATGGCATTTTCTAGGTAATTTTTTAGTCTATGCTGTCTTCTATTACAAAATATTACAGACTAGGTAGCTTATGCACAACAGATATTCATTGCCCATAGTCCAGGAGGCTTAAATTCCTATCAGAATGTAAGCTCAGTGCAGGTCTGGTGAGATCTGGTCAGATACTTTCTTGCTGTGACTTCTCGTGGTTGGGAATGCAACTTACCCACCCCGGGAATTTCTTTTATAAAGACACTAACCCAGTTCAAGAGAGTTCTATTCTCATGATTTAATCACTTAATCGAGCTCCCGAGGGCCCCCTCCTACTGCCATTATACTTTAGTAAGGATTTCAATACATGAATTTTGCATTTACTTCTGTCTAACAGTTATATATACAGCTTTTTTCAAACAAATTCTTTTTAAATTTTCCCTTATTTAGTTTTGTACTAGACTACTTAAGCAGGTCAACTACCAACTCAAATTGCTTTAGATGTTATAGCTCTTTTTTTTTCAGTGACAGGGATCACCAATCATGATTCTAAGGTTAAAAAAAAATCTGTTAAAAAAACCTGAACAGTAAAGAGATGATTTAAATTGCTGTATTCAATATAAGAGTAGACTGTTCAATATGTGGAATCAGTATATTATAATCTTTGTTATTCTCCAAACAATTTAGTTTTCTAATATTTTCCGTAGTAGTTTTCTAATATTTTCCTCTTGTCAGTACAGAAGAACCCAATTTACACAATAATATTTTCATCATTGCAGAAATAGGAATTGTAACTCTGAGTAGCTGGGTTCCAATTGCATTTGATAGGTACACTAAATATTTAAAGTATACATTGAAGATTATTTTAATTTGACTAACAGCCAGGACAACAATTATTATCAAAAGATTTTTGGTGCTCTTCTTTGTAACTTGATAAGGTTAGGTTCAACTGAAGGGGAGAATGTCTTTAAGGCTCACAAGGCATTTGAACAATTTTACTGAAGAAAATGAAGATTCCAATTTCCTAGGGAAAGCTGCTTTCAAAATCTGAAGAAAGAGGTCCAACTCCTCTAGCAATCTGTGTGCCTCAAAAGCTGTCAAACTTGCTAGATGCATTCAATAGCAGAGCTTCTCAAAGTTGTCAGTAGCATCAGCTTGCCTCACATTATTGGGTAGAAATACAAATTGAAGGATCCAACTCCAGACTCTGTGAATGAGCAGTTTTGTGTATGCTCATAAGCCACCCAGATTCTCAAGTTGAAGCAACACTGGCCTAGAAGGAAATGTGTCTCTCAGAAACTATCATCTGTCCATCAAATCCTACGTTATTTGCGGTGGCTTTTAATAAGACAATGATGGAAATGACATAGCTCAGAATTATTCCCTTCTTCCTGCCTAATGGAACCCATTTCTGAATGAGCAATATAGGCTTCAAAGAAACCCAAGTGGTTCCTGCTGCAGAGATGAAACCTAATTAGGCTGAGCTAATCATGCCAATTCCAACCCCTTTTTTATCAGAGAATGGCTCAGGGATAGTATAGGTCTGAGTTAATTTTGGACAACAGGGTACATGAAGGATTGCTTAGTCTTACGAGCAGAGGATTTAATCATTTTTAAGAAGCTACTTTCCTCTTCCATGGCAAATAAACAATGTTACTAGAAGCAAACATTAGGAGGATGAAGTAGAAAAGAAAGTGGTTCCTGTGGGCACAGGTTGGAGCACCAGAAATAACCTGGGTTCATTGTGGCATTGCTGGTGCTGCATCAACTTGATATGAGACAATGTTATATTTAATGTTTTTTTATATTATATCCCAAAGAATTGATGACTATCAAGTTAAGTGATGTTATATGTAGCCAAAAACATCTAAGCACATTGTACCTCCCTAGTAAATCATGAACCACCCCGAGGCTTGGATCTTACCTTTGCAGGGCTTAATTCAATGCCTGAAAGATAGTGACTTATTTGCAGATGTAAGTGAATGAATGAAAAAAGAGAATGCATTTATGTAATAAGGTATTTCACTCCCCAAAGCATCTAAAAAAGGGAAAATATAATGTAAGCATTTGAATCATAATTTGTTTCAAAATGCAACCACTCTGACTTATTTTTCAAACAGGAAAATGCATTGAACGCTATATAGAAGAGCTCTTATATCTGAGATAGGATGGAAATATCTCTACTCACATATTCATTTTACTATTCTAAAACTTCCTTTGAGCATAAGAAAAATTGCTACTGTTTATAATGATGAAGAATGTGTTTCTAAATCTACAGCTTCAAAATCACACAAATAAAATCCCTGTTTTATCATTGATTTTATTACTCTCTCTTTTCCTGCTAATCATTGCTGAAGCTTTTCATTACTCTCAAGTACAGGTGGGAGGAAATTACAAAATAGAGCAAGAACAAGAGAAGCTAAGCTAAAGAGACCAGACTGCTCTACAATGTAAGGGCTATTACTGCTTTCATTTTTCACTTTTTCCCCTTTTATCAAGGTTATAAAACTCTCTTCATAAAAGTGGTATCTCCGTCATCTGTTCTTTTTGGGTGTGTTGCTTTTTATTGTAATTAATAGAAGGGTTACAGTTATATTAGCCAGACAGAGGGTGCATTACTTCACACACATTGATACCCCTTCTCATGTTTTTGTTCACATTTTTCTCCCCCACCCCCTCCCCTCAACTCCCCCCCCCCCTCTTCCCTTTCCCTTCATCTGTTCTTGTGAGCTGCAAGAATTTCTCAGGGGCAAAGGCAAAAGAGATGTGAGTCCTTTCCAGGACAGGAAGTCACAAGGATGTAGGTCTAAGGCTGAGCTCTACTTCTGTCTCCTGGGAATTGGCCCTAGATCTTTTGAAAAGTGAGGTGCCATTGATTACTCTAACCAGCTGTCATTTGCATTTTCATGGGTTGAATCTCTGTATGTGGAACTTCTTAGAGAGCAGCTAACTTAGGAAGTTGGTGGTAGCATTTTATTGATCCTATTGAACAGTGCTCAGGCAAATGTTTTTGGTTTTGTTTTGGCAATACTGAGGTTTAGACATGGAGTGAGACAAGGTCAAAAATTTCAAGTTTGAGTCATGCTAAAATGAAAAAGCAGCCAGGTACCAGCGGCTCATATCTGTAATCCTAGCTCTCAAGAGGCTGAGGTCTGAGGATTATGGTTCATAAAATTAGCCAGGGCAAGAAAAGAACTCTTATCTCCAACTAACTATCAAAATGGCACAAGTGAAGCTGCAGCTATAAGTTTCAGAGTATTATCTTTGAGCAGACAAAACTCAGAGAGAACTCCCAGACTCTTAGTTCAAGCCATAGCATTGGCAAGAAAAAAAAAGAAAGAAAGAAAAAGAAAAAAGAAAACGAGGGAATGTATTTTAGTATTATTACATTTGTTAGATATCTAAAAGCAAAAAGGAGTTCTGTCCATTGCAAATACAGCTGCCCCATGCAAGTAAGAATTCTTGCTCGTAGGTTCTGGAATATTTTCATGTGCCCTTTATAAGGAATTGCTTACTTCTGCAAACAATATTTTCTGATGAGCCAGAGCTTCATGGTGGAGAGAGAATAGTAGAGCAGGGATGCTTACTTCATTGCTGCCAGAAAGTAGAAAGAGCAGATTGCCTGGGATAAGAAGTAGCTCCCAATAATTTGCTCCAGTGACTTGGTTCCTCTGAAGATTTCAATCAACTCCCAACAATACTTCCAAGTGATGAATCCATTAGTGGATTAGTCCGTTGATTAGGTCAGAACAGTCATGATTCCATCATCCTTCACCTGTTGGAGACAAAGCCTTTGATGCATGAGCATTTGGGAGAGGGGAATTTATCGTATCAAATTATTCGGAGGTGAGATTATGTCGAGGGTTGTAATCCTAGCCTAGGCACTTTTACCCACAATTTCTCAGGAACTGGACATGCACACTCCAACTCTCATTCTGCATATCATACCTGCATAATTGAGGATGAGAAATGATGTCCAAACAAACCCATAGACTTTGACTATATGACAGTACCGTGGGCTAGTTAGCCATAAGCCAATTAAGGTAATTAGTGCTATTTAATATGAAATGTTCTCCAATACACACACTGGCAGGAATATTGAAAATACAAGCATCAAGAATGCTGATTTATTTTCTATTGCCTGAGCCAGCTGCTGAGTGCCAAGCAACACTGTATGTGCTCCTGGCATAACTTTATTAATAATCTTGGCAAACAAAGAATCCTTCAACAAATAGCAGTAGCCTTTTGATTATATTGTGTCACAGATAATAATTGCTTCAAATTGAGTGTAGTGCAGTCTATTTGCCCATGCATAATGAAAAAAGAAGCGATCATATAACAGCTTGATTATAAAAACTAGCAGCATGCTGGAAAGTGCCCAAGAATTTCCCCAAATTGGACATTTTAATTGTTTTACTTTAGTTACTGATCCAGACCAAATTCATTAATTTTTTACATACCAAAATATTCATAAAACAGAAATTTCCAAGTCTACTGTCAATAATTCATTTAAAGTTAAATGTGAAAAACATTTAAAGTTTTAAATGATATAAAAATATGACATTATTATTATTATTGGAAAGATACTTTATTCAGCAAAATTCCAGTACACAGAAGAATTTAAATGGGCTCCTCCAAGTTTGGAAAGGGAATTTGATCTGTACTTGACATCAGCAGTAGTCGTTAATTGTACATGCTATATCTTTGCCAGTAGATAGATATTCTTCTTTTCTCTTTGTTTTAATATTTAATGATGAAATGTTATATTCTTTTCTAAAACCACACATTGACCTTATCTTTAACTCTCTATAAATTTTATTCTATTCACAGCTTTTTTTGCTAGACATTTGGTAATATTTTTAAGTAGATAATACAGTTTTATTAAATATATTAGCAAGGAGCCATTTATGCTCTCAGATTTTCTCATATTGACAGAATATTTGTACCCTGTGACCAATATCTGCCTATTCTTTTTTTAAATCATTGTAATGTATAGAGGGGTTACAGTTACATTCACCAGGTAGTAGGTGCATTACTTCTCATCCATTGATACCCCGTCTCATGGTTTTTTTCCCCATTTCCTTCCTCCCACCCCCTCCAAAATCATCTTCTTCCCCCCTTCCCTTTCCTATTTCAGATAAACAAATAAATGTATACACAATATGCCAGGGTAACAAAGTCAGATATAGTAACAATATGAGATTAACCAAAGGGCAACAAATAAGAAGAGAAATAACATAGTACATCAAGAACAACAATCACACAAGAGTAGATATTCTATAGTTACTTCAGTTCAAGAATGGATGTACTTCTAATGCACCTACTACCTGGCCTGTGTAACTGTAACCTCTGTATACATTACCCTGACAATAAAAAAAAGACCTTTAAAAAAGAAAGAATGAATGAAAGTCCTAACAAGTTTTGAAAATGCACTTGTGATTATTTCCATTAATATAATAATCTACTTTAATTCAGGAATAACTACAAGTTTTTCCATTACAATATTACCCTATTCAATATTACAATAATCCATTCAGATTTTCTATTATACCCTGCATATGCTAATTATAGGACAAAAATTTGCTGCATGAACAGAGAACTTGACTAACTTACATAGCCTTCCAGGCAATAGACCAGCACTCAAACTACAGTGGTGACTTTCAGTAGCCTTTCTATTTAATTCTGTAGGCTGAATGTAACCACGCTAGGAATTCCCCCAGGCACGTGTATTCCTGATTCCTCAATAATTTTTTCAGGCTCATCATAATGAACTGCTCTAGTAACATTTCAAACAGGAGGTCATCACACACCAAAGGATAGGGGAAGAGAAGACATCTGGGACATGGTCTGAATATGGTTAAGGTTTAAATATATTTGCTCAGTTTTCTTAAATGGACATTACATGCCCCAAAGTCTCTAATTTGGAATTTTCCATGTCTGTGACAAATGGATCTAGTTTCTTAATTCTGATTGTGGCTATTCTAAGGTAACAATACTAAGGGAATTAAGTCTCATATGGTATTGCCTCCACAGTCTTTCAACTTCCTGTTCCCTCTGTAACTACTCCAAGTACCATGTCTCCCTCAATCCATTACTTTAGCAGTTCAACTTTATTAAAGATGATATGAAAACTTTCGTGTTTGTTATTTTAGCCATGAAAATGCTTAAAAGTGCTCAAATGCAATCTCACTTGGAAATACAAATAAATCACTCCTATCAAGGGCATGGGAGCAAAGTTTCAGTTATATTAACTCAATAACCTTTACTCCTCAATGAGAGATCTTTCTAGATCTTATCTCAAGGTTCACCCACTTCAAAGACTTTTCAGATGACTTTGCCAATCTCTTCTCTGAATGTCTCTGAGGTACTACCTGATAACTTGATTCAAACCTAATGCTTCTTTGTTTTTCATGCAGGCTTGCCTTTTCTGCTCAGTTAAATGATAACTTATGGAAGAACACCACCTTTCACTTTTTTTGTATTCTTTTTATTGAAGACAAAGATCCTTCCAATGGAAAGTAATTGACCAAAGAAAGGCACATGAGAAACAATTCATATTAGGATAAAGCAAAACAGAAAGTGAAAGATAGGACAGCCTTACTCAGCTTCACCCCTACTTAAATCCCTTCCTACACCCCTAGCCTCAGGTAGCACTGGTTAAAAGAGTAAAAACTGAAGTAGGAACCAAGCTGAAGGCAAGTAAGTTTACCTCCCTTTGTCTTTTGTTTCTAATCTGTTAGGTGGAGATAGAATTTCATCCACAAATTGTGAGATACTAAAGAGATTTATTTTTTTCTTTGCCAGTCCTGGGCCTTGAACTCAGGGCTTTCCCAAAGCTAGAGCCCTGCTAGTTGAGCCACAGCACTATTTCCAGCATTTTTGTATGTATGTTGGTACCATGGTCTTCGTGCATCCCAGGCAAGCACTCTACCACTAGGCCAAACTCCCAGCCCAAGAGAATTAATTTTAAAAACAGATTGTAGACACTTTATCTCTTTCCCATTTCCCCATTTTTATTTATTTTTTATTTTTATTTTTGCCCATTGTGGGGCTTGAACTCAGGGCCTGAGCACTGTCCCTGGGCTTTTCTCAAGGCTAGAGCTCTACCCTTGAGCCACAGCACCACTTCCAGCTTTTTTTTTCTATGTACATGGTGCCGAGGAATCGAAACCGGATCTTCGTGCATGCTAGGCAAGCAATCTACCACTTGGTCAAGCTCCCGGCCCTCCATTTCCCCATTTTTAAACCCTTTGGGACATTAAGCTTATTTACTTGGCCCATAAATTCTTCACTTTATGGTAACTTAAAAAATCTCAAAACTTTCTTTTGCTGTCACTACTTTGTAGACTTCTGAGGTTTAGTCTCCTCTTTTTTCCTCTCCTGGCTTCAACCAGTACAGACCTCATTTTTCCTACAGGATGGATAGACCCATGATGAGCAGACTGGGTGCTGATAAGGTAGATGAGTTGGTAAAAAACACAAAATTGTTTCTTCTTCCTCATCCAGACATCTTTCCCTGATCCCTAGTACAGAAAAGTGACTAGCATTGATTTGTCTAAAATTTGAAGCAGTGCAAATTTTCTCACATACTTTATGCACATAAGAATTTCTGGAGATCTTGTCTAAGAATGCAGGTCTTAAGTCTTGGGAATGACAAGGTGCCTAGAGTTCTGCATTTCTATCAAGTAAGAAATACTGCTGCTCCACGGATCAGCAATAATGTATGAGAAATATTATACGGTACAAATAAATACACTGAAGCTTATCAAAGCCAATCACATAAAACACCAGGACAAATGCAGCATAACAGAAGGAAAAGCAACACCTCAGACTTAAAACTCAGTAGGCAATGTTACATGTGAATTTTGAGAATAGAGAGAATGTGCATATTATATATGCATTTGAGATTGCTGAATATTTTTCTTTGCTTAATTATTAAGTTCAGTTTCTCCTTCTTGGCTTCATCTTCTATCACTGAGAAAAGTTCTACTCATTCTTGTATCCCTCACACATATACCCAGATATTTAAAAGTGTTAATAGTTACCCTCAAAAACAAAGTGGAGCAAGTGTATATATATATATATTAATTTTAGATTTATTTTTCTATTTATCATGCCACTGATCACACAGGTAGCAAGCTATAAAAGGCTCCATGGCACAGTCAGCTGGATCCAGGTGGCCTGTGTCTATGTGCTGGGCTGTGTGTCTGAAAATATGAGAGAGGACCTGGGAGTGGACTTATGTTGATCACTGACTTTATCCTTTCTTTTTGTTACCTACAAAATGATCACATACACTGGAGATAGTACGCACGAATCACTAGCCAGACAGTTTCAGTTCATACTCAGGCTCCATTACATAGTAGAGCTGTAATTTTAGATATTTAACCCCAGTTCCTTGTGGCAAAAATGAAGTAATAAAATACTTCATAGAGGTGAAGTTATATTTCATGAAGATCACATGAAGTCATATATGTAAAGCTCATTGAGCATTGTCTATTACTTGGTAAGTACTTTCATGCTTTTATTTAAATTCAGGATACTTACTGTAATAATACAGTCAACACAGGAGGTCCCCTTGATTTTCCTTTTAGACCAAATTACAGTAATAGTGCTATTATTACAAGCTTCTTTCTATTGAAAACTTTTTAAACTAATATATATCCCCATTAAATTTATATCATCTAGTACTTACTTTCACTCATGTGTCTGATCATGGCTCAATGAGCATAAGCACGATAAAAATGAAAGGTAAGTTTGAATTTAACAGCAAGAGAAAAATAAGAAAAGCTAGTAGTAAAATGAGGTCTAATTTAATGGGTTCTACTGTTTAGAGGAGATTGTGTATCTACCAATATTATATACTGCTTGAAATCATTATTATATTATTTTAGCCTGATATAATTTATATTTACTAAGTGAGTAAATTGTTGAGATGGGTTATCTTAAATGGGTGGTTTGTCACAGACAGAATAATGCAGGTTAACATTCCCGTTTCACAAGGAATACAGTATAAGAAGTAATTTATTTTAAATGGAAGACTCAAGAACAATGTCTGATTTAAACTGAAGAAAGCATGTTTAGCGCCACTGACACAATTAGAGGTGAAAGACCACGAACATGTTCTTATAACCAGGTACCATGGAGACAGGAACCATAGAAACAGGTACAGCTTTCATTTTAGTGTTTTTAGCATTCAATCTAATGCAAATGCTTTATCTTTGTACATATAGACCTATAAGGGAAATAGGAAATAGTAAAATACATAATTCAAGCATTGAAATTCATACTTTTTATTCTATGGTGAATGCTATTTCTTGATCAATATAGAGGCAATTTCTCAAGGAAACTATTGACACTATCTTAGCAGATGAGAAAATCAGGTAGTTTCCAATTGATTGGTGTTTAGGGGTATGAAGAAAGAGCTTCAAAAAAATAAGTCACATGAGTTTTCCTGACCCATTTTCCTCTTTAAGGCCTTATATAAAGTGAAAAGTGACTCTACTCATCTTTCTCTTATTAAATTGCAAGACAGATTTACACACACACACACACACACACACACACACACACACACATACACACACACACAAATTAAGAGTAAAAGTGTCTTCTGAAAAACCAAGAAAGAAATCAAGGAAAGAAGAAAGGAAGAAAGAAAACCATAAGCAAGCATATATGTGTTGTTGCATGTTTCCTCAGCTTTGCCCTCTGGCTAACTTTTTTTTTTTTTTTCACTACTCCAGGACCACAGTTAAACTATCAGAGCAATCCCTAGATTACTTTTGGTAAAAATGAGCCCACTGATCCCTTTATTTTATGAGATAAATATGTGGGGCTTGTGAGCCACTGATGTTTGTGCCATCCTAGAGAAGTTTGAACTGAAATGACCAGTGTTATTAGGATGGGTCCCCATGTAACACCACAGCTGCTGCCTCTGTGTCAAAGATGGCTTCCTTACAAGGTGGTTGATTACTTAAGAGAATTCTGTTGAGAAGTAGAGGAGATCAAACTACTTTTAGACTATGACCTTAGTATTGCTCAGGCATGAACATACAACCTGAATGTCCCCTTGGAGTCTTAAAATTGAGGGTGGGAATTAAGTTGTAGTAACATTAACATTTAAGTGATAATGGATTCCATACCCTCTTCAAACCTTTAACCTTTGTTACTATAGCTTCTTAGTTCCCTCCCAATGCATTTCAGTACAAGACAAACTCAGAAAATACCTTTTCCATACAGGAAATTAGCTGTGTCCTGACCATCTTCATTACAGGAAAGGAGGAAACTGAATTAGAGTCATGGCTCTCAAGCAAGTTGGCCAATTGAATCTTATCCTTGAATGTAGAAAAGAGATAACCTTGCTATGGTTCCTTCATTTGGAAATTTTGCTTACTCTGTATATGTCCTGTAATCTGTTTAATGAAGAAACTGCTCATTGGTTTAAAGTCCCATTTAAATTCCCCTGAGTGAAGTTTAATGGGATGACACCTTAGAAAGTCTGTGAGGAAATTTCGTCATTGGTCTGCAATCTCTAACCCAGAAGAGTGATGTAAA
Source organism: Megascapheus bottae (assembly GCF_031878675.1). Taxonomy (NCBI): domain Eukaryota; kingdom Metazoa; phylum Chordata; class Mammalia; order Rodentia; family Geomyidae; genus Megascapheus; species Megascapheus bottae. Next base: position 28,234,621 of record NC_143520.1, read on the forward strand.
GTACAATGTATACACTTCTCTTGTTGAGACTCTCACCTGAGTTTCCCTACAAAAGCACAGCTGTGGGCCAAATTGTCCTTGTTCATTTCTATTACCAGACAAGTTATTCTCATTCAGAGATAAGCATTACTTGAACTACAATTTCCACTTTCCAAAAAAAAAAAACCCCAACAAATAAGAGCAATACAAATAAATAGTAAAGTTTCCTGACCATTATATTTGTCAGACAACAAATGTATGTATGAAAAATTTGACCTATTTGGTCACTTAAGGGGACATTATTTTGTCTCTCAAATTTGAGAAAAATAAGATGGTTAATCATGAATAAAAGGAAGAATTCTTAGGTTCTTATGAGAAAGTCTGTTTGTATTCCTCCTTATGGGGTGTGATAAAAGTTTCCTATAATTGTTTTGTCACTTTATCATATATACGATTACATATTTTCCATTGACCTCTAGTTTGACAAGAGAGGAAAAGAAGTTATTTCTTCTCACAATTGCCTTTATAACAGGGGAACAAAGAAGACAAATAAAGAAAAAAGACACCAACCTCAATGAAATTCCAAACACATCCCACAAAGTAAGAAGAACTGGAAAATTTAACAAGATTACATCAGAGTCCGATTCTGACAATGTCTCAGCCAGGTGCTGATGATTCTCAACTCCACAATCATTCCATTCACTTTCTCCTTCCCTAGGCACATTCCTGCCTCTAACGTTAATTGATGCCAGCTGATCCTAGGTTTTGTGTAAATATGGGGTATTCATGAACTTCAGAGGTTCATTATGGTTAGTCATAGCCAGTTATCATAATTTTGTCCTGTTTGAAGATTGAGAAATGACGCCGTTTTAGGAAAGGGACATGATGGTATCTTTCTAGAAAACTTTGTCTCCATAAAACTACCTCTGTGATCTTGTGAACCATGGAGAGAGCCAGCCTGGAAGGAAAGGCATGCCAAAATTGGCAGTCAAGATTGCCAGATTGTGCATGAATGGTGTTTTGTACCTGTAATCCAAGCTAATGTGGAGGCTGAGATAAGGAGGATCATGGTTCAAGGTAAACCCTGTAGCTTGCATATTACAGGCTATAAAATGTATAGTTTGGTTCAGATGTAACAAATATGTCTTTGGTATAAAAGTGAATGATACAGAATTCAGATGGACACATGCACTATAGTGATTCAACAGACTTGAGTAGATTTTTTTTATGAATAACATACTTCTGAGGAGTAAAAAAGGCTGTATGAGAAATGATTAAGAGTTGGTGTATATATTTCAAACTTGTTATCTCATGGAAAAGAAGGTCAAACTCCTCTTTTAGTTTTCCACTTCACTTTAGACAAAAAAACGTAGATGACAGAATCAGGTATTAGGTATGTTGCCAGTTCTTGGCAATAACAGGTTAAGTGTTAAAGTAGGAGAATTATGTATAGAACAGAAAGCAGAATAGATTCAAGGATAAGTATATAACATTGTTGTTCTTAACATTTTGGTATCTTTTGTTGAGCCTGAAATAAACTAGTGTAAGTATAATTAATTATTCCTCAAGGAATTCTAAATAAATCTGTTTATACTCATGAAAATATTTATACACTATTGGATAAAGTGTTAATGGTGGGAGGATGCATAAGGAAGGATTTGCAAAGGTACTGAAAGGGGGGTAGTAGGGCTAAAGAAAAATTTGAAGGAATGCTTAGGTATTCCTAAAACATTTTGAAGTACCAATGATGGTTTCTAACAAGAAAATTAGCACCTGGGAAAATGACAGCGAACAATGTGTATCTTTTCATTAATTTGTCTAAGTTACTACATTTACCCACTCCAGAGGCATAAAATTGGTAAAATTTTTATGTGGTAAATAAAACACTGAATAAATGGGTATTCCAGTCTTTTATAACCAACTATCATTTTTATTGATTTTCATATGTTGCTTAAGTCTTGTTAAGAGACGTGAGAAGTCTGCCAAAGCAAATAGAAGGACATATATCTGAGTTTTGTGTTAGAAGGCTATGTCTGTTGATGGAATTTAAAACTGAAGGCTGCCAGAAAGCCAGGAGGAAGTACAGGATAATATGGACGTTCTGGGAGAACAAATAATACTCTCTCTTATTTTTCTAATTTCTTTTTTTTTTTTTGCCAGTCCTGGGCTTGAGCTCAGGGCCTGAGCACTGTCCTTGGACTTTCTCAAGGCTAGAGCTCTACCACTTGAGCCTCAGCTCCACTTCCGGCTTTTTTCTATGTATGTGGTACCGAGAAATCGAACCCGAGTCTTCATGCATGCTAGGCAAGCACTTTAACCACTAGGCCAAACTCCCGGCCCTATTTTTCTAATTTCTACCATTTTCCTCCAAATAACTTAATCCAGCATTTAGTAAATATTATACATGTTGTATTGATCAGTGCAAATGACTAATTTTAATATTGTAGATCATGCCCAGCCTTTGCCTTGTGGTTTACATAAATTCCAGTGGAACAGGTTAAGATTTAATGTAGTAAAGTCTTACTTTCAGAACTTATATAAAAATATTTGTATTTTTATAGCTATATTTAACTTTCATTGGAAACAATTTGAATTTCTCTAGATGGGAAGCTGAATTTCTTACATCTATTATTTTTTAGTAATTCATAAAGATAAAAGGTCCATCTTACAGGAATCCCATAGCCCAATCTGAACGAGCAATCATCCATCTTCATTCTTTTACTTCCATTTTGTATGTTTGCTATTCAGTATGAGTCTCATTTAGAAGATGTCAGCTATGTCAGAGCATTTACTGTGATTACCACTGACATTTTTCTCCCAGTCAAAACATCTAAGACATTTCTATTGGTACATTCCTCTGTGTTAAGTTTCTCAAGCTTAAGCATTTCTTTTTCATCAGGTCCTAGTAATTAATGTTTTTCTCAACAAAATGAACAACTATCTCAAGAATAAAACTTTTTCAACTTAATTTTAATATATAATTAAAAATGACAGATGGAGTATACAATATACCCCAAATTTTGACCCAGCAATTCCACTACTTGGCATTTACCCAATCACCCAGAAACAAGTACATACTAAATCCACTAGCACAACAATGTTCATTGCAGCACTAGTTACCATAGCAAAGATATGGAGCCAACCTAGATGTCCCTCAGTTGATGAGTGGATCAACAAGGTGTGGTATTTGTACACAATGGAATTCAATGCTGCTGTCAGAAAGAACAACATCACCCCATTTGTTAGGAAATGGAAAGACAGAAAAAATCATATTAAGTGAAGTAAGCCAGACTCAAAGGAACTTGGGCTCAATGGTTTCTCTCATTAGTCATAATCAGTAGAAACCTTGGGCTCTCCTAGCAGAGATTTGCAATAGAGCAAAACCTTGATACATATGGCCATATAGTATGATGCTAAATGAAAGGATCTCTAGGATATAAAAACATAAGCCATATAATGAATGATTGTTGTTCTTAAGGTACTATGTTATCTCTCATCTCTTTTGCTGTCCCCTTGGTTATCTCATATTGTTACAGTATCTCACTTTGTTACCTAATATATCGGATATATTTGTATTTGGATATTTGAAATTGGATAGAGAAGGGGGGAAAAGAAGATGAGCTGTGAAATGGGGACCAAGACATGTGAAAGGGTATCAATGTATGTGAATTAATGCACCTTCTATCTGGCAAATATCATGTAGCCCTTCTATTAATTACAATAAAAATATATGAAAAAAAGAATAAGTTAAAAATTCAAACCAGGCCCAGCGGCTCACTCCTGTAATCCTATTTACTCACAAGGTGAGATGTGAGGATTGTGATCTAAAGCTAGTCCAAGGAAGGAAAGTCCATGAGACTCTTATCTTCAATAAACTACTCAGAAAAAGTCAGAAGTGGTACTGTGGTTCAAGTAGTAAAGTGTCTTGAGAACACAGAGATCCAGAGACCGAACCCAGGCCCTGAGTTTAAGGATTGGCAAAAAAAAAAAATCAACCAAATATGATTAAAAGGCAATGACTGGCAGAAATTAATTTGTTTTACTTCCAATTAAAAATAAAATTAAAATAAATAATATTTGAATTACTATTTACTACTGATTGATTCACATGTCAGTATCATTTGGGATTGCCCCAAAGCAGTAAGTAATGGCTTTAATTCAAAATATTGTTTATCCAAAGTATTGTTTGAGGTAGAGATTCCAGGCTGTCATCACACCTCAAAAAAATGACTAAAGCCCTAGGTTCTTTTAAATTTCTTTCTGCTCTGTATTCCACAGCTTGAGGGCTTTGATTTCAAGGCTGGACGGTTGTTGCATAGCTAAGATATGGAGTCTGTGCTCCAGGCAAGAAGAATGGACCACACAAAGGCAAAGCATACTTTTCAATGCCTCCCTTTGTATTGACTCCCCACAGGGCTTTCTGCTCATACTCATTGGCCAGAATTAAGAGACATGACCACCTGAACTGCAAAGGAGTTATAAACCACACAGAACACATCTGTCTAACCTGACTGAATAGTAGTATCCTAAGCAAACCCAAGGTTCTATTGGTTAGGAAGGAGAGGAATGGCAGTCTGTGTCTGCCACATTACTTTCGGCATTGAAAGCCTGCAATAACTGATATGCACATGCATGCATATACAGGTGGTAACACACACATGTTATTAGTTTTATTTCACTGAAAGATGCCATTTTCATCATTTCCTTATTGTTGCAAAATTAAAAGTCTTTTCAGTAATTAAATGTGTTTCTAAATCACAAAGGAAAGTACATTGCAACCAATTTCAGGATTTTTAATGTTAGTAGTTCAGATAAGAATTTCATTTAAATATATAAATGATAATCAGATGGACAGGAACAATAAAAAATTATTCTTTCATTTTCATGATCCCTGTTGCCACTTCACAAAAATGGGGAAAATAAGAATAATAGTTCATACAATAATTAATTCCCCAAATGAAAAAATAACCTCACTACTAAGCCCTTACATATGACAGGAACTTAGCCACTGCACCAAAATGATTAAATCCAAACCTTATAGCATCAATTTACCAGCTCTTTGCATGCTTTGTAAGTATAAGCAACTATTAGTGTTGAAGAGCCTTGATTCGAGTTCTAGGACATTCTTGTTCAAGTGAGATGTCAATGTCATACCTAAAAATGCTAAGAGAATATAGTGAAATCAAAATAGGAGTTAAATTGCAAATATTATGGCAATAATATAGTATGGAGAAGAAAGCTTGATAAAAGAACATATTAAAATACTTGTATTTATTCTGCTCTCACAGTATATCCAACACTGCTTTCAAAACTTGTCTTTAAATAAAGATGTAAATTTTATTAAAACCTAATCATTTAATTAATCTAATAGAGCCATGCAGGACACATAAGTGAAAATAGATAAAAGATTAACATTATTTTAGCCAAAAAATCTCTACAAATTAAAGAACTGCTTGATTTCAGACACTTGCTGAAAATTCAAAATTGAAAGTTTTTACTTGTCTTCGAAGTTCTTAGAAAGTAATAAGACATAAACTTATCAACAGATAATACAATGGTTTGAAGACCATGATTGATGTATTCCATATTGCCGGGGACTCATATCTATAATACTAGGAATATATACAATATATGTATGTGTGTGTGTGTGTGTGTGTGTGTGTGTGAGCATGCAGAAATGTTTCAGAGATTTACAAGTTCACACACACACATAGGTCACATCTATAATCCTAGGAATATATTTATATTTATATGTATGTGTATATATATATGCAAAAATGTTTCTGAGGCTTAGTAACAAACCAAAATCCAAAATCAGGACTGGAAGTGGGCCTCATTGGTAGGGTACCAAATGAGCAAGCAAGCGAATCTGTGAGTTCCTGACTTGAAACTCTAGTATTGTATGTGATGTGGGCACATAGGAGTGTGGACACACACACACACACACACACACACACACACACACACACAGATATTCCATATTAAAGGGATGCAGTTACTCAAGCCTGCAATCCTACTTGTTGAGAAGCAAAGATTAGGGGATTTGTGATGTGAAGTCAAAGGAAGGGATTGGGCACAATACTACATTTCAACCAATGGCTAAATACATGGAGTGGTGTCCCACACCCCAGCCACACAGAGAAGCACAACTAACAGGATTTGAGTCCAGGTTGACTGACCAGCAAATGAGACCTGATCTAAAAACAACAATAAAAAAATGATCAGGAGCATGGCTTAGCATCTACAAAGGTCTTGAGTTCAAACCTCACTACCTCCAAAATGTAATATTTATGTTAGGAAATAAGAAATGGGACTTTAAAACAGAACCCAAACTAGTTCACTGATAGACAGGTATCTGAGGACAGGGTGTTCCATGAATAAGGCTTTATGAGTATGGCCCACAGGCCAGAATTAGTATAGTGAGAAGTCCCAGCAGTTCTGAACTGTTGACAAAGGAAGGGAATGTGAGTGGGATGGAGGACTGGGGATAAAGAAAAAGTCTAGCCAAAGTATGTTTTGTTCTGTAGGTAATGATGAGGCACAAGTTTCCTCAGGTTTCACAGGACCAGTCATCTCTTTGGAGTCTCTATATTCTTCTGTGAAATTTGTTGGGAGAAGGTTCTTTTAGAGATTCTGAATGGAAGGTCAGGAATAACAGGTAAAGCAAGAATTATTTGTCCCTTTCATAGTAATCTTTAAAGGTTAGAAACAGAGGCTTATGTTGTTGGGTGTCTTATTCTGATTGTTCAGCAGTAAACCCTTTGTAAATAAGAGTGACTACCAGGAGTGAGTGTGTGTGTGTGTGTGTGTGTGTGTGTGTGTGTGTGTGTGTGACTTCACCAATGAAAGAGAAGACATAGAGATGCAAAGAAAATTATTGATAATGGTGATATACTTGGCTAATCAATGAGTATGGTTATCATTACTAGCTCTGGAAATAAATATACTAGGCATGTTCTCAAGATGTATTTTTTATGTAGTTCCTCAGCTCTCACAATATATTTTTTCTTGTTTAAATAGCACCAGAAACTAATCAATCACAAGCTTTACTTCGAAGAATGTGTGCACAGATCAACATTCTTAGATCGTTTGTCTTTTCTGCTCCTGGGCTTGACAAGTCGGAGAATGACTGGAAGTATTCATCTTAAAAAATATCCTTGTCCTTCAGGGAAAGTTTTCCACAGTCCTGAAAGTTATTGATGCTTCCACTAAACCCCCTTCATCTTAACAAACACTAGTCCAAAACACCAGAAAACATGCTTAACCCTCTCCTCCTTCCCAGGCCCACTATCAACCTGTCCTCCTGCTCCCAACAGAGGACTTAGCTTTAAAGTATAATGCAGTATAATAGATAACTTGTGACTCAGCATGCAAACCATGTTCTTATTAAAACAATCAAATGTCATCTTAAATCAAGTGTAAACTATCTGAACCACTCTTCGATATCAAATTATTTTCTCCTTTTGCCTAGCATCTATTTGGGTGACATTTTTTTCTAGTAATTTTATTGGTACATAGAAGCAGCTTTTGTCTTTTAGGAGATTCTTGAAAAATAAGTTACATATTTTAACTAGAATACAATATTTACTAAAACTGGCAATACGAAGAGCTCCTCTCATCTCTAATATTTACAGTGTATTTTTGATGAGAAGAAAAGCAATCTGTGCAGGATGAATTTAACAGAGACATGAGCCACCTAAGACACATCCATGTCATTGAAACATTCGGCACATCCCTGTTATTTACAGCACGTAGTTTTATCTGCAGAAACAGATGTGAACACCAGAGTGTTTTGGTTTGAAGTATGTACTTGGATGTACTTTTGTTATGGAGGCTTTTGGTTATTCAGCAAGAATGAGGTTGTATCACTTGTAAGCAAATGAAAAGACTTGGAAAAATTATATCAAGTGAAGTATACCAGAGCCAAAGAAATGTAGGTTGCATGGTTTCCCTCATCTGTGATAGTTAGAATGTGCCTATAAATCTAACAAGTAAACACGCACTGAATATTACACACACACACACACACACACACACACACACACACACACACACACAGGGACAGGATAAATTATTTATGTTTCTAGACACTCACACTCGGAGGGCAAATGAAGATGTGCATAGGAGTGGATGACAAAGGCACAATAGATATGTGCCCAAGATCATATACAATAATATTTTATGAAATGAATTCCAAGAAAACGAAACAAGATTGTTTTTAAGTGCTGCTGTTGCTGTTTTTGTTTTCTTTTCCTTTTGTATTGTTAGTTTTATTTTATTTGGGAGGGTAAGGGGGCACAGAAAAGGTGGAAGAAGGTATGGACAAAGACTATGTGGAAAATGAACTGTACATCTTGTGGATGAGGTCATGAGGGGAAAACTGGGAGACAGCAAGTAACATACATGGTTCAAAACAAATTGTACTCATCATCTGATTCTTGTAGTTGTAACCCCTCTGTATCTCACCTTTACAATAACAATAGTTACATTTTATTTTAAAAATCATCATGTAAGATGTATAAAACATAATTTAAGCCTTGTAAAAATTGTGTATATAGTACTTAAGTTTCAGCACACACATGCAGCCTGCCTTATTCAGAACAATGGCTGTCTGGTTATGAACTCAGTATACAAATTATCACCCTTTCTGGCTCTGCCTTTGATCCACAGCCTTCCACTCAGGCATTCAGCACAGTAGGTGCCAAGTAATATCAATCATTCTTTTTCCACTGTGTCCCTGGCATGAGATGACATTTGTTTCCCTGATTCAGAGGATAAAACTAGACAAGACTGGCAAAAAATGTGAGCACACATACACAAAAACAGCCTTTTTGAGACAGTTTTGGCTGAAAATATAACCTGTAAACATCCTTTGTTAGATGGAATTACAGTGAAACTTTTATCTGAAAGAAGATGGGAAAGGATGCTAAAAGTAATGATCACTAGAGGATTTAAACTTTACTTTAAAGCTCAGGGTATCAATTTAGGGGTACCAGACATAATTATCAGATTTTTTTTCCTTCCAATTGGAGAGAAGTCTGTTGAATTTTCTCAAACTCAGATTTTTTTTTGCTGTGGTGGCATGAAGTTATTCTATAAAATTCTTGAAGGCTAGAGAGAGAGGTAACCGTTATAAATTAAACACAGTTTAATTATATTCACAGGGAAATCGAAATCTGTGAATAGACCATTTGGATTAGATAGAACCCTTTTTTCCCCAAAGTAAATGATGAGCATAGGTGCAGGTCAGGCACTGGTGGCTCATGCTTGTAATTCCAGCTTCTCATGAGGCTAAGATCCGAGGATCATGTTTCAAAGCCAGCACCCAAATTCCATGAGACTCTTATCTCCAATTTCCAGCAGAAAACCAGAACTGGCACTGTGGCTCAAGTGGTAGAGTGTCAGCTTTGGGCTCAGAGACAATGCCCAGGGCCAAAGTTCAAGCCCCATGACTGACCAAAAACAAAGAAAAAGATGAATATAGCAATAGCCTCTACATCTGCAACACCAGAATACAATTCAGGATCTGCCTAAACACTATCTGAAAACATTTACAGAGAAAGCTCTTGCTTTATAGAGACCATCTAGAATATCTGAACATAAACTTTGGGCACTTTCTTAAATATGCTGTAAATAGAATTAATACACAAAGAATAAAGCTGAAATAACATCAGAGTGGGTGGAAAAAACACACTGCCAAGTCACAGACTTCAAGGAGCAAAAAAGTTCTGTTGCATAAAATTGTGAATAAAGAGGTCGCTTCCCCACGCTGGGTCACTGAAGTCAGTAATGAAGATGGACTTTCTGCCAAGCAAGTTATAAAGTCAAGATGCACAGCAAGCGAAATAAACTCCATTTTGTAATGGGTGGCTTGATGTGCTCCTACAGGGGAAGGGAGCTTATCAGGCCTATTTGAGACTAGCTACCATCAGAGATAATCTGGAGAGCCTTACCAGTGATTTGTTTACTTTGGACAGGTTTTAAGAATGTCCAAGCAAGGGATGTAAGCACATTGTAGATAGGAAAATCAAATGGCCTTTACAAAACAAATATATTTATTATCTTTGAGTGCTTTAAAAGGGAGTTTCCATTTAACAAAGCAGTTTATGAACACAATGCATTTAACCATGCCACTTGCTTTAGCCTAGTTCAAACACATAAGTTGGGGAATGTTTTCCTAGCTCAATTATGAATCATATAAAAACAAGTCTGCTATTCAAAATTTAGAACCTGGTATATGTTATAGAAAGTATATTCACCTGCACATATTGAGATAGTGGAATAAACTTCCCATGCTTGCTTTTCCTCATCTTCCATTGCTTTTCAACCCACCCCAAATGGCCTCAGCCCAACTTTGCCACTTGCTACAGACAATGCACATGTCAGGTGTTAGCATGTCTTTCTTACAACTAAAACCAGAAGACACAATCCAGTAAATAAACCACAGCATGGCATATAAGGACTCCCTGCCATATGCAGTAAGTTTGCTTGTTTTGTTAACCATCAACTCCTCAAGAAAGCAAGTAATGTGTGCTAGGTATCTCCTCTCTTCTGTTCAGGCAATTTTGACTGCTACTCTCAAAAGAAAGTTGGAAATTCCTTAATAGCTAAACAGAGAACTACCCTGTTATCTAGCATTACCACTTTTGAGTATTTAGTCAAAATGACTACAACACAACCAAGTTCAATGTTGTACTATTCACACCAGCCAAGATATGAAGATAGCCCACATGTCTCTCAACGGACAAATGAATCAAGAAAACGTGGTATGTATACTACATTTTACTCATTCATTAATAATAATAGAATTAACATATTTGTAAATAAATGAATATACTTAGGAAAAATTCTATTAAGTGAATCAGTTCACATCCAGAGAGACAATATACATGTTTTGTTCTCATATGTGGTAGCTACATCAAATTACCCATCTCATTTAAACTTATTGCTTTCTACCCAGATACTAGTGTCAGTATACATTCTCTTCTCCATTGCATTCCATTCCGCTCTAAATATTACCTCTCCTGTCTCTGTTCAACTTCATTAACTTTGTGTAATACCTTAGGTAACTATTATACTTTAATGTACCAACAGCAAAATCTACTAACATTCATGTAGTTGAAATGCACTCCAGTCTTGCCATGTCCTTGTCTTTAAGCCATTTTCAAACATCTTGCCTCTTCCAAAGTTCATGCCTTTCTGTGATCAAGCAACTTGTCTATGATTTGCACAGGGGTAATCTGTTTAAAAGATTCCCTTTCCTTATTCACTTTGCATTCACACAAAATAATTCACTGGCTAAACATCCTATGAGATTTTTATTTTACCACACTTTTTTATTAAAGAATTTATTAACATTGATTTTTACATCATATTTCAACTGACATATTTAACAAACAAGTATTCAAGAAGGGAGACTATATACATTCATTAATTAAAATTAGGCTGAGGTTATATATATATATTATTGCAATTAATAGAAGGGTAACATGATATTTGCCAGATAGATGGTGCATTAATTCCCATACATTGATACCCTTTCACATGTCTTGGTGTCCATTTCCCTCCCCCTCACCTCCACCCCTCATCTAGGCTGAGGTTTTATATGTAGTAGGTACATATTAATCTATGTAATAAAATATATCTACAGAGTCATAGATTTTTATGTCTATGTAGTTGTGTTTATATTTCTAATACCATGTCCATAGCATTGGGTATGCAAATATTGAGTCCTCGCTCTTACACTGTTTGGATCTAATCGCCACATATTAAGGATACCATGTGCCTTTTGCTCCTTTGGTCTTACTTGTCTCACTTAACATGATTCACTCTAGATTCATCCACTTCCCTGAAAATGCAATTATTTTATCTTGTCTGTTGGCTATGTAGAATTCCATTCTTTATAGGTACATAAATTCCTATTTGTTCATAGGTTCCATGTCTCCATAAAAATGTCTTTCTGTCTATGAAACTTACCAAACTTTTCTGTCAGTTTCCTTAACTACTTTTGAACACACACACACACTCACACACACACACACACACACAATTCAATACTATAGATACTTTGGTAGTGGGGACTGAGTGTCACAATACTTTTCTTTACTTTTAGTACTGAGATACTGTTGATACATAAAATATCAAACCTCACATATGACTCAGAGCCAAGGTAACATAATATTTCATAAGCAATTATGTGAGTCTTGTTATTTTAAGTGACGTATTTAATATTTATAAAATAATGAATTCATATAATGCATAATAAACATTGACCTAATAAATTCTTTTTTAAATATATTTTTATTGTAATTAATAGAAGGGTTACATTATATTCACCAAATAGAGGGTACATTACTTCACATACATTGATACCCTTTTGCATGTCTTGGTCCCCATTTCCTTCTCCCCATCCCGACCCCTCATCTTGTTTTCCTGCCTTCCCGATCCGACTTCAAATAACCAAATATGCATACATATAATATATATCAGATAACCAGATGGAACACTGTAATATGAGATAACCAAGGGACAGCAAAAGAGATGAGAGATAACATAGTACATTAAGGACAACAATCACTCATTATATGGCTTTTGTTTCTATATCCTGGAGATCCTTTCATTTAACGTCATTCTATATGGCCTTATGTATCTAGGTTTTGTTCTATTGTAAATCTCTGCTAGGAGAGCCCAAGGTTTCTACTAATTATGACAAATAAGGGAAACCATTGAGCCTATGTTCTTTTAAGTCTGGCTTACTTCACTTAATATTATTTTTTTCTAAGTCTTTCCATTTCCTTACAAATGGGGCAATGTCATTCTTTCTGACAGCAGCATAGAATTCCACTGTGTATAAATACCAGATGTTGTTGAGCCACTCATCAACTGAGGGGCATCTGGGTTGGTTCCATATCTTTGCTATGGTAAATAGTGTTGCAATGAACATCGTTGTGCTAGTGAATTTAGTATGTCCTTGTTTCTGGACTCTTGGGTAAATGTCAAGTAGTGGAATTGCTGGGTCATAGGGGAGCTCTATGTTTAGTCTTTTGAGGAACTGCCATACTGCTTTCCATAGTGGTCGAATGAGTTTGCACTCCCACCAGTAGTGTAGTAGTGATCCCTCCTGGCCAGCATCTGTTGTTATTAGTTTTCTTGATCCTGGCCATTCTAACTGGAGTGAGGTGGAATCTTAGAGTTGTTTTGATTTGCATTTTTTATGGCAAGAGATGTCAAGCATTTCTTCATGTGTCTGTAGGCCATTCTTATTTCTTCTTCAGAGAAGACTCTCTTTAAGTCTTTGGCCCATCTTTTAATGGGATGGTTGGTCTTTGGAGATTAGTTTTGGAGTGATTCAATTTTTTGAGCTGTTGATATATTTTAGATATGAGGCCTTTGTCCACTGTATGGTTAGTGAATATCTTCTCCCACTCTGTAGGCTTTCTAGTTAGTTTGCTAGCTATGTCCTCCTCCATAGATAAGCTCTGCAGTTTAATGCAGTCCCACATATCCAGACTTTCTTTGATTTGTTGTTTCTTGGTCCTTATTAAGAAAGTTTTGACCTGTGCCAAGGAGACCTAATGTATCTCCTATTCCTTCTTGTAAAGTTTTCAGTGTATCTGCTTTTACCTCAAGGTCTTTGATCCATTTGGAGTTAATCCTGGTGCAGGGTGACAAAGAAGGATCCAACTTTAGTTTTCTGCAGGTGCTTAACCAATTCTGCCAGAGTCTTTCTTCCTTTCCATTTTTTGTTGCTCTCTTATAAAAGATTATGTGGTCATAGGTCTGAGTCCTCAGTTCTATTTGTTTGATTTTCAGGCCTGTTCTTGTGCCAGTTCCAAGCTGTTTTGGTCACTATAGCACTGTAATAGAATCTCAAGTTTGGCATTGAAATTCCTCCTGTGATGTTTGTTGGGGCCTGGTGGCCATATCTGGGGCCTGTTCACCATTCCAGCTCAGCAGCCATTAAAGGGCTTTGGCTAGGCATTTCTCACATACCTTTCTTGAGGTATTTCTGTGTATGTGATTCAATTTAACCCCCTAGTGCAGGTCCTCGGCCCATGCACGCTTTCCTGCACCGGTCCCGCCCAGTATTTCAAAACCTGAAAGTTTGCCCTGACATTTGGTGATAGCACCTTGGCCTTTTTCTATTGGTTCCTTTCCCCTTTCCTACCTCCTCTTTCCCCCACAGTGTATAACTAAATGTCCAACGCAATAAAAGTGAGATCTGTTGTACTTTTATGGCTGACACAGCTCCTGGCTCAGTGTTGGTTTTTCCCCAGTAATTGGGGGAGGACTGGGTTATCAATACTTGCCATCTCGCTCAGCTCCATGAGACTTCAGGCTGGCCCTGGGTGTCCCTCTCATACCGGTGTAGCTGGAGAGCAACACTGTTCTTTCTGCTAAGAATTGTTTTTGCTATATGGAGTCTTTTATTATTCCATATGAAATTTTGGGTTGCCTCTTCTATTTCTTCAAAGAATGACATTGGGATATTGATGGGTATTGCATTGAATTTGCAGATAGCCCTTGGCAAGATTACCATTTTCACGATTTTGATTCTTCCAATTCAGGAGCATGCGAGATTTTTCCATTTCCTCAGTTCTGCCTAATTTCCTGCTTCAGGGCTAAAAGTTTTCATCAAAAAGGTCCTTTACATCCTTAGATAATACCTAAAGTTAGGTACTTAATTTTCTTTGAGGCTATTGCAAAAGGAGTTGCATTCCTGATTGTTGCCTTGTTCCGCTCATTGTTGGCATAAAGGAAGGCAGTTGATTTTTGAGGGTTAATTTTATACTCTGCTATCTTGCCAAAATTTCGAATGATTTCAAGCAGCTTGGGAGTGGATTCCACAGGGTACTTTAAATATGGAATCATGTCATCTGTAAAGAGGGAAAGTTTCACTTCCTCTTTCCCTATTTGGATTCCCTTTATGCTTGCTTCTTGCATTATTGCACTGGCTAGGAATTCTAATACTATGTTAAAGAGGAGTGGAGAGAGTGGGCATCCTTGTCTCATTCCTGATTTTAGAGGGAATGGCTTTAGTTTTTCGCCATTAAGTTTAATGCTAGCTGTAAGTTTGTCATACAGCCTTTATTATACTGAGGAATGTTTCATGGATTCCTAGTTTCTCCAGAGCTTTTACCATAAAGAGCGGTTGTATCTTGTCAAATACCTTTTTTGCATCTATTGAGACAATCATGTGTTTCTTGTTCTTGCTCCTGTTGTTGTGTTGAAGTATATTAATTGATTTGCATATTGTGAACTAGCTTTTCATCCCTGTGATGAATCATGTTTGATCATAGTGTATAATTTTTTTAATGAGTTGCTGACGTCGGTTGGCCAGTATTTTGTTGAGAATTTTTGTATGAATATTCATCAAAGAAATGCGTCTATTAATCTCTGATTTGGGGATGAGGGTTATACTGGCTTCATAGAATGAGTTTGGCAAAGAGCCTTCATTTTCAATTTTGCTGAAGAACTTGAGGAGTATTGGTGTGAGCTCTGCTTTGAAGACCTTATAGAATTAAGCTGTGAATCCACCTGGCTCTGGGCTTTTCTTGGATGGAAGGTCTCTTATTGCCATTTCTATTTCAGTGCTTGGAATAGGTCTGTTTAATTGGATTAGGTCTTCATGGTTCAGTTAGGGTATGTTAATATTGGCTAGAAATTCATCCATTTCTTCTATATTCTCAAATTTATTGGCATAAAGTTTGAAAAGTATTCCCTCATGGTACTCTGTATCTTGGTAATTTCTGTCATGTTATTACCATTCTCATCTTTGATTTTGTTTATTTGGTGTGCTCCCTTCTTTCTTTGGTAAGATTTTCTAAGGGTCTGTCTATTTTGTTAATTTTTTCAAAGAACCAACTCTTTTGTTTTGTTGATTCTTTGTATAGTTTTGTGGACTGAAATTCATTTAGTTTTGCTTTGATTTTAATAATTTTCTTCCTTCTAGTGGGATTAGGGTTGGTTTGTTGCTCTTTTTCCAAGAGCTTAAGGTGCAACATTAAATTGTTGGTTTGCGATTTCTTCAATTTGTTAATGTAAGCACTCAGAGCTATAAATTTTCCTCTGAGTACTGCCTTTGCTGTGTCCCAAAGGAGCTGGTATTTTTGTGTGCTCCTTTTTGTTAAATTTCATAAACTGTTGAATTTCTGTTCTGTTCTGAGCTCCTTGATGACCCATGGGTGATTCAACAATGTGTTGTTCAATCTCCATGAGTTAAAGGGTTTTCGTTGGTGGAAATCGGTTTTCAGTTCCAATTTGATGCCCTTGTGGTCTGAGAGAATTCAGGGAATAATTTCACTGTTTCTGAATCTGCACAGGTTTGTTTTATTCCTTAAAATCTGGTCTATTTTGGAAAATGTTTCATGTGCTGCTGAAAAACATGTATATTGTAATGTTGCTGAGTGAAATAATCTGCAGATGTCTGTTAGATCTAGTTGGTCTACACACTTGTTCAATTCTGAAGTTTCTCTTTTGAGGTATTGCCTGTTTGATCTGTCTGTAGCTGAGAGTGATGTGTCAAAGTCACCAATAATCACTGTATTTCAATCTATGTACGGTTTTAGTGAAAGTTTGGTGCTCTGGGATTAGGTGTGTAGATATTTAGGATGGTTATGTCCTCCTGGGGGAGAGATCCCTTTATTAGTATGTAATAGCCTTTATTGTCTTTTCTCAGTAATTTTAGTTTGAAGTCTATTTTTATCTGATATGAGGGTGGCAACTCCAGCTTGTTTATGGGGGCCATTAGCTTGATAAACTTTATTCCAACCCTTCACTTGCAAAAAGTGTTTGTTTTTTTTGGACAAGATGTATCTCTTGAAGACAGCCGAATGATGGATCTTGCTTTTTGATCCAAGTAGGTAGTCTATGCTGTTTAATTGGAGGGTCAAGTCCATTGATATTGAGGGTTAGGATTGAAAAATATTTACTAGTTCCTGCCATTTTTAAAAGCTTTCATTAGGGCCTGTGGCTTGACAGTTCTTGCGGTACTTAGCTGGTATGATTTTTAGATGCCGTTTCTTTGTCAGTATCATGTTTCTGTTGATTTTCTATGTGTAGAACATGTTTGAGAATTTCTGTAATGCTGGCTTTGAGGCTACATAATGTTGCAACTTTTCCTTGGAATGGAAGGTTTGTATTGTCCCTCAGTTATGAACGAAAGCTTAGGTAGGTACAGTATTCTTGGTTGGTAGTTATTTGTGTTAAGGTCATGATGTATATCCTTCTAATCTCTTCTTGCTTGCATGGTCTCTGCTGAGAATTCTGTGGTTATTCTGATTGGTTTTCCTTTGTAACTGATTGTTCTCTTCTCCCTGGATGCTTTTAGGATCCTTTCTTTGGTCTCTATTGATCCTGTTCGAATTATAATGTGGTGATGGGATGTCCTTTTCTGGTCAGGTCTGTTTGGAGTTCTAAAAGCTTCTTGTATCTGGATGGGCCTGTCCTTCTGGATATTTGGGAAGGTCTCTGAGATGATTCCCTGAAGTATATTTCCAATACCATTAACCTCTCTCCCCAGGCCTTCCTCAATACCAGTTAGCCTTAAATTAGGCTTCCTAATTGTATCTTGGGCCCCTGATACTTTCTTTCATATTTCCTAGATTTGGTTTGACTCATTTTCTGTTCTTTCTCTATAAAAACTAAATTACCTTCAACTCCGGAAATTCTCTCTTCTGCATTGTCTAACCTGCTATCAAAACTTTCTACATTCTTTATCTACATACCTTCTAATTGCTCATTTTTGATACCTTGCATCTCTTTGTTTTAGAACATGTATGGACTTCTTTAACTCCTTGATTTTCATTTGAGTGGTAAGCTCAGCAGCTTTACTTTCATTGGACATTTGTTGGAGTTCAGTCAGCTTTTCGTTTGTGGATTCTATGAATTCGTTCATTTTTCTTTGTAAATTATTTTTTTGGACATAATACGGTGACCGGTGGTGGTATTAGATCGGTCTGTAAATGCACAAAAAGAGAGAGCAAGGGTAGTACCAATTTAAAATTGTGAATATCTCTCTCTTTTTGTGCATTTACAGACTGATCTAATACCACCACCAGTCACTATTTTATGTCCAATAAAAGAATAAACCCCTCAATCCAATCTCTGTTGTATTTAAGTCCCTCTGGACCTACAATATACTTGAACACCTAGATATACAGTATTGCTCAACAATCATCCACTGTAGATCCATGTATTATAAAAGGTGAAATATGAACAGAGGACCAGAGATAGAAAAATAGTTTGAAAGACAAGAGGGGGTTATGAAAAGAGTAATGTAGGAGTATAAGTTTAATATAGTAATGAAGAAAAGGGATAGTGTAAGGATAACTGACATAAGGTGATAGAAAGGTAAAATAGTTGAGTATAAAATTAAGAAAAAATAAGACAAAACTTATGAAAATAAGAAGAGTAATAAGAAGACTATAGAGAGAAAAGAGGAAGGTATATATAGGAGAGTTCAATGATAAAAATTTAAAAAGGAAAAATAAACAAAAAAAGAAAAAGAAAAACAAGTAAAAAGGTGGGGGAGATCCAACACAATTGTGAGTTCTTAGAAAAGAAATACTAGGGTTAAGAACCAACAGATTAAAAAGCAGGTAAGTGTATCAATATAAATATCATTTTTATCCAGTCTGTACCCAGTGCTGTCACTATGTTTCTAGGAATGACCATAATGACAGAATGAAAATGGAAAAAAAAGGAAAGAATCATAACATAAAAAAGGTGGAGATAAAAATGGCAAAAAAAAAGAACACATAAAATGCAAGTGAAAAGTGTAGAAAAAAGAAAAAAATAACAAAAGAACAAAAAAAAGGATAGTCTTCAGTTTTTTGGGGTTTTTTTTGGGGGGGAGGGATGGACAGGACAAGAGATCCAAACCCTCCAAAAAGTCTTTTTCTCTTGTGATTTGGCTCTGCAGTTTGCTTGTTTAGGAAGAAAAAAAAAAAACAGGTGGAGTCACAAGTGGCTGTGTTTACCAGGTCTGCAGCCCCGCCCAGGGGGAGGAACTTCCACTAGTGCCGGGGACAGAAGTCCTGCTAAGAAGCCTCTGCCCTTTTGAATGATGGTGCTGCCAGCACCACTTCTTATGCTCCAGTTGGTTTGGCCAGGTTTTTGACACTAGTCAAGATGGCGCTACTCTCAGCTGTTGGGGGAGGGGATTTCTTCCCAATGCTGTTTCACGAGCAGAAGTAGAAAGGTATCCAGGGAGGTACTCGCCAATTGCTGGATTTTCTGGTTCCGTGAAACTGGTAGGTCCGCGCCACGGCCGGGTGATGGCTCTGGGCTTGGGCAGGCTCTGTGTGGCTCTGTCTGAAGCTGGCAGGTCAGCACTGCTGAGAAGCACTGTCTGCTCAGGTTCAGGAGGGAGGCTTTGTCTCCAAGGTGGCTCTGAGTGGCTGGCGCTGCTCCACACTGTCTTCTTGTGCTGGTTTTCTGCCTTTTTTCTCTCTGACTGAGATCTTTGTGGTGCTAAAGCTTACTTAGGATCGATCTTTGGGTATGAACTTTTTCCTACGATGCTAGAACCGGTATCTTGGCGAGAGCTCAGAAAGGCTCACACTGAACCGCTGCCTTCTTCTGACAATTGACCTAATAAATTCTGTGTTGAGTCCTAGGTAAGGTTGTAGTTAACAATACTTGCTTTCACTAAGGAACCAGTTTTCTTAACTGAAAGACCATGGGGCATCTAAATTTAAACCCAAACTCCCCAAATTTCAGCTGATAACTTTTGTGGGAGGTATTAACTCTAATTCTCATTATATAAAATTGTCACCATTCAAAAGCTATTTTATAGAACTGTGGTAAAATACAAAATAAAGAAATCTCTCTAACGTGGTTTTCCAGTGCCTGGAAGATAATTACACACAACAGAAGTGTAATTCCAAATTAACTATGTAAGTACATATTCAAACAATATTATTTAACTATCAATTGAAAAATGTTTATGGTGAGATTTACATGTGCTGGTTACAAAGACAAGCAGACATATAGAATTTATTAGCACATCACAGGGCTCTACAGGAAAATAACTCATCAGTTATTCAGAGCTGCTTTTGCTTCAGTTTATTACTCTCTCTGATGGATGAAATGGAACATGATGGTAGTTTTAGGGGCCAAAGAGTACAGCCAACGGTGCATTTTACAAGTGGACACTGTAATGTATCTGAGGAAATTAAAGATTGTCTTGAGGAGTTAGGATAATTCTACTGTGGAGTGTGGTATCCGGCCTGGTTAGTCAAGGTGATATACTTGTCTTTAAGCTTTCTTCTCTTACTCCTAGTGAGTTCGTCAGTGTTTAACAAACTTCAGGCTAAAGTTAATAGCTATCTAGTTCATACCCATTTGCTCATTGCTGAAACTGACACTGGTAATAGCAATGGGTGGTATATGATGTTAAAGCCAGTTTGTTTCTGATTCATTTCATTGTTTTAGTGTGTTATTGGCGTATTGCTTTATGACCACTTTTAGTATTCTTTACAACAACCATCTGTAGCTTAAAAAAATTAGTTCACACTTTTCCAATTCAAATGTACTCTTGTGTTCATTGCTATTTAGTGAAATGTAAACTCCAAAATATAAAATTTACAACTTAAACATTTGAATTAAGACATCTTGTTAGTCTATTGGCTCTTATTTTCTTATAAATTTTTTGGCAGTATGAATAACTTTTCAGAAATTGACTTCCTGTTCCTGGATTCATCTTTACATGAATTTTTATGAAGCTTAATGGATTCATAATGTATACAAGTAATAGACAAAGTTTTTGAAAAATTGATACCTATACAAAGTTTATGGAAACTTGGATTTTGTCAAGATACCAGCTATGTGAGCCAATATTTACTTTCAAACCAAGAGTGTTGAGAAAGTGTAAAATAAATACAGTAATATAGTATTTGTAAAACAGGAAAGCATAAGTTAAGATCACTGGAGCAATGTTAAACCAGATAATTAAAGAGTTATACAAATGTTCTTATGGAACTATAAGTCATTTTCATGTGAGATTGCAGCTACTTCAAATAGAGGTCATGTTAGATACAATATCATTCATGTTCAATGGACTCATAGGCATTATTAAACTTATAGCTATGAACTATTTACAGGGGTAGGTTAAAATAGTGAATCATTGTGTGAGAATTCTTGTTATATAGTCTTGTTTTAACCCCAACTCTGCCAGGAAATATTGCACATCCCAATATTTAAGTTTTTTACTTAATTTTTCTAGTGTGTGAAATTGAGTATAATAGTGCCTCTAAATCACCATTATGATAGATGCTCATAGATGCAACAAATACCTACAAAAATTACCAATTCACCTTATTATATTCTAAGTCTTTGTATTTCTTTTTTTTTTTTTTTTGCCAGTCCTGGGCTTGAGCTCAGGGCTTGAGCACTGTCCTTGGACTTTCTCAAGGCTAGAGCTCTACCACTTGAGCCTCAGCACCACTTCCAGCTTTTCTCTATGTATGTGGTACCAAGGAATCGAACCCGGGTCTTCATGCATGCTAGGCTAGCACTTTAACCACTAGGCCAAACTCCCGGTCCCTAAGTCTTTGTATTTCTTAACTTATTAATTATATTTGATATGTTTATAATGCTGATGCTTAAGTATGCAGACATTTTAATTTATAGTTTTATTTTTACAAAAGGAGCTGTGCTAGAACTTTTTCCATGTTAGCAAGGTTAGTTTTCCTTTGGTAAATCACTATTCATCTCAATTTTCCAGAGATTATTTCAAAATGGCACTGAAATATCAGGGCTGAATTCAACTTCAGTGAGTATGTGTTTGCAGATTCACATATTAGATTGGTATCATTTAGAATAGGTTGGATTTGTTCGAATCTACCAAATGGTTTTGCCTAGTGGAAATACATGTCTTACCCTCCAATATACTACAAATTCTCCATGATACAATTATGATATGTTAGAAGGCAGTTTGGATCTGAGACAAATGACTTTATTGGGTCATTCAGCCTGCTATAACAAAATATGATAAACTAGATGACTATGAAGCAATAGAAACGTATTTCCTATGGTGTGGAGCCTTGAAAGGTACAAGCAAATATTGGCGAACTTTTCCTTCTTTAATTGCTGTTTTGTTCATGCTGATTTACTTATTTGATTATATATTTATTTACTTATTTATTAGTTTACTTATTTATTTCTCACACTGGAGTTTGAATTAAGAGCCTTTAAATTGTTATGCTTGCTTGCTTAGATGACATTCTACCACTTGAGTCACAACTCCAGCCTGACTTTTTGCTGGTTAACTGTGTAGAAAGTCTTACAGACTTTTCCACTTGAACTGTCTTTGAAATACAATCCTCCTCCTGAGGAACTGGAATTACAAGTGTGATCCATCTGTATCTGTCTTTACTTTTAGTTTAATTTAATTTGTTGTTACTATAATTATGAATACATACTACTACTACTCAAGATGTTTCTGTATACATATAACATTATGCATTGGCTTTTTATTTGAAGAGAATTAATCTTCTTTATGAGTCCTCCACTATTACTATCTAGTTACCTTTAAAATGTCTTGGGCTGGTATTTGGCCTAGTGATAAAGTGCTTGTCTAGCATGCACGACAACCAAGCTTCAATTCCTAGGTACCACATATATAAACAAAAAAAGCTGGAAATGCTGCTGTGGCTCAATTGATAGAGTACTAGCCTTGAAAAACTCAAGGACAGTGCTCAGCCCCTGAGTTCAAGCCCCAAGACTGGCAAAAAAAAGTCTCATATATCTCACCATCACTCTGTCACATGAATTATCATATGCCATCTGAATTTTGAGAAGACACAAATATTTAGGTCATAAAGAGGATAATCAAACAAAGCTAGTTTTCTTAAATTATTTCTTCTCTTTCTAAATATTATGTAAGGGCTTCACTGAATATTTTAAACTACTGAATATTTGAAACATTTCTATGCTTGAAATGTTTGAGTGAAATAATCATCTAAGCATATTATTCCTTTATTCCTTCAGTGTTTAGAGTTGGTGTTTGATCTAAGTATGTTTTAGGTTGTCAGTTTATATTGTATGCTTATGGACTAAATTATTGAGGATTGGAAAATGATCCTAAGGAAAAAAAAATTTATCCAACACAAACTAATATCAGCACAGGTTTCAGATTAGAGTGCTTAGTTATTGCTCATCTCTTAGTAGACAAGAGCAGAACTGACCACTCTGTATTTATTTCTTCATGGAGAGATGGCCTTGTTTTCATCTCTAATTCTTTCCAAATCTTGTGAACTTCTGAGATTTTTGCAGGAGCAGCATATTTCCCCAGCAAATAAGGCTTTAATTTGTCCACAATTCTAAGTTCCAGGTAATTAATTTTTACTTTGTTTATATGAAAACTTATTTTACATTTTATATTCAAAAAATGACAATCTACCCAAGCTTGGAAAAAAATGACAGAAAAATACGAAATGTGTGTAGTTTTTAATCATCTATTTATATAAAGAATTTTAAAGAGCCCTATATTTTATTGACAGGAAAATTCCATCTGATAACACTTAAGATACAGGGACTATAGGTAGGAAATATTCATTACATCTAGCAATTTAAGAATACTTAGTGCCTAATTATCAAAGTGAGTTTAATTACCACAGGCACCTATTCATTTAATTGTCTGAAGACACAAGGAGAAATTAAATAGTATCAATTTCAATTTGGCCCCAAAGTCTCATTCCATAATTATACATCATTTATATATATATACACACACACACACACACACACACACACACATATATATATATATATATATATATATATAAAAGTATTCCTGGTGATGGCCTCCAGTTTCATTTGCTATAAGAGTCTCCCCTCCCCCAATCATAACATTTCAACATCATTTCTTGAATCAGAAATTCAATTGAAAATTATCAGGAGCCTGCTTTTACCTATATTGTGTATTATAAACTGCAAATATTTTCTTGCTTTATGAGAACAACAGGGTAACTTATTCCATAATAAATCACTGTGTGTTACTTGTATTTCTTACAGGAAATGTAGCAGAGAGAGACTAAAAGTGTACTGTGATTATCACTATTGTGTCACTGTGCTTAAAAATACTGTTATCTCTTATCTCTTTTGTTGTCCCTTGGTTATCTCATATTTTTACAGTATTTCACCTGGTTATCTGATATATTGTATATATGTATATTTGGTTATTTGAAGTTGGATAGGGAAGGGAGGAAAACAAGATGAGGGGTGGGGTTGGGGGAGGGAAATGGGGACCAAGACATGAGAAAGGGCAGCAATGTATGTGAAGTAATGCACCTTGCAATGGCATTGAGAGATGATTCCCTTCCTGTTAGTCATTTTCCTTACTGAAGCAATGTGCTTCTTTCTCATACCTTCCTGGAAGTTTTCTCTCCCTGGTGTATTTGTCCTTTCTAATAATGTTATATGAATTTGTTATTTATGAAAAATCTTTAAAAATGTTCAAAAATTGTTAATTGGTTGTGATTTATTAGAGAACCAATGAAAGAAGCACTGTATTCTTTTAATTATAAGTACTTCCAGAGTCTTAACAAAAAGCCACAATTGTCAAAAATGTATCAGCCACTAAAATAAATAGAAAACCCGAAGACTGTCTCCTTCCTGCTGCTTTATATGAGCCCAGTGTCACAGCTTCAGTTTTGGAGACTCAACATTTACCAGACTGATTGCCTGTTTTCCTGGTTGGCAGGCTTTGTGATTTATACAGCTCTAAAAAGCAATGGTAAAGCTTACATTCTTTCTATCCCACTTTCAAAAATTTGGCAGTGTCTTATTTGCAAAATGGTCTGATGAAACTGAGGCTAGAGTTCCTGAAATGGTTTGATTTTCCAGCATGACTCTTGTTGAAACCTTAACCTCAACTCATTCCAACATGCAGTATGTCGTCCAAGTCTGAAGCCCAGTTAGTTTCATTATTGCTCAGGAAAATAAGACTTACTGTGCCATCCTTAGTACATTTCTGTTTCTAAACAGTGCTGATTATAACAATTTATTTTGGGTAAGAGATCCCATGACTTCCAATATGTATCTTATTTTGATGGAAGAACTTGGGCCAGTACCTGAGCATATATTTTATAGAAGTAAAGATTACTATAAAAACTTGGGTAAAGCATAATATAGCGCTAAGATTATAGCATAATATATAATATGACAAAATAAACACACAAGAAAAGTAAAAGAGGATAATGTAGCATGGTCTGCATGGAAAGATTCAGATGCAAACCTTTTATATCTTTATATACAGATATCAAATTTATTATTTTCTTATTTTTTGTCAGTCCTGGGGCTTAAACTCAGGGCCTGGGCAGTGACCTTGGTCCTTCTCAAGGTTTTCTTTATCACTATAGCCACAGCACCACTTTCTTAAGTTTATCTTTATTGACCTCCATCTCTAACTTTAAAAGCATCCGCAAAATAATCTGCTTCTATGGTAAACAGAATAATTTCTAGAAAAAGACCAGTAACCTGGACTAACACCTCAGACTGATTGCTTACTTTGAGTATCAGATAATAATTGTGTATTCTAGAGTTCAGAATCACACAGTAGAAAGAAACATAGTAAAGAGGAAAAGAAAAAGATAGAGTAGTATAAAACATAATTAATTATACCTTTCTACTTTAATTGAGCAACGTAATTGCTTATCCAGGAATCAGTTGTGCCTCCAGGGTATACTTAATGGTAAACATCAGTGAAGGCAACTTAGATTTTTAATTTTTTTGCCAGTCCTGGGCTTGAGCTCAGGGCCTGAGCACTGTCCTTGGACTTTCTCAAGGCTAGAGCTCTACCACTTGAGCCTCAGTATCACTTCTGGTTTTTTTCTATGC
Source organism: Megascapheus bottae (assembly GCF_031878675.1). Lineage (NCBI taxonomy): Eukaryota > Metazoa > Chordata > Mammalia > Rodentia > Geomyidae > Megascapheus > Megascapheus bottae. The sequence continues at coordinate 28,260,442 of NC_143520.1, forward strand.
ATGTGGTACTGAGGAATTGAACCTTCATGCATGCTAGGCAAGCACTTTACCACTAGGCCAAACTCCCAGCTTAAATTTTAAACTTTATATACAGATTCCATCACAGAGTAAAGAGGAGGAAATGTTGTTTTATATTAAACATCCAAACATAAATATAGCATTTAACTTTCTGTGAGAAAAAATTGTTCTTTTCCATGTTGGAAGCACTTCAGGGAAATATATTTCAGGCTGGATTTATATGGGGCCATCAAGGAAGCATGTGCATAAAACGTGTAGGTTTATGTATTATATATAATCAATTATTATATAAAGGTGGATATGTGGTAAGAATAGCAAATACATGTCACAAGCCTCCACAAACCCCTCAACACCATGGCCAGAAGTAAGGCAGTAACAGAGACTACACTGTGGACCTGATGTTTGAGATGCCAGTGGACCTGCAGCCTTTCACGACCTTTAGCTCCAGGGTTCCATTCACCAAGGTTTTTACTGTTTAGTATAAGGAAGTATGTGGAGAATGCTAGGTATAAGCATCAACAAGTGGCCATATTTTGTATACAAGTGGTAGATGATGTCCTTGTCTTGGGAACTGGAACTCAACAGCAAACAGCTTATAATTTGTATAAAACATAATTCTACTTCTTTCAAACAAATTCAACAAGTAAAATGCTTTGGTACCATATATAAATATAAAGTAATTGACCATATTCACCCTCCTCTGCCGTCTCTGCTTACCCTTTCCTCTCTCTGGTAACCATCTCCTAATCCCCAAAAGAACTAATTGTTGTACACTATTGTCATTTATTTTCTTTAATGAATACAATTATTGATGAAGTTTAGCTAGGGTATGTCACACATGAACATGTCACATTTTCATATAATATATTATGCTATTCTTTCTTTCCACATCCTCCTTATTTTTCTGACATTCAACAGCTTTTGGGAAGTTTCCTTCTGCGGATGCATAGACACAATGTATATCAATACTATTCATTCTTTCTGCCTTCTTAGGCTTCACCTATAACCTCCTAAACATTTTATATCCTTTCCCCAAAGAGTCCCACAAGTGCAATCATGTAGTCTCTTATATGTATATATATAGATATATATATAAGCATATATATATACATATACATGTAAGTATCTTTGTAAACCTTTCAGATTAAATTTGCTTATGAAAGAAAGCATGAAGCCTTATCCCCCTGAACCTGTTGTTCTTTGCTTATCATGATGGTCTCCATTTCCGTCCATTTACTTGAAAATGTCGTAACGTTCTAATTTCCTTTGTCTTTATAACAGAATACTTCATTGTGTACATATTTTATGTTAAAAATCTATTCATCAGTTAGAGACTATTGTGAATAATGTTTCAATAATCCTCGGTGTGAAAATGTTTTTATTGTATCCCGACTTTCCCCTTCATACATACATGTATACATATACTCAAGAGTGGATTTTCTGGAGCGTATGATAGTCCTGTTTTAGATATCTAGGAACTTCCATACTACTGCACTACACAGTAGTTGAACTAATTATATTCTCATTAAGAAGATGAGTTCCGTTTGCCTCGCACACTCTCCAGAAGTAGTTTTGTATATTTTTTTTATGCCAACCATGAATATTGGAGTGAGATGAACTCTCAGTCTTGTGGAACCTTCATATTGCTTTCCAGAGTAGTTGAATAACTTCACATTCCCTGCAATCGTGTCAGTGCTCCCTTATGGCCACACCCCCACCAGATCTGTTACTGTTAGCTTTCTTGATAATGGGCTAATGGCCACTGAAACTGGGGTGAGGTGGAATCTCAATTTTTGTTTGTTTGTTTTAATATGAATAAAGAAAGACTCCAGCCAGTGATTGTAATCTATAGCCAAGGATTAGGACCACTAGGATATGGAGACAATAGCTTGACTTTTGTTGCTCTCAACCTACTTGTAGGTTATTTCTTTTCTTCTTCTTCCTCCACTTCTTCTTCTTCTTCTTCTTCTTCTTCTTCTTCTTCTTCTTCTTCTTCTTCTTCCTCTTCCTCTTCCTCTTCCTCCTCCTCCTCCTCCTCCTCTTCTTCCTCTTCTTCCTCTTCTTCTTCTTCTTCTTCTTCTTCTTCTTCTTCTTCTTCTTCTTCTTCTTCTTCTTCTTCTTCTTCTTCTTCTTCTTCCTCCTCCTCCTCCTCCTCCTCCTCCTCCTCCTCCTCCTCCTCCTCCTCCTCCTCCTCCTCCTCCTCCTTCTCCTCCTCCTCCTCCTCCTCCTCTTCTTCCTCCTCCTCTTCCTCTTCCTCCTCCTCTTCATCGTTTGGTTTCTCTCCTTATGGCTTATGCAATGTTGTCACTATATCTGACTTTGGTACCTTTAATTTCAGTGTTCTGCCTGGCCAGAGTTGTTGAACATCTCTTCATGCGTCTGTTAGCCATTCTCATTTCTTCTTCAGGGAACTCTCTCTTTTAAGTCTTTTGCACACTTACTAATTCAGTTGTTGTTTCTTTGAGGATTTGGTTTTTGCAGGTTTGATCTTTTCTTCTCTAATTATAATTTAGATATGAGGCTTTTGATGATGCATAGCTAGTAAAGATCTTCTCAAATCCCGTGGGCTTTCTTTTCCTCTTGCTAGTGATGCTGTGATTCACATTTCCTTTATGGGCAGGGATATTGAGCATTTCTTTATATATTTAATCAGCACTTGATCTTCTATTCAGAAATATCTCTTTGGCTCATCTGGTCATTTATTATCTGAACCTTTTATTATTAATGCATAAAGCTCTTGGTTCCTCCTCTATATTACAGTTATTAATCCTTTCTTGAAGGTATAGGTGAAAAAAATTTTTCCCATCCCATAGGTTGTCTCAAGTTTAGTGATAACTTTCTTGGCTGTGATGAAGCATTTTAGTTTGATGTAATTCCATTTGCTTATCTTGCAATAATTTTCTGAGCTATTTGAGTTCTGTTCAGGAAGTTATTGCCTATTGCTACATGTTCCAGTGATTCCCCATATTTTGCTGTAATAGTATCAAAGTTTCAATGTTTATATTAAGGTCTTAGTCTGAACTGACATTAATACAATGCAAGAAATAGTGACCTAGTTTCAATCTTCTAATTATCAGTATCTATTTTCCTAGCACCATTTATTAAAGAGAGTATATTTTCTCCAATATATGCTTTTGTCTCTGTCAAAAAAGTATCTGGTTATGAATATGTGGACTTATTCATCTATTCTGCTTTATTGCTCAATGTTCCTCTTTTGTTGTTGTTTTTGCCAGAATTGTATTGTTTTTGTTACTATAATTCTGGTAGTATATTTTGAAGCTAAGTGCTATGATACTTGTAGCATTGCTGTTTTTAGCTCAGGACTGCTCTGGCTATTGGAAATCTTTCGGGTTTCAATATAGATGTGAGGATGATTTTTCTACTTCTGAGAAGAATGTCAGTGGAATTTTGATGGGGATTATACTGAATATTAGATTGCTTTGGGTGTTATAATCATTTCCTAATACAGATGCTGTTATCCCAAGAAACATGGCAGTGGGGAGGTGGGGAAGGATGGGATTTCCGTTTTCTGGAGTCTTCAATAGTATTTCTTCAGTGATTTATAGTTTTCATTGTAGAGCTTTTTCTCTTCCTTAGTGAAACTATGTGCATGAGGTTGTTTTTCTGATTTATTTCTCTCTTAATTTTATCTCTTGTTTTGTTGCTTGGACTAGGAATTCAAGTACCATATTTAGTAAGAATACTTATTAAATGACAACTCTCTCATACAACTACTTAAAGATAATAATATTAATTATAATAATAATCACAACAGTAAAAAGAGAGTACGAGAGTGGACATCTCAGGCTCATTTATGATTTGTAAGAAATAGTTTAAATTTTTTTCCTCTTAGAGTGTTAGCAATAGGTTTGGTGTATATAGCCTTTATTATACTGACGTACTTTTCTGGAATTGCTAATTCTTTCAAAGGTTTTATTATTGAAAGAAGTTGAATTTTGTTAAAAAGATTTTTCTTAATTTATTGACATCTCATGTATATTTTTGTCTTTGATTTTGTTTTGCACTATACTACCTTAATTTGCATATGCAGAATAATCTTTGCATCCTTGGGCTAAAGCAACTTAATCAGAATGTATAATATTTTTCATCTGTTATTGGTTTGTGTTTATATGTATTTTATTGAGAATTTTTTCATCATCTATGTTCATCAGGGGAAGTTTTCTATGACTTCCTTTTTCTTTTCTGGCTGTTTAATATTCAGGTAATACAGGCTTTGTTTCATGAGTTTGGTAGTATTCTATCTGTATTTTTTGGAATAGTCTAAGGAGCATTGGTGCTAATTCCTATTTAAAGGTCTGATAATTCATCAGTGAATCCAGTCTTCATTGGGATTTACATTGTTAAGAAATTATCATTGATTCAGTCTCATTATAAATCGATTTAAACTGTTTGTATCGTCTTGGTTCAGTTTTGGCAGGTCATGTGTGTTGAAGATTCATTTCTTTTTTTGATTTTCTAGTTTGTTGGGGATACATGTTTTCAAAATAATCACTAAAGATCTTCTGAATTTCAGTGAGTTCAGCTGTCGTCTTTCATCTCTCACTTAATTTCTTTGGGCTTCTTCCCGTCTTTCTTTTAATAGCTTTAGCTTTTAAATCTTTTTTTTAAAAAATAGAAATAGAAATTCTATTAGCAGACAAAGGTAAAATGAGATACAATAACAGTGAACAATCAGTGATGATAAAGTTTTATATGGCATCATTATTTTTGTTAGCATTATTAATCAACTTCGCATCACTGATTTATTACATTATTCTTCTAGTCTTTATTTCATTAAATTGTTCCTGAATTTCATTTTTTTCTTTCCATCTGTTCATTTGATTTGTTCTTAGTTTTCTAGGAGTATGTAGTACATCATTATGTTACTTATTTGGGATCTCTCTAATTTTCTGACACAGGTACTGAGTATCTCTTTTCCAGTGTTCTTCAGTCCAAAACAAAGTGCATTCATGTCTCAAAGTGGTCCCACTGAAGTCTTTTCCCAGTTAGAAGTAAAATGGTAACAGGACAGACAACCCAAACATTCACCTATTTACGACAGCTACAGGTAGGCTTTTTATTATTTCCCTCTTTTTTATATTTTATAGTTTCCAAAATTGTGGGGGTTCTAGCTTTATGTAGCCGATTCATTGCACTTTCCTTTATAATTTCTGAATATAGTTTTACAGTCTGTCACCTGGTATCTACATTTACCACCCAGATACCTCAGAGAAAACAGACATGAGAAGTCATATTTGAGTCTTTAGTACCTACTGTTTTAAGCATTAAACAGAAATTGTGCTTTTATTCCTGCCACAAACTTACTAGACAGGGTTTTTATTAACCCCATTTTATATACAACAAAACTAAGCCAGATATATTAAATAACCTGCCCAGGGTCACCTTGTTAGTATCCAAGCTGAGCTGCAGACCCATGGGATTTGATTCTAACTCATAATCCTAACCACTGTGACATAATGCTGGTCACTGAACATTTTACCTGGCACGGTTACAAAATGCAAGTGAACACCCTCATTGGTGAATTTACCATTTAATTGTTAAAGTGAAACTTGTTGTATATTTATCATCCTCAAAAATCAACTCACAGCTAATAACACTTAGACATCTATTATCTATTGAACATACACAGAAATCAGTTATGATTGATTTGAAGACAATGAAAGAAGTACCAACTTGAGACACTGAACAACATTATGTGAAAATCAAAAGATATGATTCTGCTTGCATATCATCTTTGAAATCCCTCTGCTAGTGTTTAGAAAGCAGAGAACAAGGGAAGATAGCATAGGATGACATGCCATATTATGTGATTCCCAGAAGCTGGAAACCTCTCTTCCAGAGACATGGGAGAAACTGGCATTTAGGTGACTAATACTCACCAACTGAAATATGCTTGCTTTAAGCAATTGTTGGCTTAAGATTATTTCACATAAAAATACATCGCATAAATCAAATGTTGTAACTCACACCTCTAATACCAGCAATGAGTTTAGAGGTTGAGGAAGGAAGATTTTGAGTTTGAGGCCATCTTTGGTTACATAGCAATAATAACTAATACAAAAATAAATGAAAACCTGTAATGCTTATGGGAGAATTACCACATGTATTCTTTTTCCCTTTTACTGTACGTACTCACTATCTTTATTCACTAAAGAAAGCATGTGAGTAGAAGGATAGAAACACTACTTATGATAAGGCATGGAAGAAAAAATATTTTTACCCAAACTGAGCAGCATCAAAATTCAAATTTGCCCATTCAATAGTTTTACTAATGTAGCGGTCAACTGCCTATGAGATGAGTTGGTTCTGTGCCATTAGTGAGCATGCTGTGTAGTAGATTTTAGTGAACTAACCCAACTAAATAGCTCTTAAACTACAGTTATGGCTGGGTTAAACAACCAATACATTACAAATTGAATGAGATATAAGCAGATTGATCTGAGAGGGCAGGAAGAAGATATGGGGAGAGCTTTTAGATTAAGTATAAAACTTTTATTAGTAAGTAGCAAAGGGAATTTAAAAAACTGTCCATATAATAACATAGCAGAAATTTCTAATTTACCCCTGATGTTAGAGACTAGATAGCCTGAAACTATTATTGCTATGATTGTGGGAAAGGAAGTGGGGAAACGCAGGGAAAGGGTTAGAGAAGATTAGCTGTTGGAGGAGAAATTGTTGATTAATAGAGATTAATTTCTGGCTAGCTACATCATGAGTGGAAAGAGGGATTGAATGAAACTGGGAAATATTTTGTGAGCAGTGGTTAATAAGTTAATAATGGTTAGACAAAAATATCTTGAATCTATTTGAAGTTGCTACCTTTGCCTTCATTGACAGCCTTCTGTTACTCTTTTGTGCAGCAATAGTATATCAGACAATGTTTATTACTTGAGAAGAAGCCTGCCTAATGCAATAGATTTAGATAGATGAAGGACAATCAGGAAGCATGTTACAGAGTAAAGAGACAGAGATCGGAAGGTCAAGAGCATCATTTATCCACGTACTGAAATAATAGAGATTTTGATATCACCCATAATTCATCCTTTTTTTTTTTTTTTGGTGTGTCCTGGGCGCTGCTCTCAGCTCTTCAGGACAAGGCTACTGCCCTGTCCCCGGGCCTGGGCATTGCCTCTGGGCTCTTCAGCTCAAAGCTACTGTCCTACCCTTGAGCCAAGCCCCATTTCTTATTTTCTAGAGTTTAAATGGAGATAAGAGTCTCAGGTCCTTTTGTGCCCGGGCTGATTTTGAACCTTGATTCTCAGATCTCAGCCTCCTGAGTAACTAGGATTACAGGCTTGAGCCACTGTGTGGTGCCATAATTCATCTTTCTTAAAGCATTGTTCAACCACTATGGAAAGCAGTATGGCAGTTCCTCAAAAGACTAAACATAGAGCTCCCCTATGACCCAGAAATTCCACTGCTTGGCATTTACCCAATCATCCAGAAACAAGGACATACTAAATCCACCAGCACAACAATGTTCATTGCAGCACTAGTTACCATAGCAAAGATATGGAACCAACTTAGATGTGCCTCAGTTGATGAGTGGATCAACAAGATGTGGTATTTGTACACAATGGAATTCTATGCTGCTGTCAGAAAGAATGACATTGCCCCATTTGTTAGGAAATGAAAAGACTCAGAAAAGATCATATTAAGTGAAGTAAGCCAGACTCAAAGGAACTTAGGCTCAATGGTTTCCCTCATTTGTCAAAATCAATAGAAACCTCGGGCTCTCCTAGCAGAGATTTGCAATAGAGCAAAACCTTGATACAAAAGGTCATATAGTAGGACGCTGAATGAAAGGATCTCTAGGATATAGAAACATAAGTCATATAATGAACGATTGCTCTTCTTAAGGTGCTATGTTATCTCTCATCTCTTTTGCTGTTCCTTGGTTATCTAATATTGTTACAGTATCTCACTTTGTTACATGATATATCGGATATATTTGTATTTGGTTATTTGAAATTGGATAGGGAACGGGGGAAAACAAGATGAGGGATGGGGTTCGGGGGGAGGGAAATGGGGACCAAGACATGTGAAAGGGTATCAATGTATGTGAATTAATGCACCATCTATCTGGCAAATATCATGTAACCTTCTATTAATTACAATAAAAATATATAAAAAAAAGAACATACTGAATGCTACTAGTTATACTGTAGATATCTGTAGATATCTAGGTAGGAGAATTAGGAAATGATTTATCAAAGGAAAGAATGACCATAGACTGAAAAACACAGGAATATTTAGGTAACCCACATGAACCACTGTTTTTTAAATGTATGCAAAATTAATTTCACTTAACATATATATGTGGTATAAATATACCATATATGTATATAAACATATATAGGAGCTTTTGATCCTTATATATCCCTCTGAGTTAGAGACTAGAATAATTTAAAAGTTAGCAACAATTAAACAATTCTTGATGTTAGAGATAAAATACACTTCAAAAGCAAGAAATAGAAGGCCTGGAGAATCTCCCTCATTTCTTTATTCATTAATTTTTGGCAATACTGGGATATGAATTTAGGACCTTGTGTTTTCCAGACAGTCACTCTGCTACTTGGGCCACACCTTCTTTTTTCCTTTAGTTATTTACCAGATACCACTTCACAATTTTGCCCAGCTCCCCCCTCAGACCATGGTCTTCCTATCTATGCCTCCCTTGAAGTGAGGATTACAAATGTGTACCATTATGCCTGACCACCCCCAAAGTTTCTAACTAACCTATAACAGCTATACGCGCAAAAATCCCGATTAGTAATCTACAGAAAGATTCGGCTTCCCCGAGAACATGAACAGGACAGTTTCTCCCATTTTGATGGTCTAAAATCACATTTATCCTCAGTGTGTGTGTGTGTGTTTTGAGAACCATGCCATTTACTTTCTCCATTTTCCATACTCTTGATATTAAAAAGAAATCTTAGAGACAGAAATATCATGAATCCATGTGTCTTGCTTTTATTATCCTCTTTTAATTTTAATGCATGCATTTTCTTACATAAATAAGATATGTAACTAGGAATCTCATTGATTAACTTTCCTTCAGTTATAACTAGCCCATCAAGGTCAGAGTCCCTGAGGAAGAATCGGAGAGAACATATATTGCACACATGTGCCAAATTATTCTGCAGGCTGAGAAATTAACTAAAAATGAGTAATATGCTCTCAATTTAAACCTGGCAGGGGGGACTGTACTTTCATCCCCAAATTGGAATCAGATCTCTCCACTGGGACTCTTCCAGCTTTTGGCATCGCCTAGGAACAAGGCAAGCTTGGTTCCTCAGAGTATAATAACAAAACTGGGTTCAAGTTATAGCTCCATGGGGTTTAGCAGGGAACACAGAGATGAAGATAAAGCTAATGAAAGAACCCTGGATCTTGCTTTTATCACCAAGCAAATGAACATCAACAGAACCTTAAATAACACTGCGCAATCCATTCTTACTGCTCAGTTTTCACAGTGAGCCTTCTCCCTCAGCATCTGTAATTATGCCTGGACACTTGGTGAGCACATTTCTCAAGAAGAAATTCCTTTCTGTGAGATTAAAGGTATCTTTAACAAAGCATTTTAAGTAGCCCTTGAGTTCTCTACTTTTTATCCAAGGTATCATTTCTCTATTTCTCTGGCCTTCAATTACTTCCTCATTAGAGGAAAGGATAGAAAGAAAAGGAATAATGGATTTATCAGCGACTGGGTTCATTTAACACCTTTTTAAGTATGTCAGTGAATTTTAAGAAGTATATTTTTCTTAAACAGAATTGGACATTTCTTAGGAAGAGGTTAAATTTTATTAGATTTCTAGGCCTTTCTCACATATTATTGGAGCCATTCTCAACCAGACCTGCAAAGTAGAAACACCTCAACCATATCTTAATCATATCGGCATTCAGGTCCCACTGCTAGCCAATTAAATTCCCACCTCCTGGGGGTGAGGTGCAAACATCAGGGTTTCTGAATGCTCCAGGCATTCAGAAATGGATGGAGCTAGCACATTGCTTTACCTAGACGAGGTGTTGTTTGCTATTTTAAGAAACCATTACATTGTTTTAATCACCTCAGAGCTCTCATGAAAACAGCCACCTTGGTCGATTTAACACAAATTTTTCCACAATAAATTATCATTAACCTATTGTATGGTTAATTGGAAAAGCTTTTGTTGGAAACAAGAAAACAAAAATGCCACTAGATTCTTTGCACTTCTCATTTATCCCACTTGGCAAAGGTCCTTGAAATCTACTAATTAGAATGCCAGAAGGTGCTTTCCAATACATGATATTTTCCTGAAATTACACCTCTATGGATGTTTTAATCTTAATTTTATATTTTTGTTACAAAAGATACAGAAGGTAAACAAAGAAAGATTCCTGTGAATAAGGCATTAGCATTTAAGGGATATTTGGTTGAGAACAAAATTATAAAAAAAATAGTGCAAAAGTATTCATTAGAAAGAGGTGAATCCAAGTCAGGTGCTGGTGGCTCACACCTGTAATCCTAGCTACTCAGGAGGCTGAGAGCTGAGGATCAAGGTTCAAAGACACAAAGACTAGCTGTGATACTCTCATCTCCAATTAAACACCAGAAAATCAGAAGTGATGCTATGGCTCAGGGTTAGAACACTAGCCTTGAGCTGAAGAGCTCAGGGAAAACACCCAGATCCAGGATACAAACCCCATAACTGACAAAAAAAGAAGTGAATTATATTTCTTAAGTATGTCCAATATTCTCTTTGTCACACTAAATGTATAAAGGACATAAAAGAAAATATTCCTGTGTTTCTTCTTTATGAATTCCATCATGCCTTGATTGTTTTTTCTGACAGATGACTCTGAACAGCCAATTATATAATGGAAGAAAAGAATTGTACTACAATATCCTGCTATGGAATAGTCTTGTAATTATTCCATCATATTAACCCTGACATTTCTAATGCAAATAAACACATCAGCTGGAAAATTATATGAATATACTCATTAACTATAAATTTTACTAAAGAATTACTAAGTGTTTCACTTCTTGTTTAGTATTTTTATATGATTGCATTAAATTTCCAGAGCAACCAGTAAAAAACATCCATTTTACAGGTTGAAAAATTGAGGCTCGTTGATTTAAAATTCCCCAGTATTTACTTTCCTTTTAAAGTAGTTGCACAAAAGATTTGCCATTTAATGAAGCAGTTTATGAAAATATAATACATTTTGATCAAAGTCACCTCTTTCAACATTCTCACCCATCCTTCCCCTACCCACTATTTCTTTCATTCAAGGGCATGCCTTAAATTCTTTACTGAATTTCCCCCTCTTTTTCATTCATTTCCTCATTTACTCTTGCCCCACCCCATCCCTTTCAAGTGCTTATTTCTTGGTGAAGTTTCCCTCATCAGAAAATGCCTAAACTCTTCTTGCAAATACTAGTTTACAAATCCAGATTGATTTACTTCTCATTACTTCTTTGTCACTTTTTCTGTGAGAGACAATTTTATTGGTGTATAACTAACTGTACAATAAACATACAAAGCAATGGATCCTGCAGTTTTGTCTTCCAAAATAAGTCACTTGGATCAGGATGGATCCCAGGCCAAGGTGGCACTTGTTCTCTGCATAGATTCTACCAATTTTTTTTAGTCTTTTGTTAGATCTTACTAGATTCTCAAAAATAAAGTTGTTTTAAATATCAATGGCATGACATGTCTGCCATTGTTTTAAAATGAAGTCTAGGTGCAAGGCTTTCAAAATTTTCAAAAATGGCTCACTATCATTTTTCTAGTATTTTATTGGCCCAATTAATTGTTATATCTCCACATGTTCACACTGTGTTCTGATCAATTTCACCTCATCACAAGCTTTGTCCCCCCATACTAACTTTTTTTAATATGCTTTCTTCTTATATTTCATTTCAGATGGAAGAAGATTGACATCAGACAGATTATTTTAGATGATCAAGAGACATCAAATTGTACTCTATAAGTAACTATATGGTAGTCTGAGTGCTGTTTTGAAATATCTAGTTCAGGGAGAATTATAACAAGTATTTTAAACCTGCTTTTGTTTTCAAGTATTGACTTCTTACATTGGCCAGTAGATGAACTTGTCCTCTATTTCCATTTCCTATCTTTTCTTTTATGTTATTCTTGGCAGCTTTCTGGAATCCAGGAAGAACAGTACTAATTGATAGCATCTTTATGAGAAATAGAGGAAAGTGCTCACAAGGAAGAAAGGCAGATCCTCCTCAGGACAGACCACCCACCAGATAATAGTGATTCACTTACCTTAATGACATTGCTTCTCTCAAAGGATGACATAGCTAACAATTTCTCTTTGAAGCTTCTCTATACAATCAGGCCACAATAGAAACAGACACTAACTATATACATCTATTATTTCAGGCCCTAATTAGGTTTTATTCTACAGAAACCTAGAACTAGAACTCATATTTTATCCTGAAGTTGTATTGGAGTGTTTTTCTTCGCATGGCCTTCCATTCCATTGTAATAAACCCTTCTTTATCAAAAGGAAGAAAGGAAGGGAGGAAAAAACAAGAGAGGAATGGAGGGAGGAAGGAGTATGGAAAGGAGAGAAAAAAGAAAGGAAGGAAGGGAGAAAAGGAGGGAGGGAATAAGGCAGGAAGAAAGGAAGGAAGTGAAACAAGGAAAGAACAAAGAGAAGAAAAAGATACTCCAGTGGTCATATCTTAAAGTAGATAATGAATTGTGCCCAGGCATATTATTATATGACTTTAATGAAGTTAAAGTACCTCAGTCACTCCAGCTCAAGGGTTTTTTTTTAGTCATTTCAATTATAATTTCCTATAATGTGATTTTTATAGTTACCAACAATCTACAGTAGTCCAAAGTACTGATATTTGTGTTGCTTCTTTCTAGAAAGAGAAAGCTCAACTTTTGAGTGTTTTATAATTACTCAATTTTATGGGTTTTACTAATGCTTTATTAAAGCCTTTCTGTGACTAATTTAAAAATTAGTGGGTACATATATAGATATACCTAACATTATATTATGAATAGAATGTCTTATCACCTGCATTGACTGCAGCTTTTAGAATATATTTTACATGGATTCAAGGAGACCACTTTATAATACAAGACTTGCAGTTCTTTTCTGGCAATCATCCTCAGGCGATTAAATAAAGAGGTTTCAATTTGACATGTCAGTTTATGACCACAAAGCATGATCAGTGTCACCTCTTTAATCATTTCCCCCCAAGATTTATAATTCTTTGTCCTATGTTTCAGTAGCATAGTCTGTGAGAAAATCAATAGGAAAAAGAAGAGAAATATGTCTATCTTTTTTTTTCCAATACCAATTTGAATTCAGGGTCATGTGCTTGCCTGGCTTTGCTTTCTTTGCTTGACATTCTAAGCCACACTTCCAGGCTTTTTGCTAGTTATTTTGGAGAGTGAGTTTCACAGACCTTTATGCCCTCAGGTGGCTTCAAACCAAGATCCTCTAGATCTCAGCTCCCTGAGATTCCTTACCTAAGGTGACAGGTGTCAACAACCAGTGCCAGCAAATATGTTTATCTTAATATTGATCAGGACCTTCATATAAGTTTCATTTTAGCTTATGTTACCTTCACAGTCAACTTTATCAAGGCATTTAAGGGATGCAAACTTTCATTTTCTAATTCCCAAACTCTTAAGATGAGTACTGGGATTGAATTCAATAGACTTCCAAAAATTTGTTGAGGAGATCCTATGAAGTAGCTTATTAAGTTTGCAAAAGCTTTGAGGACAGGAATGGGGATAATGCAGGGATATTTGTTCAGTCTTTTTGTATAACCTCTGTTGAAAACACACAGGGATGTGGGGTTTCTTGGCAGAAGTAATATTTAAAAAGGCTGAATTTTGGCATAGAAAGCAAAGATATGGAGCAATTAGGGCCTGAACACTTTCTCCAAGATGAAGACCGAACAGAGATGTGATTATATCTGTTTATTTGAAATGTTTTATGAAGTGATTCAGTGCTTCAAGTTTATAAAGAATTGAGGCTTGGCTGGGAGTATGTAACTATTTGGAGTGAGAAATGGAATATCAACCACATGGAAGGTAAGTAAAGGATTTCGCCAGCTTAGTGCAAACCATCACAAGAAGTGTCAATGCTGCTTTTGATTGTGCCAAAGGCAAATGCTCTTAAATGTACTGTGCTAAGTTTACATCTCATCTGGGTTCTGCACAGTCCCTCAGAGCCAGCTGGCATACATCCATACCATGCATGGCCTGTCTTTGACATATTGGCATCATACGTTTTTATTTTCTATTGTCGGGGTAATGGATAGAGGGATTACAATTACCTTCGCCAGGTAGTAGGTACATAACTTTTCACACATTGATATATCTTCTCATGGTTTTTGTTCCCATTTCACTTCCCACATCAACTTATTTTAGAACTAGATCTTCCTGTCGTACGTGTGTTGATGTCAGTATAGTTACTTCACAGCTGCAGTGCAGGTCACTGGATTCATGGGAGAAAGCCTGACTTCCTGTGCTGGCCCTATCATTTCACTTACTTGTGACTTAGGGCCAGTTCCGTAACTCTTCAGCATAACAACCTCACTTAGGTAAAACAATGGTATTAATTTACTGAGGCTCCACAAGACATGTAAAAAGCCCTCTAGCAGTGGCACAGTATTGCCTATTAGCTGGGCTTTCCTTCACCTCCACTAGTCCCCATCTGACCTCACTCAACATTTTTCTGACAATGAAGCTCTGTTGAAACAATATATCACTCCAGATAGCTCTGACCCAACAGTGATCATAAAGAATTTTTAAGCATTTTTTTGTCATGCTTCTTTTTGAATTCAAGAATACTGGGTTTCAGTAAAAAATCTGTAAGATTTTAGCATTTTAGCTGACAAGCTAGGAACAGAACAAGAAATGCAATGTAAAAGAGCCATAAGAACCTGGGAATGTGGCTTATTGGTAGAGTGCTTGCCTAGCATACATGAAGCCCTGGGTTAGATTCCTCAGTACCACATACACAGAAAAAGCCAGAAGGGCTGCTGTGTCTCAAGTGGTAGAATGTTAGCCTGGAGAAAAAGAAGTTCAGGGATAGGGCCCAGACCCTGAGTTCAAGCCTATAGCTGGCAAAATATAAACAAATAAATAAATAAAATAAAAAGAACCATATAAAAACACACATTTCTACAGGGTCAATAGGATAGATTCTTTTTCTTTTTCTCCTTCCTTTCTTTCTTTCTTTCTTTCTTTCTTTCTTTCTTTCTTTCTTTCTTTCTTTCTTTCTTTCTTTCCTTCCTTCCTTCTTTCTTTCTTCTCTGTGCTATTCCTGGGGCATGAACTGAGGGCCTGGGTGCTATCTCTTGAGCCATAATTCCACTAATGACTTTTTGCTGATTCATTGGAAGTAAGTCTCATGGCTGGCTTTGAATTGTGATCCTCAGATCTGAGCCTCCTGAGTAGCTAGGATCATAGGAATGAATCAGTGGCATTCTATATAAAATCCTTTCCCCCTTTTCAAAAGTTTGTCTCTAAAGATATTAAAAATATTTAATAAAAATAATTACCTAATGATGAAGAGTAAAGAAAAATATTAACATTCATGAAACTACTACTCCGATTAGCTAAAATAATGCCCCATTCAGTGTCATATCTACCAATCCTTACTTTCCTCTGGGCATTAACCTCTATCTAGACTTTTATAGATCACATTCTTATTCTGCTTCATAGTTCCTATGCAAGTATTTATTGATAAATAATATACTTTACTTTGGAGGAGCACAATTATATATTTTATATATAAATGTATAATATACATATATAGTCTTCCCTTGAGTTCAACATTATGCTTGGATAAGTTGATTTGTTGCACGTAGCTGTTTTATGAATATTCAACAATGAATAATATTCTACTTGAAAGCATATAACACATTGCATATATCATAATCCTGTTGATGGACATTTGGACTCCTTCCAGTTTCTGAATACTGGGAACAATGATGTTTCAGAAAGGTCCCTGTCCGTGTCAACATGTATGACTTGCTCTCCTTCACTAAGCTGCTTTCTGTCAAAGGACTGTGCACATCTTCTTTTACAAGATAACAGCTGGACTGTTTTCCAAAGTGTTCTACCAATTTGCAGTCCTGCCACTTTTTTTTCTCACACATGATATCACTTACTACTTCATTTTTTACTGAGGACTAGATTTATGAATTTTTTCTTGTAATTAATAGAAGGGTTACAGTTATGTTCTCCAGATAGAAGGTGCATTACTTCACAAACATTGATACCCCTTCTCATGTTGAAAAATACTAGATTCTGATTTCCGTGCCTTGTTTGTTTCACATAGCTTTGGGATATGGTCTTAATTAAATATTGTTGGTGATCTGGAAGGGTTGATAGGCTTGGTCTGTGTATTTGGTTTCCTAGGGTTGCCATAACAAATTATTGCAAACTGGGTGGCTTAAAACAAACTGGAATTTATTCTTTCAAACGTCTGAGGGCCTGAAGTTGGAAATCAGGGTAGCAACAGGACAATATTCCCTCTGAAGGCTCTGGGCAGAATCTTTTCCTGCCTCTACTTGTGTGTGTATGTGTGTGTGTGTGTGTGTATTTCTTAAGTGCTCAAAGGCAGTGGACATAATACAAAATGTAAAATGAAATAAGAATCACATAATATTATTGACTTGAAAACTCCTTGTTACTCTAAGATGAGGTATTTATGTATAGTAAACATCAGTAATTCATGTTTATTTATGCTTTATTTTAAAATATAGGTTTTCTTAATTTTTAAAAATCTGGCAGGATTTAATCTCGGATTTTTATCATTCAGTGAAAGGAATAATGAAGACAAACATATTTTAATGTAATAGTTACTATTTTTCTATTAACATGTTAGTTATACAAATAGACTTTATTGTGACATTTCCATACATGCATACAATATATTCTGATGAAATTTACCTTATCCATCTCTCTCTCATCTCCCTTAATTATTTATGAGTGAAAAAATTCAGAAAAATTAATTTAGACTACAAATCCCTTGCTCAAATAGCAAATATAAAAAGGTAAAAATGAAAAACACAGTGTGAGCAATGAATCTATTTTCTCTTCCCCTCAGAATCTTCCTCAGCTTTCACACACACATACACACACACACAAATCAATATAAATTGTGAGATGTGTGTGTACGCGCGTGTATGTGTGCGTGCGTGCGTGCGTGTGTGTGTGTGTGTGTGTGTGTGTGTGTGTGTGTGTGTGTGTGTCATGGAGCTTGGACTATAGGCCTGAGCACTGTCCCTGAGTGCTTCAGCTCAAGGCTACCACCAAACGCCTTGAGACACAGCACCAGTTCCGTTTTTCTTATGGTTAATTGGAAATAAAGAGTCTCACAATCTTTAGTTTCCCGGCTGGCTTTGAACCGTGATTCTAAGATCTCAGCCTCCTGAGTAGTTAGGATTATAGGCCAGAGCCACTGCACCTGGCTATATTTTGAATTTATATAGATAAATCACATGCCTATACACACATATATGTATATATATATATATATATATCTCCATTATCCAAGATGATGGAATCACTTAGATTCGGAACCTTCTCTCTCCTGAACTTTACTAACTTTATTATAGCAAAAGAACCATATTGCATATACTATTCAATATTGTCTTCATTTATATTGTGAGATATTTCTAGATAGGGTTATATAGATCCAACTCATTTTAAATGAATTTTCTGATTTTTAAAAAATTTAATATTATTCTCAAGGTGATGTACACAGGGATTACAGTTATATATGCAAGATTATAACTACATTTCTTGTCAAACATTTTTATACCTTCTGTCATTTTTATTCCACTTTCCCTCCCACCCAATTCCCCTTCCCTAAGTTGTAAAGTCATTTTCCAACATTTTGTCTTTTGGGTATCGATGTTGCATTGATTTGCCCTTTGTCTTTTAGCTCACCATTCTGTTGTTTCCCTCCCCTCCTCAGTTCAGATAAACATATATACAAGACTCAGGTTACTAAAATCAAAATCAAATACAGTGACAACAGGGGATAAATTAGGGTACCATCCTCTAATCTTTAAAATACTTGTAGATTAATTTAATGCTTATCATTTTGAATAATCTGTAACAGTACCATCTGTGGAGATACAATCACACACACACCATACGTGTATATCAAAAAAGGGAATAAACTTTTTATTTTAGTGTGTGTACATGCAGTAAAATTAAAGAAGCATTTTATTTTGTATTTTGATGAATATTGACAAATCTTCCAATAATCCAATTATGTACATCATTAACTGTCATATTTCTCAGATCTTCAAGAGTAAAATATTAATTCTAACTTTTTTTGATACTTTATCCCTTACTGGCACTGAATCCAGGTCTTCCTGCCTCTACCCCTTAAGAAGTGGAGATTACGTTACAGTCATGTATTTCCACTCGAGCTAGAGTCAAGATCATCTTAAAGTTATCTGGCCAGGCAAGCCCTGTACTGCAATCTTCAGATCTCAACCTAGGATTACAAGTATGAGCTACTGGGTAAGCTGGTGATACTGGACTAGGACTCAAAGTCATTATAATTCTATTTAAATGTTTCCAATTTCTGAAAAGTGAAATAATGTATCTTGTTAATGTTTGATTTATGTTTCCAGTAATGAATGAGACTGAGTACCACAAATCACTATTTATATTGCTTTTTTATAAATTATCTCTCTATATCCTTTCCCTATGATTCTATTGGGCATATGGCATCATTTTATTGGGGTGGTTTGGATCAAGGATAGTTTGAAAAATATTTATATCTAGGACAAAATGTTTTCCTAAGACAAAATGTTTTCCCTTGATCTAGGTATACTTGATGATGAATTGTACATTGAGTATAGCCTGCTAGTTAATATGGTTCTGCCTAACCAGTTTCTTTACAGGATGTATATGCTAGCATATGTAAAGCACGTAGAGAAATATCTAGTAAAACAAGTCCTCAGTAAATACTAACTACTATTCTAAACAAGTCTTTGATGATAAAGCAAAATTAGTTGCTTGTATTTTATAATGCCAAATAGTAAAAAGGTATGTGAATTGACTGATTTCTTTTTCTTTTTAATTGTTGGGATATTGTATAGAGGGATTACAGTTACATTTGTTAGGTAGTAGGTGAATTACCTCTCACACAATGATATCCCCATCTTATATTTTTTCCATATTTCAAATTGACTGATTTATAAGTCAAGGAAAACATGAAATGGGTTTAATTACTTATTGTACCATAACAAATTTCTTCCAAATCTAATGACAAATTAAGTAATCATTTATTATTTCCTGGATTTTCCATAGGTTAGAATATGGTGTATCTGGATAGTTCTATCTCAGAGTCCCTCATAAAAATGGTGTCTGATGTTGAGTAGTATTTATCTTGGACTTTTGGTGAAAACATCTATCCATAGTATTTGTTTGGGACTGTGTTTCTTTTTTAGCTTGTTTCCTGAGTGCTAAGGGCACAGTAAAAGAGGGACACAGAGACAGACAGACATGTAAGCAGAAAGACAGACAAGAAATGGCCTTTCATAACAGTTTTGCAAGTGTTGTTAACAGTACTACTTCTGCCAAGTTTTCTTTTCATATATTTTTTATTGTAATTAATAGACAGGATACATTATATTCACCAGATAGAAGGTGTATAACTTCACATACATTGATTGATACCCTTTCTCTTGTCTTGGTCCCCATTTCCCTCTCCCCACCCCCGCCCCTCATCTTTTTTTCCTCCCTTCCCTATCCGACTTCAAATAACCAAATACACATATATACAATATATCAGACAACCAGGCCAAAGAATTTACAAAGATCCTTTCATGTTAAAAAGAAATAAAAGGAGCCCATGACTTTCTGGTAGAACACGAACATCCCAGTGTAAGAAAAGCATCTGGAATGGGATATAAACACATATCCATATAAGCTACTTTGCATAAAGCCCACATGCAGGTGGGTCCCTGTGAACACACTGGGGAGGGGGCTAAGGCTGAGACAGGTTCATCAATTTCTATTTCTATTGGCATAAGATCATGGGTTCCTTCTGAAATGTTAGCCTATGGGGATGGAGTTGC
This sequence comes from Megascapheus bottae, assembly GCF_031878675.1. Lineage (NCBI taxonomy): Eukaryota > Metazoa > Chordata > Mammalia > Rodentia > Geomyidae > Megascapheus > Megascapheus bottae. Next base: position 28,280,579 of record NC_143520.1, read on the forward strand.
TACATGCAACTGCTTGTAAGACATCTATTGAATTGCAGTCTGACACCCATTTGAAGGGTGTTTAAATTTAAAAAAAATAGTCTAAGAGTCAAAATTGAAAGTGCAAATTGCAAATGCTTCCCTTCTAGAGTGATGGGGCTATAAATACTAAGACTATTCCTGTTAAACAACGGATGGAAATGCTCCAGAATCAATGAGAGGTGTTAGCACCAGGGAAAAACAGTATCTTAAATCCTCATGCTAACAATTAAATCAGACACTTTTGACACTTTATCTGAGACCCTGCTGGCAGTACTTTATTCTGCATGAGATGATTCAGAAACTCGCAGCAGGTGACAAGCAGATTTTGGAGGATCATCAGTTCAGCTTTCTCCGCACTTTCCCCAAACATATTTCAATATGCTATATTCAAGCGAATTCCAGGCATTTGAGTAAAGGTGATGGGTGAAAATGCATAGGTTGCCAAAAATGCCCTCGCCTCAGGAAGCCGAAGTATTGACCTACCCCATAACAGTGGACTATTAACTCAATCAGCCAAAGTAATTTATCCATTAGACACCAAGGACTTTGTGACAGGACGCCTGTGAGTCACAAGAATCGCTGTGACCCAGGAAGCCACGAAGCCTCACAGTCATCCACTCACCACATGTGCTCCTTATTCAGTTAAAATAAAAATATTTTTCCTGTGATCATAGTAACTGGTTTGTTTTTATGATCTATCTGGCTATTAAATTATAACTGGAAACCATAAAATGCCATAATTTTAGGAATCTTGTTTATTTAAATCTTCTGAATGCCTCATGTCTACCCAAATCAAGGTCCTACCTAGTCTGGAATTCTTTCCACAACTGAATTGTTGGATGGATATTTTGGATATTAACACTCCTCACAGCTTCTAAGAGGCCCCACTGCCAGTTTTTGAGCAGGGCGAGGGACAAAGGGAGTGGCCGCTAGGGTAGTGGCTGTGTAAAGTAGCATGAGGGAACACAAGGTGCATGGATACACAGAGAAACATTTGAATGCAGACTCATCTATTAGTTGTGTGGATTTGGGGGTTTCCTGGAACCCTCAGAGCCTCAGCTTCAATGCTAAGTGGGATATGGGAGTTGTGACTGGCTAGGTTCATGACTTACCAGTCAGTAAGTGCCAGTGACAGGGTCTGCTTCCCTCTGCATTAGCTAGACAGACAGGGCCAGAACCAATCAGAAACTCATCTAACTCATCTAGGCCATTGCCTTTGTGCCAATTCATAAAAGTCTATCACTCTGCTTGTCTCTGGAATTTGGGGAGAGAAGAACAAGGTCACTGTGCATGTCTTTACATTCTTAGCCTGCTTTTGTTCATGTGCTCATTCCAAGGCCAAGCACAAATTCTTAACAGTACATTTGTAAGAGTTTGAGTGGCGCCCATACCTCCTCTGTTCCCCTCTCCTCCCCTCTCCTCCCGTTCCCTCTCCTCTCCTCCCCTCTCCTCCTCTGTGTTCCCAGTGGCTATATTTCATAGGTGTATCATTCCTCTTGGAGGTCAAATATGACATCGTCTGCATAGATTCCCATGATGAGGAATTTGTGGATATTCCATCACCTTAACAACATTTCTAAAAGTTTCCTTTAAGTTATTTGGAGAATCCAGAACATCATCATTAGAACCATTGATTAGATAGCTTGGAAAAGAAAGATGATAGTCATGGTTGATTTTAGCTTTTTTTTTCCCTTTTTTAATCTTTATGTTGGATCTGGTTTTGTTAGTTTTTGCTTTTGTTTTTAGTATTTAAATTGTTCAGACTTTTAGATGACTTTATTAAGGGATTTAGTAAAACCACTCAAAGTGGGCAAAATAGAAGTCCTCTCCACAAAACAGCTTCCAAATTAAGCACAATCATGATGTGAATATGCAGATAATATTGAAGAACAGACCTCCAGATAGATCCCAGATAAAACTGACCCACAAAGCACTTGTTGCTTATTCCACAGCTGTCTCTGCCCTTTGTTTACTGACCCCAGTGTTAGGGATCCTTTTTAAGACTTGAAAAGAATGGCATTATTTTCATATTTGTTTTCTTAGATGGGGACAGAGAATCAGCTACATATATGTAATGGAAGTTGAATGGAAAGATTTGGGGAAATAACTCTAATCAGATGTTCTTTGGGTTATTCAGAAACTATCTCACAATAATGTCATGGAATGGTGTAAACCAAAGTGAAACAGAGATCAGGAATCTTGTATTCTCTTTTTTATCCTCTTGAACAATGCTTTCTCTTTGGGCCACCCAACCTTCCCATGTGTTAAGCATTATGGTGCTATGTGTGCATGTTAAGATTCTAAATTTCTCATACAAATGCAAATTCTATAACATCTTAGCTAGAGTCCCAAGAGGAAATTTTAAACATTTATTTTTTTTTCTTAAAATCTCAGCAGCTTTAATGTAGAGGGGCTATTTAATTCCTAGAAATTTATTATGTTGCCATGATCTCTTACATCACAATTAAACATTGGTTTATTAAACCTAATATCATGTGAAGGACTCATAGTAAAGTCCTCATTTTGTCATTTACAAGCTATATGTGTGACTTATATACTTGGTCTATGAAAATATAAATAATTATGGTATTACTTATTATATTTTGAGGAGAGTAAGGTAATGGAAACTGTTTAGTTAATGATAATTAATTATAAGTTTTAATAAAGAATGCTATTTTATAATTGTATAATTTTATAACAAAATTTTACCAGTTTCTTAGCCTATATTCAATAATCTTGAATATAGAGGGATCCTTGTATTTCCATGGAATTTAAGTCATATTTCAGGAGCTAAAATAGCAACTTATGTGGATGGACACTATTACCTCCCTTATTCTTTTCTGCAATACCACTCCTCCTACAATGCCTGAAACATGTCAAACATGTGACTAGGGTATGACATTAAACAGCAAACAACAGAAAATTGGTGCTAATGGTTGTGTTTCTGTACCAAAGTCCATTCCACAAATGGAATGGAAAGAGAGATGGGAGGACAGACAGAAGAGCAGAGGAGAGTAATGGGAGAGGAAGAGAGAGCAGGAGATGAGAAATGGAGGGGGAGAAGAAAGAGAAAGAGGCAAAAAAGGAGAAGGAAGAGGAAGAGGAAGAAGGAAGTGGAGCAGGAGGAGGAGGAAGGGGAGGAAAAAGAAGTAGCAGCTCTATATCCACTTTAAGTACATGTTCCAAATACCCTTCTTCTTCTGGAGTTCACTTCTCAAACATGTCACCAATTTCTATTAATATTATAGGCTGGAGAGCATGCCGTCAACACACAAGCCTTTCATTTCAGAAACAAACTATAGCAAGTAGTAAGTATATGTAATATAATAATTCAGGAATAGTTTCTTTTAATGAGAATATTCATATACTTCTTAGTTGACTTAAGATTAGTAATTCTCTCTTTTGCAGAATTGTTCAATATGTTGTTTCAATTTTGATATATCTGTCTAAAATGGATATGTGATTGCACCCAGAGGTGTTTTGATATTCTTGTAATATGGAATGTTAATTACAGATTGAGATAGCAAAAACGTTTACAATTTTATCATAACCTATAAATGTTTCTGCTCCATATAGCTGAATTTTCTAGAACTAAAAAAGTACTATTACAAAACTTGATTCTTTATTCAAATTAGCTTTAATTGCTAAGTCAGTGTTATTTGTTTCACTATTTTTGACATAACCTTTAAAACATTTTTATTATCTTTAAATAGTTGCACAAAGGAATTATCATTTAACAAAGCAGTTTGTGAATACATTTTAAGCAATGTCATCATTTCAACATTCTCATCCATACCTCCCCAAACTACCCCTTCCCTCACTCATCTTAGTTTTGTTAGAAATACATTTTTCGTTGCCTTCTTCCTCTCTCTCAATTTTCAAGGGAAACAGAGGGGAGATCATTAAAGGAGTCATTTACAGTTAGATAATTGTTTTATGGGGGACAATCTTGCATAAACAGCAAATAGCCATCCATACAATGACATAATAGATCCCAATGCATCTAATTTCCTCGCTCTGTATGGGGAACCCCTAAAGGAAGTTTTTAAAAGAACATATTTTTCAATTTATGAAAGCTGTATGTAATACGGCTTGAAAATTGGAATAAAATCTGGAAAATCTTGGTTTAGGCTTCGGTTTTGTTGTTCCATCTGTGAAGGGTTAAAGAAGTCTTAGAATGTGAAATGTAGATTATTCAGCCTGACAATTTCCCTATTTCCTACCTGCTTGCTCTGCCTAAGAATCACACTTTGCCACACAATTTATTGTAGGCACAAATACATGGTTTTAATGCACTTTATATATGTCTATACGTAGCATAGCACTCCATTTGCAAAAGTGCTTATTACTAAATAGTTAATATTAAATAGTTAATACTAATAAATATTTAATACCTATGAATGCTAATTTCTGATTGACAGAGCAAAGACATTGCCAGAGATTTCCTTCAAGTTCAATGATCAGAGAGCAGAAAGTTTTGCAGAGGACAAGGACAATGTTACTTTTCTTTAGAAAATGGATATGGGCATACATAAATCACATCTTCTTGCTTTCTTGTAAAACACAAAATAAGACTTGGAGAATAATAATTAAAGGGAAAATAAGGTGATGACTTTTGGTGTCTCCAGATTACAATATTTAACATTATTGAGAGCATCTATTTAGCAAGCATTACTTTGATTGCTTTAAAATAATGAATTAATTTAAGCCTTATGATAGCATGACCTCATGAGGAAAGTCCTATCGCAATTCCTATTTAACAGATCAAAGAATAAAAGCAAAGAGGGTAGTCAGAATTCTCCAAGGGCTGCCTAGTCAGATAATCGCTGGGCCTCACCCTAGCATTCTCACTTCAGGTCTACTTGCTCATTTCTTCCTATTCTGCATGGGCTATGAGGTTAATCTGTTCATCTTTTTCCTATGAATATGCTAAATCTGGATTATTTTTTTCTACTTTTATTAAATCTAACCTTTTTACATTTCCAGTAGATGATTACTGCCTCTTTTTAGTATTAATTTTTAAAAATTATTATTGTAGAGTTGATATACAGAAGGGTTACAGTAACATGAATCAGGTAATGAGTAATGAGTATAATTCTCTTGGAACCATGTTTTCCCTGATCTCCCTCTCTACTGGTTTCTTGCATCCCCACCAATAAAATATACAGTTCATTTTCTACATAGTATCTTGTAAGTACTGTTATATTTGTTCACCCTTGTACCACCTTTTTTTTTACCGGTCCTGGGCTTGAGTTCAGGGCCTGAGCACTGTCCTTGGACTTTTCTCAAGGCTAGAGCTCTACCGCTAAGCCAAACTCCCAGCCCACCTTGTTCCACCTATTATGTATCGAACCTTACCCTCCCAAATACAAACAAATTAACAAACTAATCAAAAGGAAAATAAAACAAAAGCAGGTACAATGACAACTAAAAATGTCTCTTGTTTCCTTTACTTGAAGTTCATTTCATATAATATTTTCTATGATCATTTGCACATAACTATTGACTGCCTCTTTTTAACTCTTCATGTTTTCTTCCATTGCAAGCACTGATTTGTGCATTTTTCTTTCCTTCTCTAAAGCAATCTGCACTGGCTTTTAAAAGTGTTCATATAATGTGTGTGCACAAAGAAATGACTGCCATATGTGCTGAATGGTATCATAGGGTCGTTGTATCTTTTCCTATGGAATTTGTGCCCTCCAGTCTTTCTGCATTTTCTATCAGAGGTTTTGGTTTGCTCCCCTGGGTACCTTGCCTAGCACTAATGCCTAGTAAATCAAACTCGCCTTTGACAGATAATTTGTATAATTTATTGGGATGGAGGAGTCTCAAAAACGTTTTTGTATCTCTAGTGACTTGGTATAAACTGGATGGTGATGGGCCAGAAAATTATTCTTCCAGCCCTGCAGAAATGACTGTGTAGCTTTCACCATGATTAAGTTGGAGGCAGCTTTAATGTTGTGTTTGACTCTCCATGCAGTTAGCTGACAACCCATTCTGAAATAATTATAAGACTAGATGTGTGCACTGTTTAGTGGGTGGCAGATCTGTTTTGTGAACATATTTTTTTTTCCTGTGGCACAGATTCCTAGCAGGATTTGTAGCTCAGAACTGTCTTTATATTAAATATCAAACTACAATGATTGCATTTAATGTCAACCGTAAAAAAAATGTGTGTTTATGTGCTGTGTGTATCTGTGTGTGTTTGTACATTATGTATTCATGGCAGTGCCTATAACACAAAAGCGTATTTCTACTTTCATTTTTATTTAATCATCTGACATTTACTCATCTTGAAAGAAACAGATATAGAATGATATAAAAACAAAGCAGTGACAATTTAGTTAATTCTACTGAAAATTATTATCTGATTCATTCATATAATTAATAAGAGTATGATTTTCTTATCATGTTTATCTATCTAGCTACAATTCTCCATATTACAACTCCATCTCCATTCTTGAAAATATGTATTTTGATATGTGCATATATTTGTGGCCATTGATGATAACTAGTACATAGTAAATCGACAAAGTCAAGATTATAATTTATTATGTCTTTTGGGCCTTAAAATGATTGAATCAAATGTTCCTGATTATTTTTTACAAAAGTCTGGAAAGTACAAGCACCATGATATTTATTCTGCCTTTTATCTAATCACTTCAAAATCACAAGCATTAGTAATTGTGTTGTGGTCCTGTACAAGATTAGAAGAGTAATGAAATTTAAGGTAATCACTATTAAAAAAATAATACTTACGGATATTTTCTCTGCTGCCAGAACTTAAGAATATGTTATATATAGTCAAAACCCTCAACAGGATTTCTGGTTCCCATCAGTCCTTTGGAATTTCAATAGAAACCAGGGTCAATCTGTGTAAAACCTTCTTTAAATTTTATAAACCTACTTAACTTCCTACAATTTGTTTTTTCAGAAGGTATGTTTATTATTTCCTATCCGATTTCTCTCAGAAGTTAGCAGTAAAATTCTAAAAATGAAAAGAGCCCATAATATAAATCCCCCGAACTCTCCTTTGTCTTGCCGAAGCACAAACACAGCTGTGCATATGACATGTCCACTCACTCTTGGGGACCTTGGTGCTAACACACCAAAATTCATTTCTTCATTCTTTGCCTCTCCTCCTCTTCTTATTTGTCTGTAGTTCACTCATTCCTTTCTTTCTTTTTGTCTTTATTTGTGTGCATGTGTGCATGCATGCAGGCGTGGTGTGTGTGTGTGTGTGTGTGTGTGTGTGTGTGTGTGTGTGTGTGTCTGTGCCTGTCCTGGAGATTGATTGAACTCAGGGCCTATGGCCTATGTGCTGTCCCTGAGCTTTTATTTTTAATTTTATTTTATTGTAAAGGTGATGTATAGTTACATATGTAAGGTAATGAGTACATTTCTTATTTATTGTTGAATAGTGTTAATCCCTCCCTCCTTTGCTCCCACTTTCCACTCTCCCCACCACCCTCCCTATCAAGTTGTAAAGTTCATCTCCAACATATTAATCCTTTGTTCTTTGTCTCACCATTTTATATGCCTTTTCCTTTCCCCAACTCAGTCAAACATATACACAAGACACATATCAAATTTAAAAAGAGTGACAGCAGAGGATAAACCAAAGTAAAAAGAAAAAGAAAAAAATAAATAACTTGACACAGTACATAAAACAAAACAAAAAAGAAATCCTTCTTTTGTCGGGGTGATGTATAGAGAGGTTACAGTTAAACTCGTCAGATAGTGGGTACATTACTCCTTAAACATTGATACCCCATCCCATGTTTTTTTCTCCCTTTCTCTCCCCCGACTCTTCCCAATCAAGACCCCTCTTGTTTTCATATCTTCAGTTTTTGTATGGCCATATGTATGTAGCTATTGAGCTATTGTGATTCTCTGCTAGAAGTATCCTAGACATTATAAAACGAAGGAAACCATGGAATTTATATTTCTTTGAGTCTGGCTTACTTCTCATCATATGATTTTTCCTAAAGACTTAGGAAAAATTTCCTATAAATTTGCTATAGAAATGCTTCCAGCTGGACCGGGAATTTGGCCTAGTGGTAGAGTGCTTGTCTAGCATGCACAAAGACCCAGGTTCGATTCCTTGGTACCACATACTTAGAAAAAGCCAGACGTGGTGCTGAGGCTCAAGTGGTAGAGCTCTAGCCTTGAGAAAAATCCAAGGACAGTCCTCGGGCCCTGAGCTTAAGCCCAAGACTGGCAAAAAAAAAAAGGAAAAAAAAAAACAAAGAAATGCTTCCAGCTCTTTGGAAGTTAACTGAAGGCAAGAGTCTCACAGACTTTCATACCTGGGTTAGCTCTGAACCATAATCTATTCTCTGATCTCAACCTCCAGATTAGGTAGGATGACAGGCATGAGCCACCAGCACCCAATTTATTCTAGTCTTTTCTAACTAGAAAGGGGTACTGATATCATAATACCTCTAAGCCAGAATGTTTTATAGAGAACCAAGGTCATCAATGTCTTCTTGTAGCTGAAGCTTATGTTTCATCAAGTTTTTACTTAGGAATACACCCTGAAATCCCCACTTCGACTCTTTTCATGATGCTATGAGGTTCCTTTGTGATCTTATGGAAATCACTCACTTCTTTTCTAAGCTTGCTTTTCATTATAATCTACCTTGAGGGCTTTCACTTTCTTTCATCACCATTTCTTTCACCATGCTCATCTATCTTCTGGATGACCCCTGGAACTGTCCCCCCATTTGGCTTTGCTAATTCATTATCTCTTCAGAATGATTTTTGGAAAACCAAAACCTTTTTTATCTCCCCCATCTTTCCTTTTCACATAGCATTCAATGGACAGTCACTATTGAGGTTTATCATGAATGTCATTAAGCAGTGATGCTTACACTGCTCTAATCTCATCTTCCTCTTCTTCATTCTAAGTGTTCTGTTTCTTTGTTGGTTTGTTTGAGTTGTTTCTTTTTTCCATATATTTTATTGTAATTAATACAAGGGTTACATTACTTTCACCAGATAGGGGGTGTACTACTTCACAAACATTGATACCCTTTCTCATGTCTTGGTCCCCATTTCCTTCCCCCCACCCACACCCTTGTTGTTGTATCTTACAGTTCCTGTAAAATACTTCTGGGGCCTTTCCCACGCATTAGTGTTGCTTCTTTGACACAAATGTTTTTCTTCTTTCTTCCCACTCCCACATCATCTCCACCTCACACTTAAACTGAAGTGTATGCGTGGTCTTCCCCTGGCTGCTACCTTCTTATTCTTCTTCCTTGCTTGCAGCATCATCTGTCCACAAAGCACTTTACTGTCCCCTAGGTAAAGTATACTTTCCCTATATGTGAAAAAATCTTGTTATTTTCTTTACAGTATTGACCAATTTCTGTAGTCAACATTTTCTTTTTATTGTGCAGTGTTTAACCTTTGATTACTAAAGCCCTTAGAAAAGGACTAAAGATGTTTATTTCAGTTTGTATACTAACAGACGGCACTGGGACTGCAATGAGTATTTTGAGACAAATTTAAGATGAGTGAGTGAATGAGATAACAAATGTGTACTTGTGTATCAGGATATAATGCATGAGGAAAAACAGGGAGGAGATGGAGGGTGACTGGATAGCTTACCTGAGAGGTTTAACATGAGAAAAGATTCATTTTTACTCATTTCAGAATTGGAACCTGGAACTTTCTGTTTTCTAGAGCATGCATCAATTTGAAATCAACATTTACTCCTAGAATATCCCTGGAGATGCATTAGGAAAATTAGCTTCTCCTTTGGTTGACACATGTGTTCATTGATCTCATGGCCCATCACTTCCAAGTAAATCTTGCTACCATCTACAGCAAGATTTATCCAATCATTTGCATAGTGTATTGCTCATTCATATAGAAATACTAGGGATCTGAATTCTAGATCATAATGTACCATAGGTTCAGGAATTAGATGGTAGGAGAATGATAAGAGACCGTTCAGAAAATAATTGGAGAAAGATTATGTATTCTATGTGAATAGTGATTTAGAATTTTTAATTTCTTTGACTTTGGGGAGTATATTTGTTGAATAGAAAGGAAGATTTGGGTTATGATGTTGAGAGATAGATATGTTGAGCACAGACATCGGAGCTAAAGGCCAGAACAGGAACAGACAAATCACAACAGGATGGCTTTCTCCCACACATTAGCATTCTTTAGGAGTCGCATACATACAAGGGGAGAGAATTGACCTGCCACAGCAGGGCAGGACAATGCACATTCCATGTCAGTTGGTATTGAAGAGATGAGTGATGCCTGAAGCCTAGAGGACATGGGGACATTTGGATTATACATCTTGAGTCACATGGCTTAGACATTTCTACTTCAAAGTAAAGCTGACTTAAGATAATTTCCTCTATGTTGAATTGAAATCTTCTTTTGATAAGGAATGAAAACACTGACTGAATGAACAAAGCCATCAGTCCAGAACACTTTGTATTGAATCAGTCCAGTTTTCTTCCTTTAACATGGTTAAATCAATTAGTTGACATAGAAAATGAGAAATTTAATGGACATGTAGGGAGGTAATATAGCAAAGGTCATTGTGGCATGAGGGGTCTATTACAATGTATAGGAGTGATAGGGATTAGGTTTCAAAAATCAAAGAGTTACAAAAGGGACTGAATGCTAGGGGTGTGGAACAGGATTGGAGAATGAGCAGTGAGATGCTGCCAAACAGAAATCCTGCTGGCTTTGTAATTTTGCTTCTGCTATAGTCAATCATAGTTAAATGAGTCAGCAATATAATTGGATACAGTTGTTCAAACAGCCCAAATAAAGTAGTCAACACAGCCACACTGAAATATTTTAGAAGGGTAGGGGAGAAAAAAGAAAACCCTCAAACATAATGTGGTCTCACTTCCCTTACCACTGGGTAGACAATGTCAAACAAATTTGAATATTGAGTTCTGAATAATGAGAAAGGAGTTGTTTGGCTGGTTTTGTTGGATAATTGACTAAAATCATCTGTTTATTTCATAACATATCATATGTTTATCTTGTAGGAAACACTTAAAATATTTCCTTCCAAGTAGAGATGATTGAGTGTGTTCTGGTTGAAATATGAAGGCAGTACAAACAGGAACTAACTTTATTTTCCTGATTTTGTGTATTGGCTAAAGTTCACTAGGCTCCTACTATGATACTAGTGTTGATAACGTCGAGTGTGTATTCCATGTCATATTCATATAACTGTCTTTTTGAGGTAGGTACCATAATTAGCCCTAGTCCAAAAATGAGGAAAGGAATTCCAAAGAGTATTAGAAGTTCCCCAATCACCAATTAACATTACTAATGAGAGGTCAAGCCAAAAGTTGGCAAGTCTGTTTGAGTCCAGAGCCCATCATCTGTTCCCCTCTACAATCCTGCTTGTTTGAGTCAATTGCAATCAACTTGAAGAGGAAAAAAATGGAAACATTAAGTAGATGGCTGATAATTCAATCACAGCTACAAATAGTCCATCCCAATCTTGCTATCTGACTGTGAGGGAGAGGTAGTGCAGACATCTAATCCTAGTCTACAACCCTGATTTAGGTACCGGCTCCTTCTATGATTCTTTGGACAAATCATGTAGGAGCCCTGACCTCAAACTTCTTCATGCTTCTGCTGTGAAGGGGATCAAGTGATTTTATGAGACAACTCTAACATTCTGAGTACCTAAAAGTCAGTGATAGAAGGATTAATTTGCAGCATATTCTGTAGTACTCTGATGTTGCATTTCCAACAAAGTAGCCAAAGACTGATGCGGATCTTGTCAATGGGTTTTTAACCAATGTAAAAGCAAATCATAGCAGCTGCATACTTGGTTACAGAGAATTCTCAATTCAGAATACTCTTGCTATCATTACTGTAAATTTTCCTTCTGAAGTATTTTCTGTCACAGTGTGTCTCAAGACAATAACTTGCAAACATATTAGATGGAATTTTTACCTGTGGGTGGCAGGTTTTCCAGGAATCTGTCTTGTATAGTTAGCAATTTTCATAAATGGAAATGCATGATAAGTGGCATTTAAGAAGGAAAATAGATAAGTATGCTTTCATTTTGTATAAACATTTAATGCATTTTAAGATATAAGATCTAATTCTCTCATACCTTGTGTAGCTAAATGAAAAACAGAGAGTTAAATTTGTGTTTTAGGCAAACCAGGAATACATTGAAGATCTCTCAAATTATTTGGGACATACTTATCCAAGAAGATTATTTCTGTCTATCTGAAGTTCAGGTTTAATAAAGTATTAATTTGCAGAATATGATTAACCTCTTCGTAGAAGGAAGAGTGGCTTTTATTTTTTTGTTTTATTTTGGGGGTGAGAGTTGGGTCAAAGGTGTCATAATTGGAACACTGACAATTTACACTTATACTTATTAATTTACCCATTTCAATGATGCTTAATACCTTCCATGCTCTCTGTTTTTTTTTAAGCAGGAGTATTTGTGTTTAAATTTCTTAAGTTATTTGTCTTCATTTTTTAAAGGAAAAATGCACTCAAACATAACATCATACTCATTCATGAAATCAAAGAGATTCAAACCACTGATATAAGGACTCTAAAGGATGTAGAGTAGTTTGGCCCACATCTGTGACTGTGTTCTTTGAACTAATTGTGAAATATTGCATGCTGGAAGACTTTAATCGAGAAATATGTTTCCCCTTAAGGGTGATTTGTCTAATTGGCTGTAGAAATGCTCTTTCTCAGCTTCAGAAAGCTTTTTCCCATTTGCTAATGGAACAGCTCTGCCACACCTCCCCCTCCTCCAGGCTGATGCTACAATGAGTTCACTGAACTCCTTTTGGAATTCTGTCATCAAGCTGGACAAGGTTTCAGATCTGAGTGTAACTAGAAATAAGGCAATCCACTCTTTTGGTCTGTAGTTTCCTCCTATAGAGACTGTGTTGGAAATAAATTCTGTTAGATTGTATAAACTGGCATTGTAATCCCATGCAGAGATGGGCTGGAAGTGGGAAGGTTAATTCAAGATAGAATAAACTGGGGAATTAGTTATATTAATTTCAGGGGTCCCACTTCTTAGGCTTTGGTTCATCTGAGAATAGGTTGATTTTAGACTCTGAATATCTTCTTCATTCATCCACAATTACCTTTAGACTTCAAATAATTTCACAGTTTTCAATCAACAGTAACTTTAGCTGTAATATTAAAGAGTTAAAAAAGGAATTTTTACCTACATGGTCCTAAACACGTGAAGTCTGAGTAAAAACTTTCCAAGTTAATATTTGGCTAAATAAATAAAATGTGAAATGCATGAGGTCACACAAGTAGGCAGTGGAACCCATTCAAGTAATGGTGATGAATGTGGACAATCTAGCAAGTGGAAAGGGCAGGAAGCCCAGTGAGTCATCCTGACTAATTCCCCTGTGTCAATGCAAGTACAATGCCTATGGAAGGGCTGCACGGTTCCTTCCTAGTTTTATATCCCTCATTATCCCTAGCATTGTACACAGGACACTGATGTCATCAGCAGGATGCTACAGAAAAGCAGGTGACACAAACATTGATGCCCTTCTGCTATTAAAGAATGGAGAAGACATGAGACTCACTGTTTCCTTTCAAAGAATAAAGTCAAGGTTATCTCATTGTATTTTCCATACATTCACTTTGGTGAGGAAATTGCTTTTATTTTAAACTCAAAGACTTATAATGACATTGCAAAACAAAGGCATACAATACTTCCTGGAAATGATTTGTTTTGTTGGTCGTGGGACTTGAACTCTAGGCCTGGGTGCTGTCCTTGAGCTCTTCAGCTCAAGCTACATCCTAGTCCTTGAGACATAGCACCACTACCTCCTAGAAATGAGTTCCACATTATTTCATATAGAGCAATTATATGAGTCTCATGGTTTCCCTAAAACTGAAATGTATTTATTATTTATATGTGTGCTAAGTTGTGCTTAAATAGATATATACCATGCTGTTTTGCAGAAATGTAACATGATATTTAATAGCATCTGTTCTTTGTAATCAAATCTCAAATATTCTTCTTTCTGAAAATTCCAGAGTATTTTTGCCATAACTCTTTTCTGGGCAAGAGAGAGGGATCTGTGTAGAGAGACACAAGGGCAGGGAACACAAAATTGACAACTAGTATTTGGGGAAAAGCCCCTTCTGGAGATTTCTGGGTACTTGATACCTGTTCCAATTAAGATTTGGTGAATTTGTATGCTTTCCTTCTTCCCTTCCCCATCACTGAAAATATCTGACAAATGATTTAAAGTTATCAAATGTCACATCAAGAGGAAAATAAACTCTGTACTATTACTAGTATCATTAATCAGTTAGCAGGTGAGGGGCTTGCTGTTTTAGTCATTTTGTATTATGTTTTTAAGATAGCTCAATAATGCCCTTTAGAAGTTCAAACTTTTAAAATTACAGGTAACACACACACACACACATATATACATATATATGTATATATATATATATTTCCAAATACATTCTTGCTAGTTCTCTGTGTTGTATTAGTCTTCTGAATGAGGGTATATCTCATGTGTAATGTGGTTTTCAAATCATTCAGTGCAAAACTTTCTGGTATCTGATTTGAGGACATTATTTTAATCCCATGCACCTTTAATTTAGCTGACACTAAAAGAGCAGAAAATGGAAAATAGCATTAAGTTGTGTCTTCTGGATCTTTGATGGTACTTATTTCAGGTTCAGAAATTTATGAGAAAGCAATGTCTCCAGTTAGTTTTATTTTATCATTATTATTTAGTATGTTATTACTGTTTATTTCATTTTATCATTGTCTTAAATTGCTTTTATTTAGGGTGCAATTAGAACTCAATAAGAATAGAGCTTTACAAGAAGAGTAGCATTCTCTAGTAGAGTTATCTTAAGTATCAAATCTGTGGAACAATCTATTACTCCAGTCTTTGTGTCCCCCAAAAGAAGGATTGAGGAAAGGCTGGAAACATAGTGAAAATGATAGGTAAACTTACTAGGAAAGACATCTGCAGGAGAAAAGTATTGTTACGTGGAATGATGCTACTGGAAGATGGCATTTGGGTTTGTCTTCAAGGTTTAGGTTTAATAGAGGAAGCAATAGAGATGAAGGAAAAAGTTGTGCATACTTTAAGAGTCTAGTTATAGGTATGAGCTGACTATTCATTATCTCATTTCTGATTGTCCTAAGTTTCAGCCCAGGGTTGCTGTCCTCACTTGAAAGAGTGATCTCCTTCAGATGTGATGATTGCTCCAAGATCAGGATATACTCTGATTATTTTGGTAATTATTTTGAATATCAGCTGTAATGAGAGATTCTTTTGTCTCAGGAATAGTTTCAGTTCTTTGTCATAAAAATATTTTTGGGGGGTTTTTTGCCCAAGTTGATTGTACAGCATAAGTATCTATGCAAACACACTAAATCTGGCAATGAGAAAAATAGTATAATTCTTTGGTGTTAGAGTACTTACCGAGATTGTCTACAAGAAGTTTCTCTTCCTAGGTCCAGCCTATACAGAGTTCAAGTTACATGTGAGTTGCGGAGTTTAACTACAGTATTTGTTCTCACAAACCTTGTTACCTCATCTTCCATTTTGCAATCCCTTTGCATTTCCCTGTTGCTCAATGTCTACTCCTACCTATCAAGGAGCCATAAATTCTTTCAGAAATGACATTTCAAATGATTTTTATTAAATTGAACTTTTAAAATGCAGATCTACATATTCACTATCTGCTTACCTAATACACTTGTAAAATATCAAATCATTCACTGGATCGAACAGAAAGAAAATCACAGAATTCTATTTTGTTTTATTTTACTGTATTTTTTTTTTTGCTATTCTTGATCACCCTTATTTGGTGAGGGAATTCTGAGACTAGGCCTAAGAGGATATAATGTAAACTTGTGGTAAGAGACAAAAAAGGAAGTATTTAAATAACAATAGCAATATTTCAAAAATAAAAGGAGATCCAAACCAGCAGGAAAGTCAGTGTGTATGTGTGTGTGTGTGTGTGTGTGTGTGTGTGTGTGTTTTACTTAACCCTTTGTTCTAATAGGAATAATCACTGAAGGAAAGTTCTAGTGGTGAAACAGGAATTTAAATAATTATTAACTTGAATAAATATACATTATTTTCTACCTCCAAGATTAAAATAAAGACAAAAAGGCAAAAATAAGTACATATGCACAAATACTAAAACTTCTACCTCAATGATAACTCTTCCCTTATGACAGAAATTTTTCAAAGTTTAGTGTTTGTCTTCACTTTACAAGGAAACAAATGACCCTAAAAACTAACATGAAATTCTTTTATTTCTTTTTTCTATTTTCAGATGTTATATTGCTGGTACTGTAATAGCAGGTTTTTTTCCTTTTCTTTTTTGAAGATTATGTTATTTTAGTGTAAAGATGATGTACAGAGTGTTTACAGTTATGTAAGTAAGGTAATAAGTACATTTCTTGTTGAAATTCTTTATTTCTTATAAGTGCTTTCATGGGAAGACCAGAAGAAATTTTAATTAACAAGTAGCCAAATTCAACAAACACACAAATGTTCCATGTGACTTCAAGATAATGTTTGTATATTTATTTTTCACTTCTCTGCAAAATATTTGGGATAGGAAGTCCTGAGAGGAAGGGAAGATACTTTCAACTGTATCTTACTTTATTTTCTGGATGATTGCTTGAAAATTCACTTCTGTAGTAAACAAAGAACCAACTACTTTTCCTTGAATTTTAACATTTTTTTTTGTTGGCCAACAAAGAAAGGCTACCTTACTTTCCCCACATTCATTTAAATAAAAAGAAGGAGGATAAAGCAGGGGAATGACCTGTTGTGTCTCATAACACTAATATGAATGGATTTTTCAAATAAATAATTAGTTCATGAGGTATCTAGCTTGGATGATCATGAGCCATCTTGTGAAATACACTGTATATATTTTTACTCCGGTCAGTCTCTAGCCGTCATTCTGACCATTCCAGTAATATAAGTATTAAAGATGCATACCTCTGTCTCTTCTCCTTTTTTTTTTTTGATTTCCAGCTCTTAGACATACTGACATTACTGAGTCCTGGCTCTACATGTAGTTCCAGTTCATTCTGGCTTCCAGCTGAGAGTAGTGTATTAAATATTCTTCAGGCATCCGATTCTTATCTCTTTGGAAGCCTGGGTTACAGCCCAGTGTCTCAAGCCTCTTTTCATGTAGCTGTTTTTCTACTCCTCTCAAAAACAAAACCAAAACAACCCCCCCACCAAAATAACAACAAAAGACAAAAACCTCAGAGACATTCCAACAAGACTATGAAGTTTTTAACTAAAAATGACTATTGATAATTTTTTTCTTTCTCCAAACCTTAGCACTATTAAAATATTAATTAATACTGTTTTGGGTAACATATAGAGATTATCTAGTGAATGAATTTTATTTATTATTACTGGTGTTTGAAGCAAGTCCTCATGTTTGTTTAAGAGGTACTCTAGCACTTGAAAGAGGCCCCATCCATTTTGTTCTTCCTCTGTGTTTATTATGCTTGGTGCTGTTCCCTTCCAATTTATTTGCAGCCCATTAAAAAGCCAAACATTTGGAAGCAAATCCAATGTAAATATTGGAAAGATTCCTGGTTCCTAATCACGATATATTGACTTAGTCTTTGCAAATTCAAGGCATGCATTTTGGCAATTTTTTCTCTTTTTCTGAGTGCTTTATCTAAACTAAACATGCACATACTTAGAACAAAAAATGCAGGTCGAACATAGAAATGTTCAAAATAAAAAGTAGCATGAGATCCTTGAAGAACACATTATTCCTTAGCTTTACTCACTTCAGGTGGTTTCAGGACTTCATAATGGAAAGAAACACATGTCTCTTCCTAATTTCCAACAGTAATTAGGTTTTCAACAGATCAGAGAAAATATTTCCTTTTCCATTTCACAGATGAGGAGCAACGTCCTGAAAGGCTTATATGCCCAGAGTAAGGTAGAAAGCTGGTAAGGTGGGAAGATGTAAGACACAGACCTGGGCACGCACTTCAGCCTCAGCAATCTATCAGCAGTAATCAAAGGAAAGCCAAGGATAACCAAATGCAAAGGTCACAAACTGAGTGGAGGACGGTTCCCAGGATATGTCTCTCACACATCCTGCTTTTCTTGAGGCACAGCCTTTGAAGGATCCAAACTTGAGTATCATCTTAAGACATTCTTTCTCTTATCCCAACCTTGAATATTAATCTCTCAGGAAAAGTAGGCCTTTATTGCTCACAAAAGAATTATAAACTTGGTGATGTGATGTCAGATGTATCTGTGGTCTGGACTTAACCTTCTTGTCATCGCTAACCATTCTATAGCTGATATAAGTTTTCTTTAGTATGTGTCCATTCACCATCACAACTGAATTGCATGATGACCATTGAAAGACGGTGTCTAAGGCCTCCTTCAGATCCACTGTAACCACTTCTCAAAGTCAATTCAGTAATTTCAGCTACAAAGTGTTTACATTTGTTGACTTGAGAATCAAGCTATGTTCTAAGCTAATTGAGGTGTCCTCTCTCACAGTGCCACTAAGCATACTTGCATAACTCCCTGGTTCCATGCTTTCTGAGATGTTTCTATCATTACTAAAATCTCTTTCTTTCTCTTTTCACACATTCAAATCCTGCTCACGTTTCAAGACCTCTATAAATCACACTATTTCAGTGGCATGAACTTAATTGTCCTCTAGTTCCGATCTCTGACATACTTCGTGGCTGGTGAATGGATCACCATGGTTCCCCGCCCTCTCACTCTCCCTGCTACTGTACTTACTCTTATCTCCAATTAGCTACCAAAAACTTAAGCCCACAAGAAAAATAAGCAGATGAAAAAACAGGAAGTGGAGCTGTAGCTCAAGTGCTAGAGGACTAGCCTTGATCAAAAAGCTAGGGATGTGCTCGCTTCGACAGCACATATACTAAAATTGGAACGATACAAAGAAGATTAGCATGGCCCCTGCGCAAGGATGACACGCAAATTCGTTAAGCGTTCCATATTTTTTGCTGTCCCTTGGGTATCTCATATTGTTACAGTACATCACTTTTTTATCTGATATATTGAATTTATTTGTATTTGATTATTTGAAAATTGATAGGGAAGGGGGGAAAACCAAGAGGGGGCTGGGGGGGAGGGTAAAGGGTACCAAGACATGTGAAAGGGTATCAATGTATGTGAACTAATGCACCTTCTATATGGCAAATATCATGTAACCCTTTTATTAATTACAATAAAAAATAAAAATAAATTTTAAAAAAAGCTCAGGGATAGCACCCAAGACCTGAGTTCAAGACCCATAACTCGTTCAAAACCCAATCAAACAAAAACTGCACTTGCTTACTAACTCTGCCACATACCTTTTGGCATCAAACATAGAGCAAGTTATTCATATGGAGGAATTATGAAGCTTCAGCGTGTGTTCAAGTGTTAGTTCACACAGATTTGGTTAATTGATATGAAAACAAGGATGTTAATATGAAATGAACTCTACTAGCACTCCACTATAAAGTACTTAAGGTAGAAACAATAAATGGTTTCTTTCCTACTTCTTCACATGTATATTTTAGGAAAAGATATGCAAGACAGTCAAAGGAATCCCCAGATCATACCCCTCTTGACACCTAAACCAGGAGGCATTTTTTTTTTGTAGAGCTAGCATCACACAAACTGTGCTAAGGCTACCAAGCCAGCTATCATGGGCAGTAAGGGCTCTAACATGCAAATTCATAAAATATCAGGCAAATAATATGCACAAATGTAAGTTAAGGTGCTAAATATCGGCACATACCTTGTATTACCTAACTTGTGTTGAGACAAAGTAGAGACCCTATTGGTCTAGAGAATGTGTCCTGTGAAGAGGAATCAGAGAGATCTCATCTAATAGTCACTAGGCAAGAGCATTACCCTAGTGCTACTAAATATTGGACACTTTTAGGGAAAATCAAATATTGATATGAAAGGCAATCTGCAATCATTTAAAATGGACTACTAATTCAATTTAATTTAGTTTTTTTCCAGTTAAAACATTTATTCTTTTTTTCATATATTTTATTGTAATTAATAGAAGGGTTACATTATATTTGCCAGATAGATGGTGCATTAATTCCCATACATTGATACCCTTTCACATGTCTTGGTCCCCATTTCCTTCCCCCCCACCCCCATCCCTCATCTTGTTTTCCCCCGTTCCCTATCCAATTTCAAATCAATTTAATTTATTAAGTATGAAATGCAAATAAAGCATGAATATAGGTATTTTTTCCATGAGAAAAATATAATCCGGGGGCCGGGAGTTTGGCCTAGTGGTTAAAGTGCTTGCCTAGCATGCATGAAGACCCGGGTTCGATTTCTCGGTACCACATACATAGAAAAAAGCCGGAAGTGGTGCTGAGGCTCAAGTGGTAGAGCTCTAGCCTTGAGAAAGTCCAAGGACAGTGCTCAGGCCCTGAGCTCAAGCCCAGGACTGGCAAAAAAAAAAGAAAAAAGAAAAAAGCTGGAAGTGGTGCTGAGGCTCAAGTGGTAG
Organism: Megascapheus bottae; assembly: GCF_031878675.1. Classification (NCBI taxonomy): domain Eukaryota; kingdom Metazoa; phylum Chordata; class Mammalia; order Rodentia; family Geomyidae; genus Megascapheus; species Megascapheus bottae. Next base: position 28,301,129 of record NC_143520.1, read on the forward strand.
AGCTCTAGCCTTGAGAGAGTCCAAGGACAGTGCTCAGGCCCTGAGCTCAAGCCCAGGACTGGCCAAAAAGAAATAAACGAAAAATATAATCCAAGATAACTTAGGTTTCTCTTTTCTTGAATCACAAATCACCATGGACAATCAGCATTTTCTTTCCATACAATCTCAGTGGAAGGCAGAAATGAAGCCTTCATTACAGTAAGCAAAGAAAAGCAATCAAAAATCTTTGAAATGCCTTTAGGTTGGTTGAATATTTCATACATTGAGGAAGGGATTGTGGAAGGGATTGCACTGATTCTTTTTTTTTTTTTTTTTTTTGCTAGTCATGGGCTTGAGCTCAGGGCCTGAGCACTGTCTCCTTGGACTTTCTCAAGGTTAGACCTCTACCACTTGAGCCTCAGCACCATTTCTGGCTTTTTTTCTATGTATGTGGTACCGAGGAATCGAACCCAGGTGTTCGTGCATGCTAGGCAAGCACTCTACCACCAGGCCAAACTCCCGGCCCCTTGTACTGATTCTTAAGTGAGACCTCACAACTTTTTTGAAGTTCCTGTGAGAGAGATATAGGGCATGATACGACCATAGGAGATCTTTGTGTAGTTAAGAATGAGATATCATGGACTGAATGATTTAGAAAGAACAGAAATTCTTAGAGTTCTGGAGGCTAGTAGTTGAAACCAAGGTGCCACATCTGGTGAGAGCCTAATTTCTGTCATGGTCAGGCAGACACATTACATTCTAAGAGAGCAAATTCAGCAGAAACACAGGAAGAAGGAACATGCTTTTATAACAAAACCATTCTCACCATCTAACTCCTCCCCTGGTACCTTCAGTCCATTAACAAGGCCATAGTCCTTTTAACCTAATTATCCCACATTAGGCCCACCTCTCCATAGGATTGTATGGGGATTAAGTTTCCAATATAAGATCTTTGGGAAGGACATTCAAGCCATAGTGGGAGGGATGACTTTTCTCTAAAAGGAGTGGGGTGGAAGTCTTGTGAGTAATTGAAGAACTAACTGCATGCTATTTTCAGTATCAGAAATACAGGCCTGTGGGAACCAGTTTACACTTGTCCAGGAGTAGATTTTGGTGGCTCTGACACCTTTGGCTGAAGTTCTAGGAGAGTGACTGCTTTGGTAGATTCCATGATAAAATGACCAGAAGTCATTACAGCCTTGTTTGTTTTTTTTTTATTTGACAATTTGATTGACACACTTATAAACACTGTTTATCAGTACCATTGATGTGTAATTACTGGTGTAAGTTTGTGGAGGATGTGCTTTGTGGGCTTTTTAAGCCTTTCAAGGAACCAGAGAGAAAGAATTGTTTTCCATTCTTTTGATATGTATAATTAGAGGTCTTGAGAGATGATTCCACTCTCCTGAGGGTCACCACTACTGCATTTCTGTCATGTATGTTAGTCAGACCTGTCCCCTAAGCAACAGTGGTAGTAACTGTATAGCAAATACAGTTAAGTGTGTGTGGTACATTCTCCAGGGGGTTCTGCCTTCTCAACCTCAGACTTCCTCAGACTGCTGGCCGTTGTGTCCCAGGAGCCACGTGGTGATCAGGTACTGTCCTTATAATCCCTTCTTGAACATGGAAATCTACTAGGGCTGTTACAGAGAAGTTTTGGAAGGCTGAAAGGAATGACAAGATCCAGGATGGTGCATTAGCTGTTCAAGCAAAGACTCGGCTTCTTTCTCTAGCTTTCAACTGTGTGTAACTCATGTGACGTACTAGGTGAGTGTGCTGTGTAACTAAAGTAAACTGAGTAGCAAGGCACATCCTAAGTACTTCCTTGCACAGAAGTGCAAGCCATCTTCATTAACCAGAAAACTGCTGCAATGCCAGGAAGCAAGGAGAGGATAACCATGACCATTGTGGATATTTGCAATGAGTGACTTGAATTTTGACCACTTGAATCATCCTGATTATCAGTTGATTATTAAGGGTCAATTTCTTCATAATTGTCCAGAATACTGAAGATCCTACCCTCAATAAAATAAATTTCAGTAGCAAAAGAACTATTTAGTTAAAATGCACCTACAGTTTAATGAACTAATAATGAAAATATTATTTTAAAAATTTATTAAAATTTTTACTTGTGAAATCACATGAGAATTTTTTTCTGAGGATTTCTATATGAATGGTGCTCTCTGCTGAACATCTATGTAAGTAGCACACAGACATGGATGTTCAGTCTGGATGGAGTGGTCTCAGAGTGTAACTCTCTTCAAGGATTCTACACTATTCATTTTGTACATTTCTGGTTCTAAAAACAGATGAGCCAATTTTATCACCTTTTTCTTATCTGTGAATCTTCCTCATTTTAAACAAAAGAAGGTCATATTTCTCTTAACACTGTGGGGCATCCCTGTCAAAGACCATGGGTCTCCACGGGTGAACAGCACAGTTCAAAGCCTGTTTTCCTACTTGTTAACAAATAGCCTTTCTTTGGGACTGAGTGCTTGAAATGACCTGGGAGGGTGAGAAATGTCTCTTAGCTAGCTCAAGAACCTCATCCTGGGAGCACATCAAAAATAAATATATAGACATTTCAACGCCAAGCGGGCTACTTGAGAAGTTGATCAAAAATCTAGTAACTGGGAGCAATGGCTGTAATCCTTGCTACTCAGAAGGCTAAGATTTGAGGATCACAGTTCAAAGCCAGCCTGGGCACTAAAGTCCTTGAGACTCTTATCTCCAATTAACCACTAGAAAACCGGAAGTGGTGTTGTGGCTCCAGCGGTAGGGCAGTAGCCTTGAGCTGAAGAGTACAGGGACAGCAGCCAGGCCCAGAGTCCAAGCATCATGACTGACAACAACAACAGCAATAATCTAGTTACTGAGGTAAGCAACTAAATTTCATGGGAAATTTCTAGATTTTCTTCCTCTTGCTTCTGCTTCTATTGCTGCAGTTGCCACCTGTGCTGCTCTGTGGCAATTCTGTAGATGCCTTTGCACTTTCTTTGGTTGTATTTTCTCCCCTCTCCTTTATCTCCTCTGTATGTAAAGAGCTCCATCCTCTTAGACCTGTTTCCTTTCTTTCCTCTCATATTCCTAAGCACCTCACATCCCAGGAATACTGGTGGATGGCTGTTGAATCTTTGGTTACGTCTATCGCTACCATAGAATAGTAACCATAGCAATAATAACTGCTGATACCACAGCTAAAATACAAATTGTTCTGGCCACAGGTTCTATACTCAGCCACCAGGACAAGCCCAACAGATGGGACATTGAGTCTGAGTTAATGATTTCTCACAAAGGCCCATGACCAGGTCATTTCTCATGATGAAGACTGCTACAGGAGGGGTGGGGAAGGCTGAATACAGAGGCATTTTAATGAGAATAACCCTTCTTTGTTCTTTCATACTTAACTTGTATAAGTGTTATTTTCATATCTAATGAACAGAGGCACACTTGTCTTTGAAGGAAAAAAGAAAAACCTAGGTTATATCCAACTATTAAAAGAAAACATTATAACTTCTAGATAAAGTTAGGTTAGCACATCCCAAACACATTCTATCCACTACTACATATATGCAGCCAAAGTACTTGCAGTTATTTATAGTTATTTGTAATTATCTGTAGTTTCTGAATCATTGCACTGCTATCAGACTCATCACTGATTTCCTAACAAGTTTGAATACCCACTGTATACAAGACCCACTGTGTTAGGTGCAAGGAGAAGAGAATGACTCACATATTCTACACTGGGTCAAATACCACATGATACTTCTATTCCTATTGTTTAGTTTACACTAAATTCAGCTTTCTCATCTTCATTTTCTTTTCCAACCTCACTCATCTCATATATACCAACAGACTACCTCTATGAAATACAGTCCCTTATATTCATTATTGAGACAAGACTGACCTTGAACTCATGGTTATCTTGCCTCCTCCAAATGCTGAGATTGCAAGTGTAAACTACCAAATTTGAAATTTATTATAAATTTTGATCCTTTCTTTTATTCCATCAACCACTTTTCTCAGATAGACTATTTGATTCTTTCGCTCTAGATTCTTCTTTAGAGTAGACCTCTGTGGGCTAGCCATAGTGGCAATAAAACTCAGGAGCACGGAAGGGGTGTGGAGCTTCCCTGAAAGAATGGCATTTAGGGGCCCCGAGTCTGGCCTAGTGGTAGAGTGCTTGCCTAGCATGCATGAAAACCTGTGTTTGATTCCTTGGAAAAGCCAGAAGTGGTGCTGTGGTTCAAATAGTAGAGCACTAGCCTTGAGAAAGCCCAAAGACAATGCTCTGGCCCTGAGTTCAAGCAGCCCCAGGACTGGAAAAAAAAATTAAAAATTAGCCAGGCACGGTGGCTCATGCCTGTAATACTAGCTACTCAGGAGGCTGAGATCTGAAGATCAAGGTTCAAAGCCAGGCCAGCACAAAAGGACCTGAGATTCTTATCTCCAATTAACCTCTTGAAAATGGGAATTGGGGCAGTGGTTCAAGGGTAGGGTGATAGCTTTGAGCTGAAGAGCTCAGGGACAGTACCCAGGCCAAGTTCAAGCCCTATGACCCACACAAACAAACAAATAAATAAACAAATAAATAAATAAAAATGAAATTAAAAGAAAAATGGCATCTACCAACCTACAATCAGAGCTAGTAGTTTAAACTCCCCTGAGAAGGAAGAGAGGAGACTGAAGAGCCATATGGGCCAGGTGAGATTGGAAGACTTATCTCTCCCCTGCTCTTTGAAGGCAATTCTTGAAACCCAAAGATTTACTCAGAAATTTGGTATTCCAGAATTACTGCTGGTCATCCAGCCCAGATACTTATTCTTGCACTTTGATTCAGGTCCTCTACTGTCTCTTACTAGTTCTGTTGTTCATTGTACCTTTTTTTACAACTTGTCTTCGTCTATAGTTCCTCTACAAAACATTTCCTCTGTTGTGTTCTTTCTATCATCTTTTCCTACTCCGTCTCTTCATTTACCAAATAGCTTGACTCTGGGCATTGCCAAATAGCATTCAGACATTTTACTAATTATTTAACTGGCTCTCAAGCTTATAACACAGTGAACAGGGGTCATCTTTCTTTCTCCTTTTGCATTAGAGACATAACGGATATTAAAACATGAATTCATGCTTAGTTTACTAATTTAGTGTTCTTGCTATATAGAAAATCTGGAATTTGCCACTTATTATAAAATCCCTGTGCATATTTAGAAATAGTGGGAAAGTTATAAGCACACAATTAGCAATCAGAGATTCACCACTTAAAAATTCTTTGTGACTATACTTCATTGATTACAGTTTGCTTACGCACAGTTACTGTGCGTAAGCACAGTATGTCCACTATGCATGTGTATGTGCATGTGTTTGTGCATGTATGCATGTGTATATGTGTTTACTTTTTACATTATTCTTGAAGTGGTTCTTATGAAAGTAAAGTCTCTGAATTATTTATGTTCTTATTGAGGGTATATCATTACATCCTTCCTTTCCTTCCATTTCTGTCTGAATCTTGTTTATAGCAACTGAATATGAAAATCCTGCTGCAGCCATAATAGGAACAGCTTTCTGTGGCTTTACTTCCTCTCACAGGGTGGATGGGACATCACAACAAGAAAGCACTGTTGTGACCTTTGAATGTTTCTTTTTAACAGGATGGAGGGTGGGAAGAATGTTAGAAAATGACCTGCCCAGTAACTCCCACTGAGAACTCTCGACTTTAGAGTTTTGTGGTCTTTTAAGTTAAGTGACTATTTAGTTGACTACAAAATAATCTTGGTTTATTTATTGAAAAAAACTATATAAGAAAGACTGGGGACTTATTGTACAGTCTAAAGCTGAGAAAAGAAAACTTTCATGAGGGCTTTGTGGTCCAGTTGTCTTTTCTGGGACTTCAAGAGGTCGGCAGTCACATAGTGTTAAGATAATGGCCATCAGGCCATTTCATTCTTCACATTTCTTGTCAGAGATAAATGAGAATGTGCTTCCCTGCTGAGAAAACATCCTCTTTATTAATATTGGGTGAACAAGAATGTAAGCATATTTGGCTTCAGAGAAAACTAACAGCATTGAAAATGTAGAGCATGAAATCTCAGAGTCTAGGATCAGCCTTTCAAAGCAGAAAGTACATAAAAGTGAAAAAAAAATACAGAAGCAGCAAGATAGGGAAAATAAGAATGGACCTGCATATTAAAACTCAGATTGGACGCCAGTGAGTTTCACAAGGGTATCTGGTGGCCAGATCATAGTCTGAGTGTAAGGAAATGGTTTATTTCTGAAATGCAAAGTTTTCCCTCAACATGACAAAATTTATTTTGAGATCATACTAGTCATCAGAATTTATAATACTCACTTCTCTAAACATTTGACAACAAACCCCACCCTGTGATTTGCAACATACATTCTCATATATAGTAAATCAGGTTTAAAGTCATTGTTTTGTCTTTTTCTTAGTTATGAATGTCTTCCAATTTCAAATATAAACACCTTAAAGTCTGGCTCAGTGCCATTCCCATTTCTTTATTCAAGTTCTTACAGATGGTAGGCATCAATACCAAAACCTTGTCAGCTTCTAACACATTATTCAAATGGTAGGAAGTGCAACATGGCTCTTGTAAGTGTACAGTCAAGACTTATTCTTTTGGAATCATCAAGGAAGTGTAATACACAGTAAAGTTCTGATATTATTTCAGTGATCTGGGAGGAAAGAAAATCCTTCTCTGTAGTTAAACACACTATGCTTCCTTCGACTAACGATTCTCAGCAATCAATAGAAAAAGATATAATTCTACTCTGGATGTGTGACTGTCAGCATGCATTCTAACAAAATGTCTGATTATATAATTAGCAGGCACTTGTGCAAAGAAGTAGCAACCTAAGACAATGACTCAAATTTTGAAATAATTGTCTTCATGAGGACAAGTATCTACATACCTAGCTTCTACACGACTAGGTCAGCTACTCACCCTCCAGATCAACTAGGCCCAGTAAGAATTAGATGTTAACATACTCAATAGAATAAACACTACATCTGGGCAGACACTGGAACATACAGGTTTTTAACAAAGAAGATTCAACTCACTTTTCATCTAAACAACCTTAGGAGCTTTAGAAATTTTATTTCATCAGTGGAAAATGAGATAAATGCCTGTATGAATCCATGGAAATGTATAGTTCTCATTAAATCATATTAACCACATCCTTTTTGAATGGACAGCTCATGTGAAGACTGAAAAAGCCTACCTGTAACTGGATTTCAGTGACAAAATCATCAATGGCCCCTGGCTCTCCAGGAATAAAATAGTATGTTCAAAGTAAGACTCACAATTAGGTATAAGTACTGTAATCAAGAGTCTACATTCAGAAAGCTTGAGAGACACAGGAACCATTTGATAGAGAATAGGTCTTGACTCTTTATTTTATAAAGCACTAATAATATTTGCTCAGCTTGACTCCTCTCCAGGCTAAAACCTGATCAGTGCATAACAGTGCTGATGGGCTTTGAGGAGAGGTTTCTGAATAGTATAAATGCACAGAAGTAAATGAGGCAAAACTTAGTTTTCATCATTCAGCTATCTGGATTGCTTCTACTTGACCATTCTCTTTGTCCATTTGTCTGTGTTTCCTTTGTTCCTTTTCCCTTCCTGCTTTCTCTCTCATCTTTTTTTTAATCTTGTTTCTTTTTGTAATATGCTTCACTTAGAATTAGATTTTCATCTTCAAAATGCCACATTTTTAAGCACATGTTGAATTTTTAAAATACAATAAGCTGATTTGCAATCAGTGAATGCCTGCCAGCACAGGGCCCACTTTGAATGGTGTTCACATTCCACTGATGTGAATGGAAATAGGCAGGAGCCCCAGTCATTGTAGACTTCTGGCAGTACAAGGATAAGTAACAAAATAAAGAAAGACTCTCCATGAGCAATGTGATCTGTGAAGATGAGACAGAGACTCTGCGATCTGAGTGACTGTGAAATCCCCCTAATGAACTCTCTCGCTCTGCTTCCTCTGAGCTTCCTTCCTGAGCAGTGATGACTACAAAGTAAGCCATCATGCTTGAAAGTGCAGCTAGTGGGAGGGAGAAAGACAAAAGTCCCAGGCTGGAGGGAAATTCTGAATTAGTGATAAGCTACTGCATCCCACATGCAGAGGCTTCTTTCAATTCCTGCAGAAAGTGTTTTATTAAACATACTATACGCCTTGGTGGTGTCCTTCATTAACTTTCAGCTCTGTTAATATGGTTCCTGGAAATAAGGAGATAGGGTTTTCTATTTATCTTCATGCTTGGTAAACAGCGACTGCAGGCTACCGAGGCAAACAGCAGGGTTATATTCCAAGTGTCTCATAGTTATGTTGAATCTGGTAAAACACTCGTTGGCAATGTTCAGGGCCTTAGAAGGGAGGAATCTGGGGTTAAAACACATTAGGTGGGAATACAGATGTTTCTGTTGTATCTTCTCATTTCTCATTCCTGTTTTTCTTCTTGTCCTCTTTCCACCTCTGTTCCTCTCTCCTGTGCTTCTGATTGAACTTTGTTTCCTCTCTGAGAGAGTTCTTTATACAATGATTAACATAATGAAGTCATTGGATTGGTTCAGGATGAAAATGTTGAATCAACTACTTAATCACAGAAGACAGATACAACTCCATGTAAATCAGTACCATCACCACCACTCTGAAATTGACATTTGAGAGTTCATGGTACTTAGAACTGCTTTTAGCAAATATACATTTCAACCTCAAAATGATTGATTTGGACCAACCCATTGGAGAAGCATAGTTCACACAGTCTGACTCGAGCACACCATGAGTTCTCTGCATGCAGAGAGCAGACTCAGGACTAGAAACCAGCAGTGAATTTCTCGTAGGAGATAGCCCAGCATAGCTCATTCAAGCTGTTAAACATCAAATGTCTGTTGGTGGAAAACAGATGGGAATCACAGGCACAATGCTCTTTTATTCTTACAAACACAAATGAGCAGTTACCTAGCAAAAGACCATCCATGATAATTCAATAGCCTGTAATAATAGCAAATAACTTCCCAATTCTCTATAAATTCAATTCTGTAGGACCTCTATATCAGTACTATAATTCTAAAAGTCATTTAGTCTTTCTAGTGATTCTGAAGCTTTATAGTGTTCATCATTTGTGGGATGTCGACCAAATTATTTAATTTAATGTGTTTTCTCATTTGTAAACTGTAAACATAAAGCAGAATTTGATAAAGACTTAGCAGCATGTCCAGCAAAGTGTAAAGAGATAATACCTAATAAATATTATGAACTATGTCATTAATAAAGAACCTGATTGCTAGAAGTAAAAGAATACCTTTTTTAAGACTTTTACTTTGGGAATGATTCCAGATTTATTTTTTAAAAAATCATTTCAAAGATATTACAATGCTTCTGTGGAGACTTGGGCTAGTGACCCCCACCACCCCACATCATTTATTTTTATTTTAACTGAGTTTGACTTTGCTGTTATGTTTTAGGACTACACCAAGTTATGGGTTTGAAAAAAAAAAAACTGCCTGCCGTATGACAGCCACAGCACTTTCCATAGGAACATGGGTTACATCCATATAACTTATCACTGGAAAGTTAAAGGAGTCTAAGGTCATACCTATCTGCCCTGTTTATATACTGTACACTTACTTTTTCCATTCCAATATTGAGTTTAAGGTAGCAGTCATCAGGTCTACTTCAAACTTAACAGGATATTAAGCTTCATATCTTGGAGTTTTAAGAACTATTTTGAGTTCTTTTGTATAGAAAACTTATCATTTCTCTCCTGTATAGGTGTTTATTCTACCAGTATAAATACATTCCTATATGCATGTGTTTATAGATATGTATATAGGTATATAGATATGTATATAGATATACATATAAAAGTATGCATACATATACACACATACTTTGGCCATATATCTAACCTATATAGCTAGGTGATACTTTGATTATAAGCTAGTACAGCATATTTTCCTGCTCAAATCACTCAAATTTTAGCTACTGGGAAAATAATACCTGTGGACAAAATTGAAACAAACTAAGAGACTGTCTTCAGTGGTGAGTCTTAAATGGCTTCACTCAATCATTGAAGCTGAGTGGGAAGAGATTTTTAAGCTCATATCTAGCATGGAAACCCCAAGTTACAGTGTTTCAGAATAGAGACAGTTCAATGATAGAGTGGCAATTCAGGGAGAAGAGTGGATTCCTTAGTGAAAGGTAATAAAAAGAGCATTGTTTTATGCAGTGGAAGACTGATTTTGCTTGACTGCATGTAAGTACTTTGGAAATGATGATTGTCTCTATTAATGACAAGCTCATGCTTTAGACTATACTGTTTTTTTCATATATTTTTTATTGTAATTAATTAATACATGATATTTGCCAGATAGATGGCGCATTAATTCACATACATTGATACCCTTTCACATGTCTTGGTCCCCATTTCCCTCCCCCCCACCCCCACCCCTCATCTTGTTTTCCCCCGTTCCCTATCCAATTTCAAGTAACCAAATACAAATATATCCGATATATCATGTAACAAAGTGAGATAGTGTAACAATATGAGATAACCAAGGGACAGCAAAAGAGATGAGAGATAACATAGTACCTTAAGAGCAACAATCATTCATTATATGGCTCATGTTCCTATATCCTAGAGATCCTTTCATTTAGCATCCTACTATATGGCCTTTTGTATCAAGGTTTTGCTCTATTACAAATCTCTGGTAGGAGAGCCCAAGGTTTCTACTGATTATGACAAATGAGGGAAACCATTGAGCCTAAGTTCCTTTGAGTCTGGCTTACTTCACTTAAGTCTTTCCATTTCCTAACAAATGGGTCAATGTCATTCATTCTGACAGCAGCATAGAATTCCATTGTGTACAAATACCACATCTTGTTGATCCACTCATCAACTGAGGAACATCTAGGTTGGTTCCATATCTTTGCTATGGTAAATAGTGCTGCAATGAACATTGTTGTGCTGGTGGATTTAGTATGTCTTTGTTAATCTTTGACAAGGGAGCCAAAAAAATAGAATGGAAGAAAGATAGCCTCTTCAACAAGTGGTGCTGGCAGAACTGGTTAAGCACCTGCAGAAAACTAAAGCTGGATCCTTCTTCGTCACCCTGTACTAGAATTAACTCCAAATGAATTAAAGACCTGGAGGTAAAATCCAACACTCTGAAAACTTTACAGGAAGGAATAGGAGATACACTAGACCTTCTTGGTACAGTAAGAAACTTTCTTAATAAGGACCAAGAATCACAACAAATCAGAGAAAGGCTGGATAAGTGGGACTGCATTAAACTGCAGAGCTTTTGTATGGCAAAGGACATAGCTATTAAATTAATTAGAAAGCCTACAGAGTGGGAAAAGATCTTCACCAACCATGCAACAGACAAAGGCCTCATATCTAAAATATATCAACAGCTCAAAAAATTGAATCAATCCAAAACTAATCTCCAAAGTAACAACCATCCCATTAAAAGATGAGCCAAAGACTTAAAGAGAGTCTTCTCTGAAGAAGAAATAAAAATGGCCTATAGACACATGAAGAAATGCTCAACATCTCTGGTCATAAAAGAAATGCAAATCAAAACAACTCTAAGATTCCGCCTCACTCCAGTTAGAATGGCCAGGATCAAGAAAACGAATAACAACAGATGCTGGAGGGTATGTGGCCAGGAGGGACTACTACTACACTGTTGGTGGGAGTGCAAACTCATTCAACCACTATGGAAAGCAGTATGGCAGTGCCTCAAAAGGCTAAACATAGAGCTCCCCTATGACCCAGCAATTCCACTACTTGGCATTTACCCAATCATCCAGAAACAAAGACTATACTATTTTTTTTATTATTGTAATTAGTAAAAGGGTTACATGATATTTGCCAGATAGAAGGTGCATTAATTCACATACATTGATACCCTTTCACATAAGACTATACTATTTTAATGATAGTTCCTGTCCAAATGAAATAGAAATATGTACACAAGCGATAATATCCATTCTGATTTTAATATCACCTGTTGTGATATAATAAGAAATGAAAGTTACCAAAATCATCCTAATTGCCGTATAAACTATATTATAGAATTAGGTTTCATGAGTACTGTACACAGTTTCTATATTGAGGACATATGAAATGAATGCTTCTTTTTTGCCTCTATTTCACATGTCTGGGTTATTTTTTGGGGGGAAGCAGTCCTGGGGCTTGAACTCAGGGCCTGGATATTGTCTTTTTACACATTTTGCTCAATGCTAGTGCAGTGCCCTTTGAGGCACAGAGCGACTTTGAGCTTTTCTGTGTATGGAGGAATCGAACCCTGGACTTTGTGCATGCTAGGTGAGCACTTTACCACTAGGCTATGCTCCCAGTCACATGGCTGTTATTTTTGAAAGTCTTTATTCAAACACACTCTCAATGCCACTAGGAAAGTTAAAAAAATACAGACAGTGAGAGGCATTTAGAAAAAAAAATCTGTACTTCAAGGTTCTTTTAGGGTATTACGAGATTTCCTTGCAGAGGTTCTCCTCTGTCTCTCTGCTTTCTGTTTGTGTCTATCTGTCTGTCTGTCTGTCTGTCTGTCTGTCTCTCTCTCTCTCTCTCTTCGTCTCTCTCTCTCTTTTTCTCTTAAAATACTGCCAAGTAGGACAAATTTTCCTCTGCTTTTGAGATTTTTCCCAGGGATATGCAAATCAAACTAACTAAAGATAGATTAATAGAAAAACGTAAAATAACTATTATTATTTACATGTGTAAAAGTTTGCAAAAATTCATTGAGGTGGCTAGACTTGCAAGTCTATGTATCAGATAACAAATGGATGGTGAAAACTATTTTAGTAAGGACTGCTCAGGTAGAACATTTTAGCTTACATTCCTGATCTTTGATGCTAGGATTCACTCTTATCCTCCTTGGGACAGTGGTTGAGGGGTAAAGAGTTCAACTTTCTCAAGGAGAAATTAATATCTTATCAGTGGACAGGTTAGAAGAAGGCAAAGTATCCTCCCTACACCCATTGGTTCTTAAATTTCCTTCAGCTCAATAGTACCTTTATGCCAAGTGGTAAATTTTGGGATGGCAAATTCTAATGCCTTTCTGTTGTCTGTGACCTTGGGCCTTTCACATAATTTTGAAGTTTGTGCAATATATGGCTTCTCTGTAAGATTTTAATTTCTTTGAGGAAAAGAACCCTGCATATTATACCTCATATAATTCCCGTAGCTTTATATTTATTGACTCATGTAACTTATTCATATGATGCTTTGTATCATCATGTGAAAGAGATAATATTTTACCAAGAAATATTTTTATGTACAAAAAGCCAGTTCTTTTCTTGTTACATATATATGTGTGTGTGATATATATATATATATATATATATTGCTTGCTGCTATATAAAGCTCAAATTGTATCCTATCTCTCAGTAGGCTTAAAATTTTAAATATTATATGTAAATATATGGATAAATAATTGGAAATGCATGTTTGTGCATGTGTGTGCATACATGTTGTGATAGTAGGACTTGAACTCAGGGCTCTTACTTCTCAGTTTTTCCATATGGCTGGCACTCTAACATTTGATCCATGCCTCCAGTTCTAACTTATTGTAGGTTCACTAGAGATATTAGTCTCGCAGATTTGTCTGCCTGAGCAATTCTCAGATCTCAGCCTTCTAACTAGCTAGGATTAGAGATATAAGCCATCAGTGTCCAGTTATTTTCCTTATATACTCTAAACATATAACCTGAAAATAATTTTGTGTGAGATGTTAAAGTTTCATAGTATAAAATTTTTCATTTGTGGCATTACTTTATTGCTCAAATAAGTTTACTTTTGGATAAATTTTTATTTCAGATTTCTATCATAGGAAGTCTCAAACTATTCTTATACTAGTTAATATGTTTTCCTTTTCCTTAATCTTTATTTTTTCAATACTAGATATTAAACTTAGGATGTTGAACTTGTACTCTACTTCTCTATCTATGTCCCTAGTCCTCTTGCTTTTGATTTGGTTTTCAGCTAGCGTCATATATTTTTGCTCAATGGCTAGACTTGGACCTCAATCCTCTTGCCTTCACCTACCCTAATTTTTGTTACTAATTTTGGCCTTGAACCATGATCCTCCAATCTCCACCTCCCAAGTACCTGGGATTACATGTATAGGTCACCACATATGACCTCATCTTTTATATTTACCAAAATTTTACTCTAAACCTTCTCTTCCCCAGGCATTAAAAAAGTATGTCCCAGTCCTCATTGGAAATTCTTCTTACTTGCTACTGTGTAAAACTCTCAGTGTCTCTTATCTCTCAGTAGATTTAAAATATCTCCCTAGAAACTCTCAATGCACACACCTTCCCCAGCTGTTAGAGACTTTTCCTCTCTGCTCTTGTTTCCCCTGAGTAACACCCTTTCTAAATGTGCCTCTGAGTTAAACACAGCAGCTCTTCTTATACATTTACAAAAGGCAAGAAGAAATACTGAACTCTGCTTCCTTTGTTTTCTCCTCTGAAAATAATGTCCAAATCAATGCAGTCATTAAGATTTAGTAGGATGAATAGAATAAGGAATGCCGATATGGGGGAACAAGCCTATACTATTTTTACATATCCTCCTACATATACCTTTCCCCCATCTGACAATGAGCATCTGATGGAAGTAAACATGTCATTTCTAACTTGAATATTATGACATCTAACATAGTCTCCAGTGTAGCAGGTCTTTCCCTATTATGGAAATGAGGGAGGAAGGGATAGAAAAAGAAATGCAGTGAAAGATGGACAGAAAAGCTGGGAAAGAGGGATGACAAATATAACTACAATAATTATAACGAGTGCAACAGGCATTCACTGAATATAGAAAGTATGGCAAGAAATTGCAAAATAGTAGTGGTAACATAAAGATGTACCACCTCCATAGAGGTAAAAAAAATTTAAGATGAAAATACTATAAAGCTCTGTAAGTTCTAAAGCACAGAAAATGTTGAGACACAGTTTCCTGCTGAATTTTTTTTATCAGTTTAATTAAGATGATTTTACAAAAAATGAGCTGATCCATTCAGATTTTCCCTCAGAAGTAAAGTGGACTCTGAGGAGGAGGAGCTCAAGAATCTGATGGTTCTCATATGCAGGAGGAAGGTGGGGAGCAGAAATCACAGGAAGTTGATTCTCTAACATCTGAATCAAAAATAGACACACAGAAAGCCCTGAAAAAGAGAATGAACATCACATCAGGCTGACACTAGATACATGGTACATGGAGAGATGTTTGAAGACCTACAAAAAGAAACAAATATGAAGAGGGGGGAAAAAAGAAGAAATGGATGGAAGGAAGGGAGGGAGCGAGGGAGGGAGGAAGGGAGAAAACAAGGAGGGAGAGGGAAATTAGGAAGGGATAGAAAAAAGGGGAGGATGAGAAAAAGAAATAGAGAGACAAGAAAAAGACTGACTGCTCAATCATGTCCTGACTCACCACAATTGAGGAACTGGTTGACTTCTAGAAAGGTCTTCTATTGTGACAGTTTCCAATATGTGTGCCTTCATTATTAACTCCCTCTTCTAAGTGTAATTTGTATAGCAGTTTTCTATTCCTTAAGCTAAGTCCCAGAGTAAAAGCAGAAAGAGCAAAGGAAGGAGAGTATTGCATTTCCTGTTCCTCCTTAGAAACAATGACATCAGTCATCCTGGCAAAGCCTTGGCATTATTTGTGGGATTTTGAAATACTTGGAAGTCTGGAAACTTTGAAGAGTTTAACCTCATCTAGTGTAAGATGGTCTATGCAGAAGCTCCATTTCTTCCTCTGTTTTGTGAGCTTGGAAACAAAAAGACCTAGACTCTTCCTCTTAGTTAAAAAATAAACCATGCATGAATTGCTTAGTTGTTGATCATGTGGTTAAAATACTCACACAGCCCAGTTTATGAGCTAGTCACTTTTAATAATCTATATTACTCAATACACCACATTTCTTTTCCTTTCTTCCTTCCTTTCTGTATTTTTCTTTCTGTTTTTCTTTTTGTTTCTTTCCTTTTCCTTTTTTTCTTTCTTCCTTAAAAAAATAAGATATTCTCTACCATGCTCCAGGAACTGAGTAGAAGTCTAATGGTGACAGGAAGAACTATACACATGCACAATTTTAAGACAAAGTACTTGATAAGTACACTCAGAGCACAGTGCAACTTATATGCTAACTATTTGGTATGTGAAATTGCCAAGTTCAGGATTACTTGATTAGTTTGTATTATTTTTTATTTTTAAAATTTCTCTTTAACTTCCCTCCTTTACTCTTAAAATGTTACTTTCTCACCCAAACGATGTTCTGTAAATTAATATTCAATTTTCTTGATTTTGAACTACTTTCCCAATGACATTATCCTTAACATTTTTACCGCTCTTCACTATAATTTTAATAACAATGGACCATAACAGACAGAAAAAGATCTGAACACTTTTATAGTGTAACCCTGGAAACAGGTTATAGTCATACAGAAACCCAACTCAATTTGGTGAATGTATCTGAGTGCTGGGAAATCATGAGACATATTGTAACAACAGAGCAGCATGCCTCCTACAATAACCTTTACTATTTATTTAATCCAGCTTGTTAATGAAGATCTTCTTTACATTTTCCTAATGTAGGAATACACCAAAACCACAGGCTTACATTTTGACAGCTAATTTTGCAGGTTATAATTTTCCCCCTTAGCCCAAGAGAAAAAAAAAAGAGATGGGTGATTGAGATTAATCATTTGTAAAATTATAATTCTGTCACAGATAATAATTTGTAAGATCTTTCATTTTTCTGAAATCCCCAGAATGTACCATAAATTGTCACACTTTGTAAGAGAACATGTAACATATTAGGGGACTGCTAATAAAGCAAGTCTGCTACAAAAACAAACCAATTGCCTTCTAATTGGCATGTCCCACGTGACTATTCTCCTGTGAAGGAAAACTGTGCCTTGAGTAAAGGAGGGTTTAAAAATTCAAGAAGTGATTGTCTTCATTTTATCAGAGCCACGATATATAGAAATTCTTTACATCACCTCAGCCTGTTAGAACATACAATTGTCTACCCGGGAGGCGAACTGATCCCTGATAGAAAAGTGAGCTAATTCAATTATTTTTTCAATTTAAAAAAGGCTATCAGAGTGATCATAAAATAACTGACTTGCTAAAAATGGCTACATGCATCCACCAAAGACAAGACTTTCCTGTTTACTGAAGAACTCTGTAAACATTGCACTTATATTGGTCAGAGTCCATCTGATAGGTACTTAATAGCATTTAATAACAAAGGCAAAGAAGGATTTTATAATGGAAAGGGGGTTATGGTCTTAGCATGTATTTAGGTGGATTGATTAGGAACAGAGCTGATGAGATCAGGTTGTGATTTCCATGCTTGTGTGGGCCATGCAGTGCCTGTTGTCTTCTGTACACATCTGTAGATGGTACACCATCATCAAGAATATCTATTATGTGGCCAATCAAGAGTGAGGTTAAATGGGTTCAAATGTCCCATCACAAATTCTTCTTTTAACATATTATTACAGTCATCAGTAATTCTTTGTCCATTTTGGTGGTATATGTTAATAACTTGTGTTACCTGAGGTACAATGTGTGCTCAATTATAATCCAAGCTTCACAATTTGCCTCACAAATGTATGCAATTTTTATTTGTCCATCAATAATAAAATGAGTTTGTACAATATATTCCAAAAACATAGAAGAAAAAATTTCCAATGTCTTCCTCTTGAATGAATAAAATGTTTGAGGAGTTATTTTTAAATCTACTTTAAACATCACATAATATTTACATATACCAACATATTAGATGGTATTCTATAAATATGTTTTTATATTACATCTATCTCTCATAATCCTACCCTTCTTTCACTTTTCTTAATTTTTTGGCATATGTACTAAATTTGATTACTGCATTCTCTTCCCCTTCCTCTCTTCATTTGTCTATAATACATATTATATACATATTATGTACATATATATGTGTATAATGTGTGTTTATGCTTTTTACAACCGCTAAAAATAAATTTTAATTAAAAAATAAAAGCTGGGCATGATAGTTAAATCCTGCCAATGTAACTACTGAGGAGGTTGAGACCAGGAAGACTTAGGAAAACCTAAGACTTGTGAAACCCTATCTGAATCAATAAAAAGTAGAATGTGCCATACCATCAGACCACCTTCTTTTGTTCAAATCCTCTGATAGGTTTACTCTAACTTTAAAGATGGGCAACAGTCTTTTCAGTGGTCAACCGGAATCTAGACCATTTTTTTAGCCTTTCTTAAACCCAGGGTTACTCTTCTACTCTCACTGCATCAGAGACATCTGGCAGAGAATCTCCTGTAAGATTAGCATTTCAAACATACTGAAAAAGGCTGCTTGGCTCCAGTATTTGAGGGAGGGTAAGCTGTAGAGGTTGGCATTCTTGCTTTTAGGAGCAAGAAAAAATGAAAATAAAACCCATAAATGGATCTGATTTGTTTTGGATCTTTCAGATCAATAAAAGTAAAACACAAACTAGTAACTCAATATCTTAAAAATAGAAGTTATCCCACCACACATCAAAAAGCAGACTACTGCCAAGCACCAGTGGCTCATGCCGACAATACTAGTTATTCAAAAGGCTGAAATATGAAGATCACTGTTCAATGCCACCCCCAGGCAGTAACCTCTGTGAGACTCTTATTCCCAGTTAACTAGTACTAAAAACACTGGATGTGGAATTGCACCTTGGTAGAGAACCAGCCTTGTGTAAGAAAGCTAAGGGAAAGTACTCATTTCCTAAATTCTACTCTTAGTATTTTGCATGTGAACACACACATGTGTGCACATACACCCCCCCACACCCACCCCCCCCACACACACAACTTTTGCAATTGCAACCTGAGACTTCAGAGTACCACAAAATTTAAAACAGTAGGTAATTTAAAGTAGTTTACTCAGGAGTTCATTGTCCATCATCAGCTGAGTAAATATAAAAATATTCAAAATCAGAATTAGAATGCCTAAAAGTTATTTTTTCAAGGAAATAAGAATTCTTTGAGTAATAGTAACAAACTTAATGAACCAATACTGTAACAGTTCTCTCAATAATGTAACGACTTGCATTACAGACTTGTGAAATTTCATTGGAGCATGTTGTACACATAAGGCATTCATGCATTCACAAATATTCCATAAGCATGTGCTGTAATATAGGGATAGTACCAGGTGTTGTTAAGTGCACCAAACAACAAAAATAGACAAGCCCTGTTTTCATGGGTCCTATGTTCTACAGGGAAGATACTGTAATGGGCATTATCAATAAGTACTTTGCATACTGTGTGAGATACTGGCAAATGATATAGATTAAAAGAGATGAAGACCTCCACAAGAAAAATCAAGACTACAGTGACTGGGGTGGCATGGGAAGTTGACAGCTACTCATCCAATATAATAGCTCCCTTCCAGATATCTTGGGAATTCAATGACTGTCTCAGTAATATTTGGTAATTTGCTTACAGAGATATGTCTAAAATTCCAGCATTTAAAAAGTTATTTCAGTATTCATTTGCTCATTTCTGACAGTCTCCTTTGATAATAGAATAGCATTATTTCAACAGATTCCTTCATTCATATTGAATGCATTGCTTTAAGTGTGTTGCTGTAGTCCATGCCCAAATCTTAAGAGCAGGCCTAATCCTATACATCAGGGTTTTATTGTGTATAACTATGAGTTTTCTACATGTTTCTGTACTACCATGTCTGTATAAGAAGCAAGTAGTGATCGAAAGACAAGTATTGCCTATGCTATTGTTTTCTGATGTTTATTATTTCAGTCCTTATGATTATGTATTTCTAGATGAGTACTCTACCACCTGAGCAATAAACCTAGGTCCCTGAGAAAGCATCTCCCTAGCATTGTCTAGTCTGGATAAGAATTACAATCTCCCTGTCTAAGGCTTTCAAATAGCTGGACAGGGATGTACTACCACAATGGGCATGAGAACATTTCATTAATGTAAGGACTTTCAAAAAGACTCTAGGATTTCTCATTACCTTTCTTGGTAGAAAGTGTTACGACTGTCAATAGAAGATATGTATTCAAAGGCCAACTCCAAGTTAAAATTAGGAAATGAGACAATTTCCACTAGAAGAAAGACAGGCCCTTACTCAAGTAGCAATACGGTCATTGTCTTTGTTAAAAGGGAATGTGATACAAAAGCATAAAGCAGAAGGTAAGTAAATTAAGCATTATTTAAGGGAAGTAATGGATATTTGGCAAAACTTCAAGTATTTACCTTTATGATTTGTGCTAATATTTCAGCCACTTTTGATATTTAGTAAGAGAGTTGAATAAAGTGACTAGTACACAGTTCAAAGTCTTGCTCTTCTATGATATGCTGAAATGATTTAAGCTTGCTCTTCAGCAAATCATGTTTCTGGGGCCATTTGTTTTTGATTGTTGCTTTGTTGTGTCTCCTCTGATCTAAGGATATGCAAACACCCCATGTATCTGTACAATCAGTGATGTTTCTTAGCATCTGGATTTTTTTGGACATTTGCCTAATACCATTCACTACTCATAAGAAACAGAAGGCCACCAGTACAAACTGCATGTAAACTTGCTTATAGTTAACTGATGCACTGAGGTACTGAATTCATCCTTTGCTAGGAAAGTCAGATGGCTAGCCTCATAGAAAAGTCAATAACCTCCTCTGCTCTTATCAACAACACCTTTGTTTGGTCTATAAGGGAGACTCTGATGTAGAACTAACAATTGAAGCAATGCTTACACAATCAAAACGACTAAGAGAAAACTGGAAAAAACAGTCAGCTAAGTGATTTACCTTTGTCATGTCTGATGGCCAAACAGTTTTTCATTGTCAATTCTTTTCTATTAAAATAATTATTGATTTTCCATTATATTTTTATTTATAAAAACAAACAATATGATTAAGCATACCTGTGAATGTATTTTAGGAAAGTCAGCATTTTCATCCTATTAATATTCTATATATCTCCTAGGCATTTTTTTTGGTTGGTCCTGGGATTGGTCTCTAGGCCTGGGTGCTGCCCTGAGCTCTTCAACTCCAGGCTACCGCCTGCCCTACCCCTTGGCAACAGTGTCACTTCTAGTTTCTAGTGGTTAATTGGAAATAGGAGTCTCAGGGATATAAATGTAAATCTATTTTTTTCTTATTTTTAATCACTCATGTGACTATAATATGTTTAGTAGTTTATTATAGGACTCATAATACATGTAATAGTATAATGCTAGTCATAAAGCCACAATAAGATAAAAGAAAATGGAAACAGACTGTTCAAAGATTTTTATGCTATACTTAGCACAGAATATTATTATTTTAAAGAAGCTGTAAATAAAAATAATACATATTAAACTTAATCAAAAAAGGAGTCTCACAGACTTTAGTGAACAGGCTGACTTCGAACCATGATCCTCATGGTTCTCATCTCTCAGCCTCCTGAGTATCTAGGATTATGGGTATAAGCCACCATGCCCAGCTTCTCTAAAGTATTTTTAAGTACCTATTTTTAGTTTATGTATATTCTTGTATACATGTTCTGCATTTTGTAACTTGTTTCTCTTAGCAAAAAATAAACTGTAATCTCGTCATAGGTCATTACACTCTGGCATGGATTTATTGCCTAATACCACACGTTTTTAAACAGTCACCAGTTGGAGAAAACTACTAGTTCTATTTTCAGAATGAAAAATATATAGAATGCTAACAATGTTATAAATGAATTTAGGGATAATATTGCATGATTGCAGTAAGAACAAACATAAGACGATATTAAAATCCTATATTTCTGCATTCCATGAGTTGCATATATATGTATACATATATATATATAGATAGATAGATAGATAGATAAATTCATTTTGACAGTGAGTCTTTCTCCATCATGTCTTCATGCTTGCTGGGAAAAAAGGAAGAAGATATCACTTCCCAGTGTATGGTAGCATAGTCCTTGCATATATAATGTCTTAATGGTGGGATTTCCTTCACTGGGAAGTGAGTCAACCTTCTACATACTCTACCTTCATCTGTGAATGTCTGAAGGAAATAGAACTTGTACTGGTAGTTCTGTAATGGAAACTATATGTGGAGACCAGCCAAAGTCTTCCGATATATTTTCCTATAAGACAAATCATGTAATTAGATCTTATCTGTTAATAAGTATATGTCATATTAGAAGTTAGATCACTGTAAAATTGAGCACTGTTTTGTCAACTGTAAAATATAAGGAGCGAATTAGAAGAAATGTTAATGACAAATTTTCAATGTACTTTCAAAGCAATACTGGATAAATAGTATGAAGACAGCCACTAAAGAATACGAACAAAAACATCTGATTTTCTGTAATGTACAATTCATATGGGAAAATATTCAGTAGCATTCACTGGTAACTTGAATGCCAAGTATTTTTAAGTATACTTAAGAACAAGGTCATTTGGACAATGGCATCAAGATTTAAAAAGTCAGTATTTCGAGCCTTTGTGGGCCTGAAGTACATGAAGTATGTAGAACAAAAAGATGGTTAAAAATTCTTTTCAAATTTGACAGAACTTTAAATGGCTCTTTAGGTTAAAATATATCCTAAATTCTCTGCGGTCATCCAGTAAATAAATCTTGGTTGAGTTGTTTACTATCAGGTCCATCGAAGTACTGAGGAAACAAGAAAACTCATGAGGAATGTTTTGGCCTAATATCACAAACCATTTATTCCTGCCAGCCATTTATGTAAGCAACTAGACCATTTAGGAAGCATCCCTCATTCAAAGAAGTCAGGTTGTGAATGGTAACTGGTAAACCATAACTATATGAAATGTATTTTACAAGTGAACAAGGAGTAGAAAATTTCTTCAACTTGAATTATGGCTTTCAATTGTTTCAACTCATGAAGGAAGAATGACAATGATGAGATAATGAATTTAAAAGGCTTATGAAGATGTGCCTTTAGGTTTGTGGGATAACCCTGTAATATACCACCTTTACCAAGCTAATAATATCGTTCTTTTCTACTAGGAAAGTCATTGTTCAGTTGCTTCCTTTGAAAGTATCAGTTTCTTATTTTCTTTTCTAGCAATATTGCTATATTGGTAATTTCAACATTAAGAGCACATTTTTTTTATTTTGTTTTATTTGGAAGGGTGATGCACAGAGGGGTTATAGTTACATTAGTAAGGTAAAGAGTACATTTCTTGTCAAACATTGTTACCTACTCCCTCATTCCCTCCCATTTTCCCCCACCACCCACACTGCCCTCCTCCCACAAGTTGTAAAGTTAATTTTCAACATAGAGTCTTGTGAGTATTGCTATTGTGTTGGTTCATTCTTTGTCCTTTGTTTCACCTTTTGTTATACCCCTTCCCTTCTCCAAATCAGAGAAACATACACAAGACATAAGGTAGCAAAATAAAAAACAATGACAGCAGTAGATAAACCAAAGGAAAAAATATGAAAGAAAAAAACAACTCCACACAGTACATCCTCAAGCTCTTCAACGAAATTGAAAATGAAGGCTCTTTACCAAACTCATTCTAAGAAGCCAGTATAACCCTCATCCCCAAACCAGACAGAGATTCATCAAAGAAAGAGAACTACAGACTCATTTCTTTGATGAACATCGATGCAAAACTTCTCAACAAAATACTGGCCAAATGTCTACAACAACTCATCAAAAAAATTATACACTATGATCAAACAGGATTCATCACAGGGAGGCAAAGCTGGTTCAACATACGCAAATCAATTAATATATTCAACCCATCAACAGGAACAAGGACAAAAATCACATGATTGTCTCAATCGATGCAGAAAAGGCATTTGACAACATCCAACACCACTTTATGTTAAAAACTATGGAGAAACTAGGAATCCATGGAACATTCCTCAATATAATAAAGGCTGTGTATGACAAACCCACAGCTAGTATTATACTTAATGGTGAAAAGCTAAAGCCATTCCCTTTAAAATCAGGAACAAGACAAGGATGCCCACTCTCTCCACACCTCTTTAACATAGTATTAGAATTCCTAGCCAGTGCAATAAGGCAAGAATCAAGCATAAAGGGGATACAAGTAGGGAAAAGGGAAGTAAAATTTCCCTTTTTACCAATGACATGATTCTGTATTTAAAGAATCCTATAGACCACTCCCAAGCTCCTTGAGCTGATTGAAAAATTTGGAAGGGTAGCAGGCTATAAAATTAACCTTCAAAAATCAACTGCCTTCCTTTATGCCAACAGTGAGAGGAATGAGACAACAATCAGGAAAGCAACTCCTTTTGCAATAGCCTCAAAGAAAATAAAGTACCTAGGAATTAGCTTAACTAAGAATGTAAAGGACCTTTTTGATGAAAACTTTAAAACCCTGAAAAAGAAAATTAAACAGAACTGAGGAAATGGAAAAACCACCCATGTTCCTGGATTAGAAGAATCAACATCGTGAAAATGGCAATCTTGCCAAGGCCTATCTACAAATTCAAGGCAATGCCCATCAATATCCCAATGTCATTCTTTAAAGAAATAGAACAGGCAATCCAGAATTTCATAAGGAATAATAAAAGATTCCGTATAGCAAAAACACTTCTTAGCAGAAAGAACAGCGCAGGAGGAATTTCAATTCCAAACTTTCGACTTATCAAAACAGCTTGGTACTGGCACAAGAACAGGCCTGAAGACCAATGGAATAGAACTGAAGACCCAGATATTAAACCACAGATCTATGCTACCTAATCTCTGATAAGGGAGCCAAAAAAATAGAATGGAAGGAAGACAGCCTCTTCAACATGTGGTGCTGGCAGAACTGGTTAAGCACCTGCAGAACACTAAAGCTGGAACCTTCTTTGTCATCCTGCACTAGAATTAACTCTGAATGGATGAAAGACCTCGAGGTAAAAGCCGACACCCTTTACAAGAAGGAACAGGAGATACACTAGGCCTTGTTGGCACAGTAAGAAACTTTCTTATTAAGGACCAAGAATGACAACAAAACAGAGAAAGGCTGGATACGTGGGACTGCATTAAACTGCAGAGCTTTTGTATGGCAAAGGACATAGCTAGTAAATTAATTAGGAAGCCTACAGAATGAGAGAAGATCTTCACCAACCATACAACGGAAAGGCCTTATATCTAAAATATATCAACAACTCAAAAAATTACATCACTCCAAAACTAATCTCCAAAATAACAACCATCCCATTAAAAGATGGGCCAAAGACTTAAAGAGAGTCTTCTCTGAAGAAGAAACAAAAATGGCCTATAGACACATGAAGAAATGCTCAATATCTCTGGTCTTAACAGAAATGCAAATCAAAACAACTCTAAGATTCTACCTCACTCCAGTTAGAATGGCCAGGATCAAGAAATCTAATAACAACAGATGCTGGAGGGGATGTGGCCAGGAGGGATCACTACTACATTGTTGGTGGGAGTGTAAACTTGTTCAACCACTATGGAAAGCAGTATGGCAGTACCTCAAAAGACTAAACATAGAGCTCCCCTATGACCTAGCAATTCCACTATTAGGCATTTACCCAATTGTCCAGAAAGAAGCACATACTAAATCCACTAGCACAATGATCTTCATTGCAGCACTATTTACCATAGGAAAGTTATGCAACCAACTCAGATGTCCCACAGTTGATGAGTGGATCAACAAGATGTGGTATTTGTACAAAATGGAATTCTATGCTGCTGTCAGAAAGAATGACATCGCCCCATTTGTTAGGAAATGGAAAGACTTAGAAAAAGTCATATTAAGTGATGTAAGCCAGACTCAAAAGAACATAGGCTCAGTGGTTTCCCTCATTTATCATAATAGGTAGGAACCTTGGGCTCTCCTAGCAGAGATTTGCAATAGAGCAAAACCTAGATACGTATGGGCATATAGTATGACACATTTTGGTACTCATAACAAATTAGCAGATTTGTTTTATGAACCAAACTTGCAGTCTCAGAAATAATGTAATTTTGTTCATACTAAATAACAACAACAAAAAGGTCTAACAAATGGAAACGTACTATTAAGGCCTTAAAGGGATAATGGTCACCGTATCATCCAACTGCTTTGAATATAATAAAAGATTATAATCCAATATCCGATTTGCAATTCTATGAGTGCCACTTTACTTAAACCAACTAAATCTCTAAGTGCACATTAAAGGTTATAAAAATAGGAAGGCCAAAATTTATTGTGCTCTCCTAGGAAAGAAGTTCACATACCTCAGAAACAGTGTATTGCATATTGGCTGGTATTTATAATCACTAGGAATAGGATCTTTGGCTATAAGAGTTTGAAGTAAATGGTAAAAGGTTCATTTTGTGGATAGTTTTAATTTAAAACAAATACAATAATATAACTTTACTCCACACTTAATATAAGGAAAGTATATAAGTTCAGTTATAAGGCAAATGTCTGTAGCTAATGAGAATAATATTTGTAAACAATGATACCTCAATTTCAATTTTATGACCTAATTAACATGCTACAAATAGCTGTATGAAATAGTCCAAAAAAGGAATGTATTATATCTTTAAGGAAATTGTATTATCCATCTAACCTTAGTCATATATATTATATAAAATATCTCTGTTGATTATTCAAGAATTAAAGAAGGTAAGGAAATTATTTCTCCCCAAAGAACTTGGAAGGTATTTAGGTTATAATAATCCCAACACTGCCTTAATTGGATTTGGATGATTTAAGAAAGAAAGCCGCCCAACAGAAACACAGCAGATCATTTAAAGTGGGAAATATGTTACAAAGAAACTAAAGGGACTTTAGCAGATTCTTTTGGACTCAGTACGCTGAAAATTTCTCTACATGCTTATAAAATGAGCACATTGATTAAAGCAAGGCATAGCAAAAAGAAAGGAATCTCCTCTGATCTCTGGCCAATATTAGCCCATAACCTCTTTCCAACAATTTGGCAACACAGGCATTATGTCAGCATCATCAGTTCACAAACAAGGAAACTGAGACCTGAACAGATCAGATATCTCTTGCATTTCCATGAAGGTAGGGAGTCATGTGGCAGGTCATATGCCAGCTATAGGATTTTTTTTTAAGAAACATGAAAATGGCTAGAATGGTGTGAACAATATGAGGAAAAACAATGCATTTGGCTCATTAAACAGATTATTTGAAAACTGAATATCTGTCCCTGCTATAAATCCAGTCTTCCTGAAGGTACAGAGATTTGGAGATTTTAGAAGATACATGAACCATTTTGGAATAGAGATGAAGATCTTCAGGTTCTTTTAAACCTTGCAGAAAACTAAGGTTATCAGTATTTCTAAGGATAAGCTTATGCAATGTCAAATTCCTTTCAGAAGTAAAGTTGCTTACTTTGGAATTGTCTGAAGCCAACAGACCAAGGGTTGTTTTTCTCCTGACTGTAGAAACATGCCAAGGTCTTGTGAGCCATAACTCTTTAATTACTGATGTTAACAGAGATCTATATAGTTTAAGAGCTTATCTTTGGAATCAGACTCAGGAATTTTTTTGAGTTTGACAATATTACTCTCATTATTGTTTGGACAATTACATTTGGCTTTTGAACAACAAAATTGTTATTAGTCCTGTTGCAAATATTCTGTACATACCAGAGTAGTTTTATTTATTTATATCTAATAAAATACCTCTAAATACCATCATATAACATGTATTTGTTCCCTTACATATGTTCAAAGTAATACTCCATAGTCTAGAGTTTCTGAAAGAGAGATCCAACATTCAAAAAGCAATCTCAGAAGCTAGATTTAGCTTACAAATTTGTAAGTAAGAACATTGGGTGTTATGCAAGTGTATAACAATACACTTAACAATACAATTAACTGAAATATGGTAAATTTGAGGGAGATCTCAAATAGAGTAATTCCTTAGAAAGTCCAAATCAAAGATTCAGCAAAATAAAACACCAGGAGGTGGGGTTGTGTCAAAGAGAAAGGAGTAGATGAATGAAGAGGAGAAGAAGGGAAAATGAAGACAAGAATCCAATGTATATCCTACAAAATCAAGAAGAGTGAGGAGAAGGGTGGGGAGGGAGGGAATGAATGAGAATGTGGAAAGGGCTGACATTGATCAAGATATATTGCATTCAAAAACTGCTTTAAGTGGCAACTCCTTTGCATGACTCCCTATAATAATAACAGCAATATGTAATAATAAAAATAAAAGAAAAAACTGACAAAAACCCTGAAAACACAGAAATGTAGATGTATTTTAACTATAGCCACTAACTTAATGGCATGAAATGACTTCATTGATTTAGATGCTTAAATTCAGAAATGTTTGTTTGTCTGTTTATTTTTACTATGGTTTGAACTCAGAACTTGGTGTTCGTTAGGCAGATACTTTACTGCTTTGTTCATATCTTCTACATTTCTGGAAACCAGCTAGTCTCCCTTTTCACCAGTCAATACTGTACCTTGATTCTCGTATTTCTACTCTTTATGGTAGCTGGAATGGTGGGCTACCGTTGCATTCATCTTTCTCTGTTAAGAGTAGGCCTTATGAACTTTTGGTCCATGCTGGCCTAGAATTGTTATCCTGATACTTGGGAGAAACATATCTCCCAAAAGTTAGGCTTATGAATATGAGCCAACAATGCCCAGCCAGAAATAATTAATTCAAGAATTCTTCTCAGAGTAGAACCTTGACAATGGTTCAGTGTATCTTTTTTCTTTGAGTTATTGTATATTATATAGCCAAAAGGATACAGTGTGTATAACTGAAGCAATTCTAATGCATACAATATCTCTGTTAACACCAAAATTAAACTAGACATTTTAAACATCCCACACATCTCTTACTTTCAGTGTGTTGTCACTCCAGGATATCAACAATCTGTCTTCTAATTACAACAGATTACATGAGCCTACTTTTTAACTTCCCATGCACAAACCCCAACTTTTTTGTGTATGTTTTTGTGTCTAGACTTCTTTCACTTCATGTCAGGTGTATGAGATTCATTCACATTGTTATGTGCAGCACACCTGTTTTGGGGGAATTTTGAAATTCGCCATTCTATGGTTATACCACAATTCATTGAGCTATATGCTGTACATGGATGTTTGAGTTATTTAGTTTGGAGCTGTTATAATACTGGCAATCTTGCACATGTCTGTGGATAGAATTAAGAACTCATTTCTGTTTATATTTAGCCAGTAGTTAACCTTCATGAGAGTGTCCAATTTTTCCCCCGAAGTGTTTAAACCATTTTACTCTCCTAAGCTGCCTAAATGACTTAATAGAAAAGACCTTTTGCAATATCATTTACTACATTTATACTATCATTTCATAAATTCCTTGTATAGCATTATCTAGGGAATGCTGAGGATACACATCTCTTCCATCTTATTTTACTCTTTGCTCTTCTAGTTAACTTCACATCTGTTGAATTTGTGGAGTCGCTGTCTACTTTCTTGTTATTTTCTTCACAGAAACAACAGGATTCCTTTATGACATTTTGATTGATTTGCAGACAGTGTATGTACTTTTTGAGGTGAATTGCCAGTGTGTGAGTGGGCTATGCCCTTCCTGCTCACCTCCTGTGCCTTCAGAAAAGACTTGACCAGCATTTGCCTGTGTGTGAGACATGAAACACAGGAGGTTTGACAAAGGCAATGTGGTATCTTCTACAGGATCTCATAAAACTCAGCCACAAACTCAATTCCAAATCCCACGATTGCTAGTACCTTTGTCTTGTCATCACTCCACAGGATTTCATCATTAACTTGCTGAGATAATTACCCTTTGGTGAGGTCAAGGTTCTGATTCTTAGTCAAGAAAACAAAATATCACTAGCGGCTCTTTCCAGCTGTAAGTTTTAGTGATTCCAGATGTAGAAATCAAAGAAACATTGGCAACAACATGCAGTCCACAGAAAAAGGAAATGAAATGTGCAGACTGTTTTCTAAACATTTCAAAGCCCCTACAAACGAACCCAGAACCAAAACCAATATTTGTATTTTAGTCTCTGCTTAATTTGAACTATTAGAGCTCACACCAAAGATAAAAGTGATCTGAAATGGATTTTGCGTTACTCCAACCAATGCTTTTTTATTTTCTTTTTTATGAAACATGCCAGAGGAAGCAGATATTTAGTTTAAATGTTTTATTTTTTATAGAAATAAACTTCTTTACTAGAGATACATATTGAGACATCTATAATGGGAGTTTTCTTCTTAAAATTGTTTTATTACACATGATTTACAGTTCTAAATTTTTTTCTTAATAGACGTGAACTAAGTTGAGTTGGTAATAATCTATCCTAATATATTTATGTGGGTGCATGTTGTAGTAATATAAAACCATGATGCTTAAAAATGCTTTCATGGATATATTTTTAACTTTTTTCAGCTAACTAGAAAGCAACAAAAATAATCTTCTATGAAGAATAGCCAAGCTGACAAAGGAGAAATTATATTATGAAGAAAGAGGAAAAGACTCTCAGGAATCAATAAAGAAACAGAAAGGTGATTGAGAAAAGTAGAAAACAAGCTGGGTGCATTGGCTCACACCTCTAATCCTAGCTACTCAGGAGGCTGAGATTTAAGGATCACAGTTCAAAGCCAGCCCAGGCACTAAAGACCATGAGACTCTAATCTCCAATTAACCATGTAAACTGGAAGTGGAGCTGTGGCTCAAGGGGTAGGGTGGGAGCTTTGAGCTGAAGAGCTAGGTACAATGCTGAGGCTCAGAGTTTAAGCCCCATGACCCAGAAAAAAGAAGAGTAGTAGAAAACAGCTGGCAACTTCAAACTTGGCTCCCTGAAGGAAGAAGCTGAAGATACAAAGATGGGGTAAACTAGAGAGCCCTGGTCACATACAGACAATCCACAGGGTGAGCCCATACTCCAGAGGAACCTTAAACTTCATGTAGAGCTTTGGTGTGAGTATGTCTTCTTCTGAAGACCAACTAGAATAACAGCAGGAAGATTTCATTTATTTATTTTTAATTTTTTGTCTATTGTGGGGCTTAAGCTTAGGGTTTGGGCAGCTTTCGTGCTCAAGGCTAGTGATCTGCCACTTTTAGCTATAGCTCCACTTGCAGTTCGCTGGTGGTTAATTGGAGATAAGAGTCACATGGACTTTCCTGCCCAGGCTGGCTTTGAACCATGATTCTCAGATCTCAGCCTCCTGAATACCTAGGATTACAGGTGTAAGTTACCAGTGCAGGGCCATAAAGATATTTAAAGTGTTATAGCAAAGTAATTCCTTGAAAGAGTCCATTGTATAGATGAAGTTAATAATATGAAAATGGCTAGACTATAGAAAGAAAAGCACAGATTCAATAAAATCCTCTTTAAGAATTCCAATGTCATTGTTTTTACAAAAATAGAAAAAATCCTAAAATTTATATGGAAGTATAAAAAGACCATGAATAGTAAAAGGAATCTACAGCAAGACAATCCAATGCTGGATATAGTTCAATTCTTGATTTCAAACTATATTACAAAGCCATAATAATAATAATCATATCATAATGGCACAAAAAGAATGAACCGGTGGAATGGGATAGAAAATAGAAATTAACCTACATAACTATATCCATATCAAAAAACTCACATGGGGAAAAAGACAGCATCTTCAATAAATAATGTTGGAAAAAGTTAATCTATACTTGCTGATGATACCTATCTCTCACCCTGCACAAAATATTAACTCAAAGTGGATTAAAAAACACTTACCATTTAAATTCCTAGTATAAAACATGGTGAATATCCTTGAAAATACAGGCACAAGCAACACCATTCTGAATACAGCTGCAATTATCCTGAAGTAAGAGCAAGAACTGACAGATGAGATCTCACTAAATTCAAATTCAGGCTACCTGACTAGTAACCACAATATTATTAGTCCTGCTGCTCCAATCACAAGATTCTGCATATATAGGTGCTAGAAGTATCCATGATGATTATATGCCTAGGCAAATTAAAAAAAAAAACAACTCATGCCGGAAAGTACCATCAGTGTACACGAAGGCCAGGACAATGCGAAAGAAACTCATTGTTTTCAAAGCAGCTCCTAACTTAGTGACATTGGACTCCTGACAAAGTGACATCAGGTGCTATCTAAAAAGGGGCTCTAAAATCACCTATGATCAAGTAAGCCCAAAGGTAAGGTAGGTGCTCCAGCAATCACTGTTCATGGATAATAGTTGCTGAGTTGGACCTCAGCAACTATAAAAAGGTCAAATAAAATGAAACAAACAATAAATCTCCTGTATCACCTTTTTTATTATTGTCTTTCTTTTAATTTACACTTCTAGTTTCTTAGACTCTCAAAAAAGCAATGATCAAGGAACAGAAAACCATATAGATATATGTAAAAACAATGAATCAACATTTTTTGTGTTACTACTAGCTATGAATAGATGGTAACTACCTGAAATGGAAGAGAAGTGTACTTCTTTTTTTCATATATTTTTATTGTAATTAATAGAAGGGTTACATGATATTTGCCAGATAGATGGTGCATTAATTCCCATACATTGATACCCTTTCACGTGAGAAATGTACTTCTTTAGGAAGACTTAGTCCCTAAGTGGGAGGATAGATATAACCCCTCTCCCCAGATTATATGAAAGTATTTTGTATTTACTATGTAAATGGTTTAATTTAAAGCAAGGATTATTCATATATTTTTATTGTAATTACTAGAAGGGTTACATAATATTAACCAGATAGAAGGTGCATTACTTCACAAACATTGATACCCTTTCTCATGTCTTTGTTCCCATTTCCCTACTCCTACCCCCATCCCTCATTATGTTTCCCCCTTGCCCAATCCTATTTCAAATAACCAAATAAAGATATATAAAATATATCAGATAACAAGGTAAAATACTGTAACAATATGAGATAACAAAGTGACAGCAAAAGAGATGAGAGCTAACAGTACATTAATGACAGCAATCACTCATTATATGGCTTTTGTTTCTATATCCTGGAGTTCCTTTCATTTAGTGTCATACTATATGACTTTATGTATCTAGGTTTTGCTCTATTGTAAATCACTGCTAGGAGAGCACAAGGTTTCTACTGGTTATGACAAATGTGGTAAACTATTGACCTATGTTCCTTTGAGTCTGGCTTACTTCACTTAATGTGATTTTTTTTAGTCTTTCCATTTCCTTACAAATGGAGTGATGTCATTCTTTCTGACAGCAGCATAGAATTAACTTGTGTATAAATACCACATCTTGTTGATCCACTCATCAACCGAGGAGCATCTGGATTGGTTCCGTATCTTTGCTATGGTAAATATGCTGCAGTGAACATTGTTATGCTAGTGGATTTACTATGTCCTTGTTTCTGGATGCTTGGGTAAATTCCAAGTAGTGGAATTGCTGGGTCATAGAGGAGTTCTATATTTAGTTTTTTGAGGAACCACCATACTGCTTTTCATAGTGGTTGAACAAGTTTGCACTCCCACCAACAGTGTAGTAGTGATCCCTCCTGGCCACATCCCCTCCAGCATCTGTTGTTATTAGATTTCTTGATCATGGCCATTCTAACTGGAGTGAGGTGGAATCTTCCAGTTGTTTTGATTTTCATTTCTTTATGACCAGAGATGTCGAGCATTTCTTCATGTGTCTGTAGGCCATTCTTATTTCTTCTTTAGAGAAGACTCTCTTTAAGTCTTTGGCCCATCTTTTAATGGGATGCTTGTTTCTTTGGAGATTAGCTTTGGAATGATTCAATTTTTTGAGTTGTTGATATATTTTAGATATGGGGCCTTTGTCTGTTGTATGATTGGTGAAAATCTTCTCCCACTCTAGGCTTTCTAGTTAGTTTGCTAACTATGTTCTTTGCCATACAGAAGCTCTGCAGTTTAATGCAGTCCCACTTTTCCAGACTGTCTTTGATTTGTTGTGTTTCTGGGTCCTTATTAAGAAAGTTTTGACCTATGCCAAGGACACTTAGTGTATGTCCTATTCCTTCTTTTAAAGTTTTCAGTGTATCTGCTTTTTACCTCGAGGACTTTGATCCATTTGGAGTTAATCCTGGTGCAGGGTGACAAAGAAGGATCCAGTTCTGCCCGCACCCCTTCTTGGAGAGGCTGTTACCCATTGGTCCAGAAACAAGAACACACTAAATCCACTAGCACAACGTCTTTCTTCCATTCTATTTTTTTGGCTCCCTTATCAAAGATTAGGTGGCCATAGGTCTGTGATTTAATATCTGGGTCCTCAGTTCTATTCCATTGGTCTTCAGGCCTGTTCTTGTGCCAGTACCAAGTAGTTTTGATAATTATAGCTCTGTAATAGAGTCTAAAGTTTTTGTATTGAAATTCCTCCTGTGCTGTTCTTTCTGCTAAGAAGTGTTTTTGCTATACGGAGTCTATTATTATTCAATATGAAATTTTGGATTGCCTGTTCTATTTCTTTAAAGAATGACATTGGGATATTGATGGATATTGGGTTAAATTTATAGATAGCCCTTGGCAAGATTGTCATTTTCACAATATTGTTTCTTCCAATCCAGAAACATGGGAGGTTTTACCATTTCCTCAGTTCTGCTTTAATATCCTTTTTCAGGATTTTAAAGTTTTCATCAAAAAGGTCCTTTACATTCTTAGTTCAGCTAATTCCTAGGTACTTTGTTTTCTTTGAGGCTATTGCAAAAGGAGTTGCTTTCCTCTCACTGTTGGCGTAGAGGAAGGTAGTTGATTTTTGAGGGTTAATTTTATAGCCTGCTACCCTTCCAAATTTTTCAGTCAGCTCAAGGAGCTTGAGAGTAGAGTCTATAGGATTCTTTAAATACAGGATCATGTCATCTTCAAAGAGGGAAAGTTTCACTTCCTTTTTCCCTACTTGTATCCCCTTTATGCTTGCTTCTTGCCTTATTGCACTGGCTGGGAACTAACCCTTAACAAATCTTACCAAAAAAAGAAGGGAGCATACCGAAATAAACAAAATCACAGACGAAAATGGTAATATCATGACAGAAATTACTAAGATCTAGAGTATCCCGAAGGAATATTTCTAAAACCTTACGCCTGCAAATTTGAGAATCCAGAAGAAATGGACGAATTCCTAGCCAATATTAACATACTCACACTGAACCAAGAAGAACTAACCCAACTAAACAGGCCTATTTCAAGCACTGAAATTGAAATGGCAATAAGAGACCTTCCACCTAAGAAAAGCCCAGGGCCAGATGGATTCACAGATGAATTCTATAAGGTCTTAAAGCAGAGCTCACACCAATACACCTCAAGCTCTTCAACGAAATTGAAAATGAAGGTTCTTTACCAAACTCATTCTATGAAGCCAGTATAACCCTCATCCCCAAACCGGATAGCGATTCATCAAAGAAAGAGAACTATAGACCTATTTCTTTGATGAACATGGATGCAAAACTTCTCAACAAAATACTGGCCAAATGTCTACAACAACTCATCAAAAAAATTATACACTATGATCAAACAGGATTCATCACAGGGAGGCAAAGCTTGTTCAACATACACAACTCAATTAATATAATTCAACACATCAATAGGAGCAAGGACAAAAATCACATGATTGTCTCAATCGATGCAGAAAAGGCATTTGACAAGATCCAGCACCCCTTTATGTTAAAAGCTCTGGAGAAACTAGGAATCCATGGAACATTCCTCAATATAAGAAAGGCTGTGTATGACAAACCCACAGCTAGTATTATCCTTAATGGCGAAAAGCTAAAGCCATTCCCTTTAAAATCAGGAACAAGACAAGGATGCCCACTCTCTCCATACCTCTTTAACATAGTATTAGAATTCTTAGCCAGTGCAATAAGGCATGAACTACTCTTGAACTTAGTTAATAATTTTGTTTTTTAAAATTTAATTTTACTCTAATATTAGCATTTTCTTTCTTCCTTTCTTATATTTGTTTTCATGTCTTTCCCTCAGTTTTTAAAATCTGATACTTAATTCAGTTTTTTATGGGGAAAATATTTATTTTGGTGGGATAATATGTTTTAAAATGCAGAATAATAGGTACCCTACAGTGTTCTTGCAGATTTGTAAGAAATGATCAGAACTATTTCCTTTACTTTGATGAAATGCTTTCATTTCATTGTACCACAACATCAAAATCAGTCAGCATGAGATTCTATATTTGTTTGAGTTTTATTCAAATTGATTTTAAGAAGCCCATGTACATTGGGTGGTATGCAAGTATATACAAATATATATATAATATGGTAGGTTCCAGGGAGAACTCAAAATAGTGCAGTTGCTTTGAAAGGCAAAGTCAATGTTCAGCAACATATGACACCAAGAAGCAGATACTAAAAAGGAGCATGGTGGGTTGTGGTCAAAGGGAAAGGAGAGTGAAGGAGTGGCGTCTGAGAGAGACTCTAGTGTATGATTATATAATCATAGTTGAGAGGACGTAATACACTAACTAAACTCACTTTTTAAAACTTCTCAGCATTAAACGCTTGACATGATGCCAAGCATCTAGATGTGACAAATGAAGAGAAGAGGGGGAGAATGCAGTAAATATCAATATATAGCCTACAAAATTAAGAAGAGTGAGGGAAGGGGTAGTTAGAGGAGGGATGAGTGAAAATGTTTAAATGGTGACATTAATCAAGGTATATGGCTATAAAGTGTTTTGTTAAATGGTGACTCCTTTGTGCAAATACTTAAAGATAATATAAATAAATTAAAGAAGTCCACAGACTGCTCAACATGTAATGATAAATCAGAATGAATACACACTTAAATGACACTACAATTCTCCTCTGTGTTCTTTTGTCTAGCAGGACAAGTCCTTTGACTCTCAGCTATGTCTGTCTTTAGTTAGCTTTTAGCTCAACACTTAGGACTGGACATATATTAAAAAGTCTTTCTTGCCTTACTTTGAACTTAAGATTCCGTTTATCTTGTCATATAAACTTTTAGCTTATTCCTCAGATCTACAAATAGATTGCATTTTTTGAAGTACTGAACTCTGATTTTATAGTCATTCTGTGTTAAAGAGAGAAACATTAAGAGAAAGTACTGAAGTCATAAATAATGGTCGTATTCCAATATACATGGAAAATTTCCAAATTTTCTAAGACTGTTATTAAAGTTTCTGTTAGAAAAGAAGGCAGCACCAATTAGAGAACAAAATATAGTACCAAGGTGAGGACACATGACATACAAAATTGCACTTCAACCAAGGGGAGAAATGAGTGTACTTTATCATCCTAGGTTACTTAGCAAATAGTCGAAATGGTGGTACTTAAATCTGAGGCCACTGAGAGCCTCCTGTGTATTAGAATTTCATTATAATGTGACAAAACAAATGTACAGGATGATTCTAAATTGGGTCAATTGGTTTAGGTTTATGAGGGAGTTTATTGTTGTGAATGAACACCAGATGGAACAGATCCTACTCTCTCTCCTGCAATGTGGCTCCCAGTATGCATCTCTGGAGTGGCGTCTGAGAGAGACTCTAGTGTATGATTATATAGTTGAGAGGAAGTAATACACTAACTAAATTCACTTTTTAAAACTTCTCAGCATTAAACACTTGACATGATGCCAAGCATCCAGATGAAAACTGAAGAAAAACAAAAACAACCTTCCAGATGTTTTCCCTAAGTAAATGAATAGAAATTACTGTTGTTATTCTTTTGGGGGGATAAGGTGGAGGAAATAACTCACGTGCTCTCAAAGAACAAGTACCAGATGCAAAGTCAGGGTCAAAAGAGGCCACGTTACCATCTTTACAGGAAGACAATGTGGGTGACAGGACAGCATAAGGTAACAACTCATCAAATCTTTCCATGGAGGGGGAAATTAGATTATTAATGTATTAGCCCAAATTTCTCACCCTTTTCTCATCTGCATTTAGTTATCAACTCATATGCATTTGTATGGTCTCCTACCATGAATAGTCTTCCTGACTAGGGTCTACCATGGGACTTACTTTGGTCCGTGGATGTTAGCAGCCATGATTCATATATGAGTTTCAATAGCTTGGCTTCTTACATGCACTTTTGCTATGAACATGAAACCTCTCCAGACATCCCAGTAGTCCAGAAAGATGAATGACTTCTTGAGCAGATCTGGCCTAATTTGCAGCATATAATGAAGCCCAGTCAGATTAGTCACTTCCCAATCAAGTGCAAGATGTTTGAGAGAGAACAAAAAAAATTTAAGCCAATAAGTTGTGGAGTACTTTGTTACACAGAAGTTTTATGTCAATAGTAGACCTCTACTGTAGAAACAATTGAGAATCAACAGAAAGAAACAGTTCTCCACCCGAAACGATTTCTCTCTAGTTTGTCTTTTTCATATCCATTTTGCCTTTGATATTTGTTGTCAGTATTATCTACTCCTCATTTCTTGGAAATTCCAAGCACTTCCATACTTCAATATTTTACACATTACTCTTTACCCAGTATTACTTTATTTCCACTGCCAGCTAGCTCCCTCCTGAATGTCTTATCCTTCCAATGAGATAACTTTGTTCCCAAGGTGTTTCTCTTGTAGATGAAGAGGGTGAATTCAAAATATAGTGACTGGGTGATCAACAGAAATGGCGCTAATAATGCAAAGCATACATTGTAAAATTTCTTCTAAGAAATTGGGCTGACTAGTTGAAGTTCTATTTCCTTTGGCTATCACCTTCCAGCCTCCTCTCCCTCCTTCCTGGTTCTGTTAAGCAATGTTCTACTTTACTGCATGCTTAAGATTTCATTTGCAAGTGAGTTCATTTGATGTCTTGCTTTCTGGGCTTAGCTATTTTTTAATATTATTTATTGTTTACCATGTTCATAATAATAGGATTTCTTGTGATTTAAAGCATATAAAAGAGTCCTATGTTTAAAAGAATGCACAAGTGTTGTGTATATACCCCACAGTTTCTGTATCCACTCATCCATTCATCTATATTTATGTTGATTCCATATCTCACCTGTCTTGAGTAACACCACAGTGAAGATAGGAATGCAGGTCTCTGCTATACTGACTTTATTTCCTTTGTATATATTCTCAGTAATGACATTATACTATAATTCTAGCTACTCAAAAGGCTGAGACTTGGAGTAACTCATTTAATCATTTTGATAGGAAAGTTTTAGAGATTCAATCTCGAATCAATCAGAAAAAAAAAACCAAACAAACAAAACAAAAGTCATCTCCAGACTGGAGTCACAGTAGAGGGGTCAGTCGTAAGCAAGAAAAATGAACAAGTGCAAGAGGTTCTGAGTTCAGGCCCTGGCACTAGCATATGTGCACTCTATTAATGTGCTATAGCACCTTGCTTATTTATACCTCCAGGTATAAATCACTGATCATGACAATTAGTCCAATATATGTATTGTCAAATGTGGTATAATATTTTATTGAGAATTTTGCATGTATTTTCATCATTGGTGATGACTGTCTAATTTTCTTTTTTTTCCAATCTTTTTTCTGTTTGACTTTAGTATGAAGGAAAACCTGTCTTTTAAATTAGCTTGAGCATATTTCCTTTAGTCCAATTCTTTTTTTTACCAAAATGGATGAGTGATTGTTGTCCTTAATGTACTATGTTATCTCTTATCTCTTTTGCTATCCCTTGGTTATATCGTATTATTACAATATTTCAACTTGTTATCTGATATATTGTATATGTGCTTAATTGGTTATTTGAAATTGGATAGGGAAGGGGGAAATCAAAAAGAGCAGGGGGTGGGGGAGGGAAATGGGGACCATGTCATGAGAAAGGTTATCAATGTTTGTGAAGTAATACACCTTCTATCCGGTGAATGTAATGTAACCCTTCTATTAATTACAATAAAAATAAATTAAAAAATAAAAATAAATAAAAAACAATGGAATGATGCTTTGGATATACTGAGGAAAAAGGTTATTGTCAACATAAAATTCTGTATTCATAGAAAAAAAGGGATTTCAAGAGGAAATAATGTTATAATTCTTGTAAATAAAAGGTAAGATACTTGATTATCATATCTTTGTTAATAAAAATTCTATAGCATAAAAAATGGATTTATACTGGTTATTGAGATGCTCAGCAGAAATCATCAGTGAAGCCATTGGGTCTTAGGCTTTACTTTGATGAGAGGAATTTATGGCTTCACATTTTTTACTCTCTCTCTCTCTCTCTCTCTCTCTCTCTCTATATATATATATATATATATATATCTTAGTTATCTTACCTAATATGATTGCAATAGTTTTATCTTTTAATTTTCTTGCCAAGAGTAAAAGTGATTTGCAAAAACTGAGAGAGAGAGAGAGAGAGAGACAGAGAGAGAGAGAGAGAGAGAGAGAGAGAGAGAGAGAAAGAAAGGTAGAGAGTGAGAGAGAGGAGTGACATTTTTCAAAATAGAAGTGTACTTACTACCTGTTTTATAAGACTCAGTACATCACCATCTTAATAATAATAATAATTTGCATTCCACTGTTGCAATAATAATTGATTATTTTATATTAGAATGTGTGCTTATCTTTACCAGAGTATTTAAATTTTTGAATTATCTTTTAAGTTATGCGAAGGAGTTGTTATTTAACAAAGAACTTTATGAAAGCATTCTATCTTGATTCAGTGCTACCCATTTCAATATTCTCAACCAAACCTCCACCCAACCCTTCCTTCATTTCTTCTTATTTTTGTAGGACATACATTGGATTTTTGACGGCATTCTCCCTCTCTTGTCAACTTATTTGTCTTTCCCTTTCCCCACAACCTGACCCGATCCCTTTTCAATACCCACTTTCTTATGTGTTATTTTGCTGAATTTTGCTTTTCTAAGGAATTACATTATTTTAGTCCTCCCTTGAATCTACCATATTTCAGTTAATACATTTCTAAACACTTGTATACCAACCAACACACTTACTTCCACATATAAGGGAAATCACATGTTGTTTGTCTCTGTGGACCTAACAGTTTATTAGTATACTTTGCCGCATTTCTTTCCTTTTCTTTACAAATGCTATAATAGGGGCCAGGAGTTTGGCCTAGTGGTTAAAGTGCTTGCCTAGCATGCATGAAGACCCGGGTTCGATTCCTTGGTACCACATATATAGAAAAAAAAGCCGGAAGTGGTGCTGAGGCTCAAGTGGTAGAGCTCTAGCCTTGAGAAAGTCCAAGGACAGTGCTCAGGCCCTGAGCTCAAGCCCAGGACTGGCAAAAAAATGCTATAATATTATTCTTTCTAATTAAAACCCATTATGTATATTTACCATATTTTATGATTCATTTTTTCGTTCATTCATTCATTCAGGGGCATCTGGGCTGCTTTTATACTTTGGCTGTGATGTTAGATTCTTTCAAATTTTTGTGTGTGTTACCAATTTCCATCTTTGTAACTT
Source organism: Megascapheus bottae (assembly GCF_031878675.1). Classification (NCBI taxonomy): domain Eukaryota; kingdom Metazoa; phylum Chordata; class Mammalia; order Rodentia; family Geomyidae; genus Megascapheus; species Megascapheus bottae. Next base: position 28,342,465 of record NC_143520.1, read on the forward strand.
GAAATACTTCTAGCCTCTTGTGTTTCAGGAATGTCAATAGTAAACTTTAAACTCTTACAAAGCTTTACTTAAAAAAAGACATTGGTATTGACTGGCCCACAAGAATGCCACTATTGTATCCATGTTCATTGCACGATTATTTACCACAGAAATGATATGGAATCAACCCAGATGGCCCATAGTGGATGAATGCATCAAGAAAATATGGTACTATACACAATGGAACTTCTTAATTCCATCAGAAAGAATTGGATAGGGAAGGGGGAAAACAAGATGAGGGGTGGGGTTGGGGGAAGGAAATGGGGAACAAGACATGAGAAAGGGTATCAATGTATGTCAATTAATGCACCTCCTATCTGGCAAATATAATGTAACCCTTCTTTTAATTACAATAAAAATATATGAAAAAAAGAATTTTGTAAGAAAATGCAAAGACTTAGAAAAAAATTATATTGAGTAAAGTAAGCCAGACCCAAAGAAATATGGGCTACATAGTTTCTTTCATTTATAATAGCTAGAAGATGTTATAAATCTACAACTTATTCCAATGGGTAGTAAAAGACAAATAATTACACATGCACATAATTAAATAAACATCACGTGAAGCATTGTACAATGAGAACAAAGGAGAACTCATCTTCGAAGAGGATCACAACAGATAAGTAGCTAAGAGCATATGACCATATAAAGTGATGTTTATCAAAATGAACTCCAAGAAATAAAAACAAGAGGTTTTCCTATTTACTGTTTGAAGTTATTTCTTCTTTCTTTCTTTTTTTTCTTTGTTTTACTTCTTGTCACTGTTTTCTATTTCTGTACCTTTTGTCTTGTATTTAAGCTTACCTGATTTGGGAAAAGGAAGAGAAATCACAAACCATGGGACAAAGCATGAACCCATTCAAAAGTGATATTCACTAGTGATTATGTTGGAAACGAAGTTTTCAACTTGGAAAGGAAGGGGATAAGTGGGAAAAGAGAGAAAATTAGGGAATGGGTAACATTGGTCAAAAAGAAATGTGCTTATGTAAGTACCTTATTTAACTGTAATTTTGTACATTACCTTTACAATAAAAATTAAATTTATCCACTCATCAAAGGAGGGGCTTCTGGGTTGGTTCCATATCTTTGCTATGGTAAATAGTGCTGCAGTGAACATCGTTGTGCTAGTGGATTTAGTATGTCCTTGTTTCTGGATGATTGGGTAAATGCCAAGTAGTGGAATTGCTGGGTCATAGGGGAGTTCTATGTTTAGTCTTTTGAAGAACTGCCACACTGCATTTCATAGTGATTGAACAAGTTTGCACTCCCACCAACAGTGTAGTAGTGATCCCTCCTGGCCACATCCCTTCCAGCATCTGTTGTTAGATTTCTTGATTATGTCCATTCTAACTGGAGTGAAGTGGAATCTTAGAGTTGTTTTGATTTGCATTTCTCTTATGGCCAGAGATGTTGAGCATTTCTTCATGTGTCCTTAGGCCATGCTTATTTCTTCTTCAGAGAAGAGTCTCTTTAAGTCTTTGGCCCATCTTTTAATGGGATGGTTGTTGAGTGGATCAACAAGATGTGGTATTTGTACACAATGGAATTCTATGCTGCTGTCAGAAAGAACATTTCCCCATTTCTAAGGCAATGGAAAGACTTAGAAAAAAATCATATTAAGTGAAGTAAGGCAGACTCAAAGGAACATAGGGTTAATGGTTTCCCTCATTTGTCATAATCAGTAGAAATTTTGGGCTCTCCTAGCAGAGATTCACAATAGAAAAAAAACCTAGATACATAAGGCCATATAGAATGATGCTAAATGAAGGGACCTCCAGGATATAGAAACAAAAGCCATATAATGCGTGATTGTTGTCCTTAATGTACTGTTATCTCTCATGTCTTTTGTTGTCCCATAGTTATCTCATATTTTTACAGTATTTTACCTTGTTATCTGATATATTGTATATGTACATACTTGTTTATTTGAAATGGGATAGGGAATGGGGAAAACAAGGTGAGGGGTGGGGGGAGGGAGAGGGAAAAGGGGACCAAGACATGAAAAAGTGTATCAAAGTATGTGAAGTAATGCACCTTCTATCTAGTGAATATAATGTAACTACAATAAAAATTTATAAAAAAATTAAATTAAAAGTATATTAAAATAAAAAGAAAGAATATTGATAGCATATGTACAGTTACTCTTTCTTTCTGATGTTCCCTGTTAAGAAAGGCTGATTTTTTTTCCAGGGCCTAAAGTTTCTAATTTCCCTTACCAAATTGTCTCCTGTAGAACATTATTGTATCCACTGGGTGGCTGATTTCAATCACTTTGTTCCTACCTATTTCCTGGCATTTTCTCATACTGATCTTATAACTAATCTTGTCTATGTGCATATTTTCTGTTTTGTTGTATCACTGTAGATTATTTATCTCTTGAGCTATGTCAGAATTATTTTGCTTCATGGATTCTTTATTTTGTTTTATGTATATGCAAGCAGAAAACAACTGGAATTTTCTTCTTTGTCATCTTAGTCAAAGAGAAGTAATTTTTTGACATATTGTTTATACAACTAATAGGCAAAAAGTGTTTAGAACAATGGCTCTCCATGTGATTGTTAGATTTTATCAGTGCACTTTTTCATCCTTGAAAATGTTTATGAATCTCTATCACTAAGGCATTTAGAATAGGGAAGGGAGGAAAACAAGATAAAGGGTGTGGGTAGAAGGAGGAAAATGGGTACAAGACATGAGAAAGGGTACCAAAGTTTGTGAAGTATTGCACCTCCTATCTGGTGAATATAATGTAACCCTTCTATTAATTACAATAAAAATATATGAAAAAAACTTAAATAAAAGAAAATCAAGATTAATCTAAGACATTGCTAACACAATGGCGTACAAGATAATATGGTCCTTAACTCTCAAGAGATGATAAGAAGACTGACAAGTTTTTTTGTAAACCCTTTAGCAACCAATGTGAGTAAATCACACTTTAGGGCCTAGAGAAGAAGCTCTGAGAATCATTAATCCTCATGGTTGTAGTAAAAATGACAAGATGCTTATTATTCTTCACTTTATAGTTTCCTTACATATCTAATAGCAAGTAATATTTTTTTCTTCAGATGGTCTGGACAATAAACCTCAATTGTTTGTTTTCTGATTATTTTCAAGCAGTTTATAACTCCCATTATACCTTCTATCTGGCCTTTGCCTCCCTGTGATGAATCCTGTTTGATCATAGTGTATAATTTTTTTGATGAGTTGTTATAGACATTTGGCCAGTATTTTGTTGAGAAGTTTTGCATCGATGTTCATCAAAGAAATAGGTCTATAGTTCTCTTTCTTTGATGAATCTCTGTCTGGTTTGGGGGTGAGAATTATACTGGCTTCATAGAATGAGTTTGGTAAAGAACCTTCATTTTCAATTTTGTTGATGTGCCTGAGGAGTATTGGTGTGAGCTCTGCTTTGAAGACCTTGTAGAATTCAGCTGTGAATCCAACTGGCCCTGGACTTTTCTTAGGTGGACGTTCTCTTATTGCCATTTCTATTTCAGTGCTAGAAATAGGCCTGTTTAGTTGGGATAGTTCTTCTTGGTTCAGTGTGGGTATGTTAATGTTGACTAGGAATTCATCTATTTCTTCTAGATTCTCAAATTTGTTGGCATAAAGGTTTGAGAAGTATTCCCTCATTATACTCTGGATATTGGTAATTTCTGTTGTGATATTACCATTTTCGTCTGTGATTTTGTTTATTTCGGTATGCTCCCTTCTTTTTTTGGTAAGATTTCCTAAGGGTTTTTCAATTTTGTTAATTCTTTCAAAGAACCAACTCCTTGTTTTGTTGATTCTTTCTATAGTTTTTTTGGATTCCAAATCATTTAATTCTGCTTTGATTTTAATAATTTGCTTCCTTCTATTGGGATTAGTGTTGGTTTGTTGCTCTTTTTCCAGGAGCTTAAGGTGACACATTAACTTGTTGGTTTGTGATTTTTCTAACTTGTTATAGGCACTCAGCGCTATAAATTTTTCTCTGAGTACTGCTTTTGCCGTGTCCAAAAGGAGCTGGTATTTTGTGTGCTCCTTATTGTTAAATTTCATAAACTGTTGGATTTCTGTTCTGATCTCTTTGATGACCCATTGGTGATTCAACAATGTGTTGTTCAATCTCCATGAGTTATAGGGTTTTCTTTGGTTGCAATGGGTGTTCAGTTCTAATTTGATGCCCTTTTGGTCTGAGAGAGTGGAGGGAATAATTTCAGTGTTTCTTAATCTGCCCAGGTTTGTTTTATGGCCTAAAATGTGGTCTATTTTGGAAAATGTTCCATGTGCTGGTGAAAAAAACATATATTGTGTTATAGCTGGGTGGAATATTCTGCAGATGTATGTTAGATCTAGTTGGTCTATACAGTTGTTTAATTCTAAGGTTTCTTTGTTGAATTTATGCCTGGTTGATCTGTCCATAGGTGAGAGTGGTGTGTTAAAGTCACCAACAATCATTGTGTTTCTATCTATGTATGGTTTCAGTGAAAGTAAAGTTTGCTTGATTAAGCTCAGAGCTCCAGAATTAGGTGTGTAGATATTTGGGATGGTTATGTCCTCCTGGAGCAAAGATCCCTTTAGTAGTATGTAGTAACCTTCTTTGTCTTTTCTCACTAATTTTAGTCTGAAGTCTATTTTATCTGATATGAGAATGGCAACTCCACCCTGTTTACAGGGACCATTAGCTTGATAAACTTTATTCCAACATCTCACTTTCAAAAAATGTTTTTTTTGGGTAAGATATGTCTCTTGAAGACAGCACAATGATGGATCTTGATTTTTGATCAAACTATATAGTCTATGTCATTTAATTGGAGATTTAAGTCCATTGATATTGAGAGTCTGGATTGAGAAATATTTATTAGTTCCTGCCATTTTTAAAAGCTTTCATTAGGGCCTATGTCTTGCCAGTTCTTGTGGTACTTAGATGGTATGAGTTTTAGGTGTCATTTCTTTCTCTGTATTACATTTGTGTTGGTTTTCTATGTGTAGAACATCTTTGAGAATTTTCTGTAATGTTGGTTTGGTTGCTACATAATGTTGAAGCTTTTCCCTGGAATGGAATGTTTTGTTATTGTTCCCTAATTTATGAATGAGAGCTTAGCTGGGTACAGTATTCTTGGTTGGTAGTTATTTGACTTCAGGGCATGACATATATCCTTCCAATCTCTTCTTGCTTGCATGGTCTCTGCTGAGAAATCTGGGGTTATTCTCATTAGTTTGCCTTTATAGGTGATTGTTCTCTTCTCCATGGCTGCTTTTACGATCCTTTCTTCGGTCTCTCTTGGTCTAATTCGGATTATAATGTGGTGCTGGGCTGTCCTTTTCTGGTCAGATCTGTTTGGGGTTTTAAAAGCTTCTTGTATCAGAATGGGCCTGTCCTTCTGGATATTTGGGAAGTTCTCTGAGATGATTCCCTGAAATAGATTTCCAGTACCATTGATCTCTTTCTCCAGACCCTCCTCAATACCAATTAGCCTTAAATTAGGCTTCCTAATTGTATCTTGGACCTCCTGAAGCGTTTTCTCATATTTTCTAGATTTGAATTGACTCATTTTCTGTTCTTTCTCTATAACAACTAAATTATCTTTATCCCTGGAAATTCTCTCTTCTGCATTGTCTAACTTGCTATCAAAACTTTCTACTTTATTCTTCATCTCCCTTGCTTCTAATTGCCCATTTTTGATGCCTTGCCTCTCTTGTTTTAGATCATGTATGGATTTCTTTAACTCCTTGATTTCCATTTGAGTGGTTAGCTCAGCATCTTTATTCTCTTTGGACATTTGTTGTGTTCAGTCACCTTTTTGTGAATTCTATGAATTCGTCTATTTTACTTTGAAAAACCTTTATTATGGCTTCTCCTTTTTAACATACCACCTTGTTTAAGGTTCCACTTGTTTAGCTATGGCTTCCTCCCTTATCTCTTTATGTTTTCGCACTTTTCATTAATGATGTTTACCAATTGCGTTTGTATAGCACTTGGAAAACTCTACTCTAGATTTGCCCCTGACTGTTCCATTGTCTGTTTATGTTGGGTGGGGGATGTTATTCCTTGATTTGACATCTCAGCATCTTTGTTTTCTTTGGATATTTGTTGGAGTTTGGTCACCTTTTTGTTTGTGGATTCTACAAATTCGTCCATTTTTCTTTGAAAAATCTTTACTATGGCCTCCTTTATGGCTTCCCCTTTTTCACATATCACCTTGTTTATGGTTTCCTCTTGTTTAGCTATGGCTTCCTCCCTTATCTCTTTCTTTATGTTTTCACACTTTTCATTAATGATGTTTATCAATTGCATTTGTTTAGCACTAGGAAGACTCTCCTCTAGATTTGCCACTGACTGCTCCATTGCCTGTTTATGTTGGTGGGAGATGCTATTCCTTGATTTGACATTTTTCTTGAGTTTCTTGTTCTGTCCATTTGAAAATGGAAGCAAGATTAATACTAAACAAGATTATAATTTTTCAGATATAACCGGCCTAAACCTTTTTAGTTGGCTGACAATAGATGTTCGCACTTTTAGATTGGTAATATCACTCTCTCTTTCTCTTTGTGCACTTACATACAAATCTAATACAAGCACAGACTACCGATTTATGACCAAAAAATTAAGCCCCTCAATCTAATCTCTATTTTATTAAGTCCCTCTGGACCTAGATTATAGTTGAACACCTAGATACATAGCATTGCTCAACAACCATCAAATGTAGATCCTTGCATTATAAGAGTTGAAGGATGAACAGAGGACCAGAGATAGAAAAATAATATGAAAGACAACAGGGAGGTAGGAAAAGAATAATGCAGGAATGTAAGGTTATCATAGTAATGAAGAAAAGGTATCGTGTAAGGGCAACTGACCTAACGTGATACACAGGTAGAATATTTGAGTAGAAAGTTTAGATGAACTTAGATAAAAATTACAAAAATAAGAAGAGTAATAAGAAGAATATATAGAGAAAAGAAGGAAGTATTTGAAGGAGATTTCAATGATACAAATTTTAAAAAGAAAAAAGAAATAAAACAACAACAAAATAAAACAACACACACATACACACACACACACACACACACAAAACAAAACAAAAAAAGAAAAGGTAGGGGGAAATTCCTCACTATTGTGAGTTCTTACCCAAGAGATACTAGGGTTGAGAACCAGGAGTTTAAATAGCAGGTGACTGTATCAATATAGATATCATTTTTATTCAGAACTGTCACTGCGCTTCTAGGAATGACCACAGTGACAGAAGGAATGCGTGAAAAGACAGGAGGAAAAAAAAAGGAATGAATCATATTATTAGAAAAAAAGGTGTAAGTAAAATGGCAAAGAGAAAATAAGAACACCTAAAAATGCAAATGAAAAGGGGTAGAAGAACACAAAAAAAAGAAAGAAGAAAAAAGGTATTCTTCAATTTTTTGTGGGGTCGAGTGCAGGATAGGAAACTTGTGTCTCCACTAAATTCGGGATCCAAACACTTCACAAAGTCTTTTTCTCTTGTGATTTGGCTTTGCAGTTTTTCGAATCAGATAGCTTGATTGGGAAAACAAAGCTGAAAGATCCGCGGGCAGCTTTGTTTACCAGGTCTGAGGCTGGCGCAGGGGACGGACTTCAGCAGCACTGGGGCCGGATTTCTGGCTAAGGGAAATCCTTTTCCAGTTAGAAAGATGGCATTTCCAGCATCATCTCTCAGGCTCCAATTGCTTTGGCTGAGTCTTTGCCCACAGTCACGATGGTGCTGCTCTCAGCTTATGGGGGAGGGGGTTCCCTCCCAATGCCATTCTGCAAGCAGAAGTGGAAACTTCTCCTAGGAGGTACTCACAAATTGCTGGATTATCCAGTTCCATGAAGCTGGCAGGTCCGTGCATGGCCGGGTGTCAACTCTGGGCTCACGCAGGCTCTGTGTGGCTCTGTCTGCAGCCAGTGGATCTGCACAGCCTTGAAACGCTGTCTGCTAGGCAGCTAGTGGGGCTCCTCTCTGTCTTCTCACGCAGGTATTCTGCCTTTTTCCTCTCTGACTGAGATCTGTGTGGCGCTAAAGCTTACTTAGAATCAATTTTTCTTAAAGAACTGTCCCCTATGCTGCCAGAACTTGTATCTTGGTGGGAGCTCAGAACGACTCACACTGAACCACAACCATCTTCCGCTGATATCCCAAAAATTCCACTCTTAAGCATATTCTTATGAGAAATGACAGTACAATATCCACAGGAAAAAAAAAATCTTGGTTTTTGGATGTTCATAGCAGCATTAATTATCACAGCCAAAATGAAAACAAACCAAATGTCCATTTAATAATGAATGGCTAAATAAAGTATAGTTTTATTTATAAATGGAATATTAGTCAAGTACATAAAGGAATGGAGGGTATGGTACAACATGGATGGAACTTCCAAAACACATTATATAAAACATAGACACAAAAGTTTACATCTTTTGTAATTCTATTTGTATGAGACTTCTAGCAAAAAAATATTTATCAGGTACTGAAAGGAGTGGGTAAGGAAGAATTGTTGAATAGTATATACTTTCTTACATTAATAATACAAATCTGAAGAAATTAAATAGTAATGAGAAATTTGTTGTGAATAAGGCACTCAAATGTGCACAAGGAATTAATGATTTTATTTGTAGATTGTGAATTACATTTCAATTTCTTAAAACTGCAGTATATTTATACAGAATTACTTAGATAATGTGTATTATAAATCTTCTAAATTTAGTTACAAAATTTTATGATTTCTATCACACTGTACAATATAACCCTTTAAAATGGGGATAGTTTTATGAGAATTTATAGAGGAAATGTTGCTGTACTGAATCTATGCTAAATAAGTACTCACATAAGAACATTAGGATAGGTAGCTTGAATTAGGTTTTCTATCACTGTTGATAACAGCTCATTGCTATTTCTCCCTTTTGTTTTGGCTCTATTATTAGTGTTATGTTCATTATATGTTAGGTTTTTATTGCCTTTACTTTAATTTATCTATTTAAAGATTTGATTATGACCTAACAATAAACTACAAAATTGTAAGACATGTGTATTTTAAAACCAAAAAGCTTTAAAAATATCTTAATTCAGGGCTATGAGTTTGGACTAATGGTAAAGTGCTTGCCTAGCTTGCATGAAGATCTGGGTTTGAGTCTTCAGTACTATATACATAGAAAAAAACTGGAAGTGGTTCTGTGGCTCACATGGTAGAGCACTAACACTGAGAAAGCCCAAGGACAGTGCTCAGGCCTTGAGTTCAAGGCCTCAGGATTGACAAAAAATATATCTTAATTCATAAAATACAATCTTTTGAGCCCATGAAGTCATTCTAGCAATATTGGTCTTCAGGTCTTCAGGTTATATGTGTTTCTTTGGAGAGTTTTGATCGACACTACTTTTTTCCAGGTTTTGAAAAAATGTGTGTGTTAAAACTAAAAAACAACATAAACCAATATTCAGATTTCATTATTACCTATGATTAATTTGCAGAACACAAAAATACTTTTACTACAAACATACATAGAAAGAAGATGAAGAAAAAGAAAACTAGAAGGGATAAAATAGGATGAGCAGTTCAAAGAAGAGGAGAATGTGACAAAAATGGAGCATCTCTTCAAGACATCTCTATCATACAAGTCCACCATGAGCATTCACTTGGTTAAAACAACAATCCAGATTTTGTGGATGAGTATAATTTCTAATTTTGTTGTGTGTTATTGATTAATTTGTTTTCTGTTTGTCAGGCTAGGAATTATTTTATTTTATTCTTTTAGCCAGCATTAATACACATTGAATACCAGAAGAACATCTACTTGGGATATGCAAAATCTCATATCATGGGAACCAGATGCACTTCTTTAAAATGGAGTACAAAAAAAAAAGCCTGGGGAGATTAACAGTAACTCTTTTCTGTGCTTATAAATAAGTGGGGAAAATGGATATAAAATGTATTACCATGTAATAAGAAATCTTGTTGAATGTATATTAATAAATTAACAAGATAATACATTTTTTAGGTGAAAAGGGACTTGGAACCCAAGGAGTATATCATATCCTAAAGCATGCTTTCTGTTTTCCCCATCATGAGAAATACTTTTGATAGAAACCTGCCTCTTCAAGTGGAACTATGCTTCTTATAGAACAATCTCTTAGTAGGACCCGTGAGCCAGAAACCAAAGGATCATTCCTTTTTGTTTTTTTTTTTTTGCTAGTCCTGGGCCTTGAGCTCATGGCCTGAGCACTGTCCTTGGGCTTTCTCAAAGCTAGAACTCTACCACTTGAGCCACAGCACGACTCCTGGCTTTTTTCTATGTATGTAGTACCAAGGAATTGAACCCAGGCCTTCGTGCATGCTAGGCAAGCACTCTACCACAAGGTCAAACTCCCAGCCCCAGGATTGTTCCTCTTTGATTTCCCATCAGAATGTGATATCAATGTTCTTTCGGGAAGTAATCTTAAAGAATGCACATTTTAATGTGCTATTTAGAATATTTTCACTCTTGTTTTAAGTGGTCAACTTTTTACAGATGTATATTCTGCTCTACTAACTAGACTGTGGTTTCAGTGAGAACAGAAATAGTCCATAATCGATTTGCTGTTTCTTGTTTCATTTTTTAGAGCATGGAAGTATAATGTAATAAATGCTCACTAAATTAAACAGCAACCTTCAATTTTCAGGTTTTTTTTCTTTTTTCTGCCTTAGCAGAAATATATATATATATATATATATATATATATATATATATGAAGTATTGAATGGTCGTAGTTTCTTTGGCAGATTTATCAAATATTCACATAGTAGTCAGTCACCAATATATCAACAGATTTAAACAAATTCATGTAATCTCTTCAGTAATCTTCTTACATAAGTTCTAGTACTATGATTCCTATTTTACAGATTAAGAATTTGAAGCCTAGAGAAATATTACTGTCAATAAAAAGATAGCAGATCCAGAAATCAGACATAGGCAGTCTGCTATAGAATCTTTATTTTTTCCAGCCATTATATTTTGCTTCTTTATTTAGCCATGACATGTGATTATGAGGTTTCTCTTAACCTTACAGTGGTTTTGGCTACTAAGAATACATACCCTATATTCAGTTATCGACAATACTAACCCTGAGATCTCCTGGACAGTTTGCTTCCCATTTAATATGGAACATATTTGTAAAAACATTCCAAGAGTTCACTCCATCTTTCCAATCCCCATCTTGTTAACAATTACCACTATTTCTTTCATACCGCTAAATTGCAGTACTGTAAAATCATTGGCAAGGCTACCTATCCTGGTCCTTTTCAGTTGTTATTTAGTTTTTAGGATACACATTTCCATCTACATTTTTTGCCTCTATTCTCTTGGCTCTGTGTTCAGTGCTGATACCTTTTGTCAGAAAATAGAACACTAACAATATCTATCTTGGCATCAGTATTAGGTCATATAAAAGCAGGCCTGCATTGGGCTCTCTGTCTCTCCATTACAGCTGTGATGGGAAATCATCATTGCCTCCCAGTCAGCTTCCAGAAACTAACCAGCACCTCCAGCCAAGCTGTCCTGAAACAGGAGTTCACCATGAGGATCTGCATTGACAAAAAGGAGTCTTTTAATGTCTCTTCTTCACTAATACAAAAAGTTCCATTGTAAAAATATTGCCATCTCATTCTCTGCAGCCAGCCAGCCAGCCACAGGATGCCCATTATGCATCTCTAATTATGACAGCATCTGTGTCATGTGTATAGATTAGACATAGGTGAGTAAAAAATGTCCAGGAGAGTGTAGGAATAATCTTATAGAATTTGCTCCATATTGAGAATGGAAGAGGAAATGATCTAATAACTCCCCAAAACTGGTTTTGCTTTGAGAGAAATAAAAATAAACAACGGTTACTGTATTGAAATTGAGCATCTCTCAATGTAGACTGGAGAAACAGAAAGCACAGAAGACTAGCCCAATGCCATGGTTATGTAGGCCAGCTTATTTTGCTTGCCAGCATAGATATGTATTGAGGGTCAACCAATTGTATTGTCTATTAACTATAGAGTCTTCAGAAGAAAATTTGCATGAATTTCTTGCCCACCAACCTGCTGATCTTGATTATCTTTTAAAGGTAATTACACTAACATGATAGCTGGTATGAATGCTTTTCAGTGTTTACCTTCAAATCTCAGGTTGTCTGAAATTACTAATAGCAACCAAAAACCTTAACTATAAACGTCTGTCCTTCTATATTATGTGTACAGAGAACAAGGATGAGGATAGACAAAGAGACACATCCTATCCACTCTACAAATAATTACTGAATGCATACCAAGAATTGTTAAGAAAAACAATTAGTCATTGATAGCTCTCAGAAAACTTCCATCATTTAGTAGACAAGTCAAGAAGCATGAACAGATAGTTATGACACGTATCAGAAATGGTGTCCTAGAAACTATGGTGCCAGGACACTATGGAAAAGTAGAGTGGGAGCATATCTCAATATTCAGGGACAAAAGGAGTCTACAGTGGACTTCGACTTCCTAAAAGAGTCAAGGTCTTTGAATGTATTACTGTGTATCCCTATTATGGATTCACCGCTTAGGGAAATTATGCTAAATATGTTGACATGCTTAATATTGTTCCTTTAATATCCCATTGGTTGTTTTACTCATTTTTTGCCAGTCCTGGGGCTTGAACTCAGGGCCTGACCACTGTGCTTGGGTTTCCTTCAAGGCTAGTGCTCTATCACTTGAGCCACAGCACCATTTCTATGTATATTTCTATGTATGGGTTGATAAAACCTGGGTTTTCGTGCATGCTAGGAAACCACTCTACAGCTATGCCAAATTCCTGGCCCCCCATTGGTTGTTTTGATTTTGTAATTGATAGCATTCTCTTGTTCATAATCTGGTTGAAATTATTGCTAAAATAACATCAATGAGGCAATCTCCTTTTTCCTTTTGTGAGAATGTCTTTCTTACCTGGATTCAGTGTTGTCTCTGTCTGGTTAGTTCACATTATTTTTATGTTTATGTTAATAATCTATCACACACATACATGTATACATGTTTCCCCCACCAGAGTGGGATATACATTCCTTAAACAGTGGTTGAACATGAAATGGACATAAACTGGAAAAGGAAAGAGAGTTAACAGAAGAGCAAACAGCCAATTTTAGTGGAAATAGCTCTGGATATAGAAAATAATAGCTGCATTTATTTTTCAATTCTCAAAACTTTTGGCTGTTGTTTTAAATAAAAAGTCCAAGCTATGCTTTCCATTACTGTCTCTGGTGAAATAAAGAGGCCAAATGGAGACACAAACCAAGGAAAATACAGGAAATAAATAAAAAGCTTAGTTTATAACCTAAAAGGGCCAATTGCAAGGCACTGCCTTAAGTTCTTTCTGTACATTTTAAGATGCTTAATGAGCATGAACACACTGTCTGATAAAATGAATACTACTATGATCTTCCTCAGTTTATTAAAATGCAAACATGGAAAGATGCAGAAATATGCTCAAGGTTGGGCAAAGATGAACTAGCAGGGCCAAGGTCTGAAGCTAGTTAGGCTGGCTCTAGAATCTAAGCAGGAAGAAGTACACAAGGTGTTGGTGCAGTAAGTCCTCCAGGGTCAGCAATAGGAGTGCCCCCACAGAAAATGCCATAGGACATACCTGGAGCCAGGGACGAAGAAGGGGGTCAGGAAATGGCTTGTATTCTCTTTTGGGAACTTTTAGAGAATTCGACCAATCAGTCTTTACCCACGGCTGGTTTGCTTCTTCAATTTATTTTTTATACTCTTTTTTATACTGTTGGCAAGACTTTACTTCTAACTTTACTATTCCTGATAGGCTTTGAAATACACTACCTTATAAAACTAACTATATATATTGTGTATGTGTAGGGGTGACATATTACACAGGAGAGCTCTGAAAATGAAGCACTTACTAGAATTGATAGGTTATCATTTAGGGACCTTTAATCACTTGCATTTAAACCTACACATCTGTGCTGCTTTGTTAAAAATAAGCTTAGAGCTCAGAAAACCAGTTAATGCTTCTGCATATATCCTCATAATGGAATTTACATAAATTGATTTCAGTCTTTCTTCCTCAAGTTTTGGCAATTATTTCTCCAGATAATTTGTTTTATTTTTTACAAACCTAGAATAATCAGAAAGATTTTCACTACATGCAATAAAGGAAATATAGCACTTAGAACATAAGCTACAATATTGCTAGTACATTAGAAGAGTATAATAAGTATTAGTTTTTATACTATTATAACTAATTACAGCAGCTTGGATTTGATAGTTCCATATAAACATGGATTATGTTTACAGGAAAATTTTAGAGAGCATATTTTTTTCATCTTTTGATTGCAGACACACCTTTATATTAGCCAGCTTTGGTAGCATAAGGAAAATTCTCTGAACAATGCACAGAAGAACAGTTTGTTTCAGGGTGACAGATGCTGCAATCAAATTTCTTCTAATTAACCAGTTTCAAAACCCACTCATTCATAAACTGTCACTATTATCAGCGGGACAAATATGTGTCTCAAGCATAATGTTGACAATAATATGCCAGTCAGTTATGTCCCCATACCATAGCCTTCGCTTGACCAAAGGATCCCTCTGCAATTCAGAGCAGATGGAACCCAAATTATACCCATCAGAACCATTGGGGATCTCAGACCTGAAACCAGGACAACACAGTGCAGGGCATTGTTCTTGTTTATTAAGGGAAGAGACGATATTTAGCAAAGGATTTTTATATCACACACGCACACACACACACACACACACACACACACACACACACACACAGTGCCTAGATATGACAAAGAAGGATTAGTGTTGACTTAACCTCAAATGCTACTGTCTCAGGATTCAACAGAAAGAACCCAGAACTTACCTGGAATCATCTACCTTAGTCCCTCCTGTCCTCTAGCCATAGCCTCTCCTTATTTAGCCATGAAAGGACACTTTTTGTGTTGATTACTACAGACTCAGATCCCCCCTTCTCTCCTCCCCAGTCCTCTCAAAAAACCCTTCTATGCTTAAAAGGAGTCTGGAAAATATTAATTTTAATTTGGGGAAAGACTTTTTAAATGGCTGTCAGAAGTACATTAAAGTAGAAGGAAAAGATGAATTGAATACAGCCTCAATTTTCACAGTTTTTTATCAGGGCAGAAAAAAAAAGCACACACAGAAAAGAAAACGTTGTTTTCTGGAAAGCATTATTCATTGTCATTGTAATGAGTAATTCTCAATTCTCTCCCTTTTTTCTTTTCCTTCTGCCTAAGGGCCACCTTTTGTCACAGTATACTTTGCATATTAAGTAGGGGAAAATAATCTTAATAAATGCACAAAAGAATATGTTTTGGGTAGCAAACGGGCATTCTTGCTTAAAGTCTATCATGCATTTAGATGGATATTTAACCTTTACATTTAGCCTTTTTTCTCTTGAAACAAAATCAGCTTATGCACTATAGTTTTTTCTTACTTTTCTTATCTAATTTCAATGATATCGAATGAAAATACATAATAAAGACATGCATAAGTATAGATCCATTTTCAGTAGTGCCATTTTGGAAAGTCTCTACCATTGTAATGAACTAGAGTTCTTTAAATATTGGCCTTGTCTTCCAGAAATGACACTGTGCAATTTTGCTGTTTGGGGGTCTTTAATTTCTGAATTTTAGCATTTATTGCTATTCGTAATAAAATAACAGATATCATTTGTGGGGAATCTATAAGGCCAGACACCATGCTTTTTTTTTCAATCCCTAGTGTTCCTGATAGCTTACAAAAAGAATAATAGTAAATTCCACTTAGGAGCCCAAGACAATAAAGCTCTGAGGAGTTAAGTAAGTAGCATAAGGCCTCAATGATACTAGGATTTTTACATTTCCCTTGGAACTTACCTTGGACCTCATTGTGCTACATCCCGCTGTCTACCCTCCAAGACAGACTCTCAATGATACACTTTTTATGATGAATCTGCATTCTAAATTCAGTGTTAACTGTTGTTCCTCATGGGTGGCATCTGAACACTTGAAATACAGCCAGCTCAACTGAAGAAGCAAAGTTTAACTTTTATTTAATTATCTTCAATTTCCGTTGCCATGGGTGCATAGTTGCTAATATACTAGAAAGAATGACTCTAAATCAAAACGTATTTGAAAATCAGAGGGCACTTTAGTATACCGAGATAGGATCAATCTTGGGCTGAATGGACATTGATTGATGTCACTTTATGCATTTCTTTTCCAGTGAAATTCATTCAGGGTTGGTGTGAGGCTTCATGACAAATTCCTTTCTATATTGAGAGTGCAGAAGGTTCCCATCTTTCTCAATTATCCCCACCTTGAGTCTGCACATAGAAATGGTTGAGTCTGCTATGTCTTAGGCCACTTATTAGCACCATGCTCACAGACATCATCTATCACCCAACCTTTCCTTTTGTTCACCAAAATACCATCTGCACGAAGAATAACTCACCTTCACCATTAGTTTTCCAAAGGGTGAGACTCTTCAGAACTCCTGAAAGATGATCATTTCCTCTTCAAAATATTGTTAAAAGTTAGCTACTGATATCAGTTTAGTTTAGATATTAGAGTTTTATAACATGACTTACATTTTCTGTATGTCTACTCTGATTCAAAAATATGCCTCATTTAACTGTCATCATAGTTTTGTGAGTTAAAGTTAATATACTACTTCCCACATGGTATAAATGAGGTATTTATCTGGTTAACATCAAGGTCTTCAATTCTTTTCATTTCTCTGCCCTTTCTTTAGCTCTCCAAGTTGGCAGTTGTTTCCAACCTCTGCAGTGTGTTTTTCTTAGTTATGGAGAATATTTATGGCACAAAAAAGAGAAGCAAGTAGACATAGCAATCACAACTCAAAACTTATCTAGATCAGTGTTGGCAGATCAAGGAGAATGTGTCAAAGTTAAACCCCAATTGAACTTATTTGTATTAAAAATGAAATATGATTACTGCTAAAGATAAACTGCTGAGCTCACATCAATGACAATAAAATTAGATTAGCAGAAAGATGAGATTTGATTAACTACTTAGGATCATCCATCAAGATTGCATGTGTTAAATTCAATTGTATTAGTTAAGGTAAAAACAATCACCAATCTAAAGTTGTGTTCTTAGTATGTATCCCAGTAGTGGAACATTTGTGAATCATTTTTGGTTGAATTTAAAGGTTTAGAAAAATCCTTTCTCCAAAGTCTTGCAATAACAAAGAAGAAAGCAACCCATGACATAGTTCTCAATTGTATCCAGGAGGAAAAAAAATACATGCTGATAACAAGGAACAAACTTGCATTTGCATTGGGATTAAATTCTAGGATTTATGGTCTCTTTAAAAGAGAATTATGTCATCACAAAACTATATCTCAGTCCTCTACATTTGTAGTTTTCATGAGAAAGTAAAAGAATGAAGTAATTAGTCTTTGGATCTTAAGTGCTATTGGAACTATAGATACATTTTCCCACTTAAAGTTTTACTTATACAATGTTATTCAATGGTCTGTGTGTCTTTCTCTGTGTATGTATGTATATGTCTGGTTCTGTGTCAATATATACTTTTAAATTCTATTTACATGACCTTAAAAGCTACACACAAGAACCATATTTTAAGTTGATTGTCCTTGACCAATTTTTCCATATAATATTTTTTATCATGGGATTAAAATGTTAGCTGTTTCCCAATCTTATAGATTACATTTACAATGTATAAGACTGACTCCCTTAGTCTAATTCCCTAAACAGTGATAAGAAGGCATTTCAGAGAACCACTGTGGAATTTTTTCTCAGAGTCTGTGAGAATGATTTCCCTGCATACCAACTAATCTTATTTTCCCCACAATTCTGCCTTCAACAATGTGGTTGTGACTAGTAATGGCTTTGCACCCTTCTTTTTCCTATGTACAGGCTTCACATCTGGGAGCATTCAGAGTCTGTCTAGGGAGCTATTGCAAATGAAGATAAATTGACAGTGTGTCTAGGGAGCTCCAGTCAGAAATGCAATTTTCAAGAAGAGGGTGACTAGCCTCCAAAAGTATTCATGTCAATGAAACATGACAGGTGTCACCAAGAACAGAGATCCCAGGCAGGAAGAAATTAGAGCCTCTCATGTCCCTACTCTTCTATGGTTTCCTAATTGCAATTGTTGGCCTTAATTGATGCTGGTGCCATTTTTGATCAGGTAGAACTATCTTGAGTGCCTTACATTTCCAAAGGGCTCGACATTCTGAGAATCACAGCATGTTCAGATCAAATTTGCTTTCAACATGCCATGTTCAAGAATTATCTTCCTGAAGGTCATTAATGAAAACAGCCTGGCAAATCTTTTGCCTCCTAAAACTGCACTCACTGCCCAGGACCCCATTCTTGCCATCTTCCTCCAGCTGTGAGGGATTGCAGAATGTGATAAGATACTGTGCATCCTGAGCGTGGGGATCACACATATATTCCTGAAAGCCATGTTTTCCCCTAAGTGACATTTGTTCTCCTGTACTTGTGCAATGGAAGCAGTTACTTTTAACATATTCTTTACTGGTTTGAATGAGAACAAGGGAATTTGGATTACAGACTTTCTTCAATGATTTTGGATGTAGTAAATATAATACCCGACCTTCTTTACTTTTTTGAGCTTAGATTTGCCTAAGTGGAAAAATATACTCTCAAGAGCCATTGGTTTTGGGGCTGAGAGCATTGCCTAGTCATGGAGTATTTGCCTAGCATGCACAAAGCTGGGTTCAATTCCTCAGTACCACATACACAGAAAAAGCCAGAAGTGGTCTGTGGCTCAAGTGGCGGAATGCTAGCCTTGAGCAAAAAGTGCCTAAGCATAGTGTCCAGATTCTGACTTAAAGCCCCACGTCTGGCAAAAAAAAGAACCACTGGTTTTACAAAACATAGTAAATATATAGCTCAGGGAATATGCTATTCCATTAACCATAGGTGATCCTCTGTTAGGTCTGATGAAGACTCACACAATATACAAGGCAGTTGCTACCTTTTTCTGCTATGGAAGTTTATAGGTTAAAACTCTTTCAGTATTGAAAGAAACCTTATTATAAATGAAAAGTGAGAGTGTTGGAGTAAAATGATATGTTCCCCTGGCTATTGGCTGAGTATTTTTTTTTGCCAGTCCTGGGCTTGAGCTCAGGGCCTGAGCACTGTCCTTGGACTTTCTCAAGGATAGAGCTCTACCACTTGAGCCTCAGCACCATTTCCAGCTTTTTTCTATATATGTGGTACCAAGGAATCGAACCCTGGTCTTTGTGCATGCTAGGCAAGCACTCTACCACTAGGCAAAACTCCTAGCCCCTGGCTGAGTTTTTTTAATCTGCATTACTTGTCATGTAAAGAGCAATGGACACATCTATCAACAGCAATAAAATCAATTACCAGTTCATTAGTTCATTATCATTATCATTATTGTGTTAAGCAGTATCATTATATAAAATATTACACATGCTTTAGTCTTTCATTTAATCACAAATATCTATCTCCCATCTAAGGTATATATATATATATACATATATATATACATATGCAACATACCTTCTGACATTATAATTCAAACTTTTGAGATTTGTGGCTGTCTGAACAGTCATTATAAGACAGCTTTTCTTAATACTTATTGATGTCAAAATAATTGCCTGTTTTAACAAATTAGATCTTTTAGAAAAAAATAGATACTTTACCTGTTAAATAAAAGAGAACCCAAACTAGTAAAAACGAATTGTTCAAATATAAAATATACTTCATCTGCAAGAAAAATTTGGAACTATATTTAGCTTGGTACAGCTGCCTAGTTTTCCTGAAAAGAATAATCTTTCTTACCTGGTACCAACGACATCCCATACATAATGAAGTCTGCAAACTGCTTTTGAATATCCAACAGGTGACTGAGGGGAAAATGCCAAAATTTTGCCCACCCTGGATACATTTGCCTTGAGTGATTGTTTTTGCCAAGTTTCAAGTTCTTTGCTCTGATTTCCTGTCATTTCCAGCGCTCAGTGGCTTCCTTTTTTTATTGTTGGGATAATGTATAGAAGGGTTATAGTTACATTGATCAGGTAGTAGGTGTATTACTTCTCACTCCGTGATACCCCTTCTCATGTGGCTTATGTGAGTCAGCTTTCCAACACTGTAACAAGAGCTTGAGAAATGCCACCTTACAGTGGAGTGGTTTATATTGGCTTATGGGCTTGTTGGTTTCAGTGCATGATCAGTTATCTCCTTGCTTTGGGGCCTGTGGTAAAGCAAAACATCATAGTGAGGAGCATATGGCCCAGCAAAGCTGCTTCCCCATGGAAACCAGGAGCAAAAGAGAAAGGTTAGAAGGGGCAGGGGTCTCAATAGCCATTTAAAGGGCACACCCCCAGCCATCTAAACTCATTGAAGCTTCCACCACCTCCCAATAGTAACAAACTAAAAGATGTGAACTCTTAGAGGGAAGTAATGTCTCCCACCTCCTTTTTCAGGAAACTGAGCTGGAAGCAGTAAATTCCTTGCACAATGAAGTTTCTCTAAAAATAATAGGAAACCCATTCGGTACGTGTTTAAAAGCATATACTGAACATTTACAGACACTTTAAATTAGAGAAATGAGGCTCTTAAATCTTTTTAAAATAGACATGTGAAAATAACATTTTACATCACTCTAAAGTGTGCCTGCTGTCCCCTCCACCCTCAGATAAGGGACAATACAGACTTTCAAGATATTTAAAATACATATTAACTTCAGAACTCACCAGGAAGAGAGAAATACTTTGGGGAGTGAGTGGTATTCAAGACAGATCGTCATTACTCATCTGTGGAGACAAATGAGCTTTCTGATAAGGCAATGCATGCACATCTGGGTCTGCCAGATGTTGAGTTCAAGCCCTTTCCAAATACTCTGGCCTTGCTTCCTGTGCGTCTTCCCTTACTTATTTTGATTTTATAAGAGATACCCTTTTAACAAAGTATGTTTTGACATTTTAAAACATGCACATGTAAAAATGAGCTACAAAATGACAAGTTAACAGGTAATTGCACATAGAAGCTCTGGTATGTCCTGCTGGCACCGAGTGAAATTGATTCTTTAATGATTAAAAACAGATAAAGCTTATGAATCATTCTGAACATATCAAACTCAGAATTATGTGTTTCAGGTTCATTGTTTTATTTAATTTTGATGTAAATCATTTTGTCATGCTTTTTATTGATGAAGAAGCTAACAGTTTGAAAGGAAAATTCCTAGGTAGATTTTGTACCCAGCTAGTGACATAACAACACAGACTCCATAAAATCCAAATAAAGAACTTTAAACAACAACAAAAAAAAAACCCTCCAGTGCCTATATTAATAAAATACACACAGCAGAAATGAAATAAAATCTATTCTCTTGTGCAGGTTCCATAGTGATGATCCAAAACAGTGTCTTAACGTGTCCCATCTTTATTTAATGGACATGCAAAGTAGACTATTATCTTTCATTTCTTTAAGGATACATATGTAAGAAATGATGCCTGATATCTCTGACATACTTATCTCCTACAAGAGACTACACTGATAGCCTTAACTTTCTGGTTCCTAATAAATAAATTGAATATTTATCATAGTTCCTTTGTGTTTATAAAATTGTTATTTGAGCCTACAGAATTGTTCTTGCTATTTAAATTATTACAATTATTAAAGATAAGAAAGACTACTGAGAAGTAGAGCTGTAGTTTATGTGGTAGAGCACCTCCCCCATGAGCATGAAAAAGATGAGACACCACCCAGTACCTAGGATTTATAGTACACACACACACACACACACACACACACACACACACACACACACCCCTATGGGTGGTTTTCATTTTATTCAATTTTCATCATATTCTGGATTTAGGTAAGATATTTAGACAATACATTTATATAGTAATTTATAAATCAAATGCAAAGCAAATTAAAATTGGTACTCTAGCTGGCAGTTAACATAAAGCTCTTGACCTCCTTGAGGGAACTATGAATCCAAATCACAATGCCATGCCACTATACAAACACCTTAATTATTAACATCAAAATGATTGACAGAACTCAGTGCTAAGAAAGTTGGATACAAAGTAGCTAGAACTCTCCTACTTCATGGGAGCATATTAGCAAAACCAATGTGAAAAAATTCACATGCTTCATGTTGAGAATCACATATGTTGTCAACCAACACTTTGAGGACTCATATCTGCAAAGATACAATTTGTTCACCAACATATACAGATGCACATAGTACCACTGTATATGATAATAGCATAAAATGGAACGTACCTAAAATTATCATTAATAGAATGAAATTATGGTTTCATTATACAAAGGAATAGTGTAGAAACATGAAAATGAGCACACAAGGTTTAAACCTAACCCTTCGATGAATCTCATAAATAATAGGCCAAGGCAAAGAAATGAAAAAACGAATTTCACATGATTCCATGTAAATCAAGCAAAATATATTTTAAAAAATGATCTCTAGTGGTAGAAGTCAGAATATTGCTTCCATTAGAGGAGGCTAGTGAAGGACTGATTGGAAAACAGTACTGGTGAGGTTTTTGGGATGCTAGTAGTGTTTTAATTTTGATAACAGTTGCAAATATGTGTATTCATGGGGAAAGGAAACAAACATTTACATGCCCATTCATTTTGAATATTTTCTCTTCATATAGCTAATTTTAAAATCTTACCAAAAAAAAAACTTACTTTCAGCGAGGCATGGTGATTTATGCCTTTAATCCCAGATAATTTGGAAGCAGAGATTGGGAAGAATGCAGAGTTTGAGACCAGCCTGAGCAAGAAGTAAACAAGACTTCATTTCGACAAGTAAACTAACTTTAAATGTAATCTCAGCTATTGAGAGACATAGGTAAAATGATTACAAAGTAATCACAGGCAAAAATGTGAGATTCTATGTGAAAAGTAACTAAAGCAAAAAAAGGCCATGTTGTGTGGTTCAACCAAGCATGAGACCCTGACTCCAAACCCTGGACATGACAAAATGCAAAGAAAACTTTCCACCTGGGTCTGAGAGATGTAATAAGAGTGAGCAAAGAATATGCAATAGACCACTGACACATAGTTTTGCTTTCTGCTGATGCAATCTTAGAAATACTGTGTTTTGAAATTTTAATTAGTGTGCCATTTTAAGTGCCATGATGAAGTCCCATGATGCCTCTCTGTGCTCATCATGTGACCTAAGGCTTCAACTTGACATATCTGTGGCACATCTGTCTCTCACCCACCAGTCAGTTGATAGCCCTCAGGTTATCAAATGCACCATCACAGTCTCACAAGATTTGTGTTCAAGTTACCCTTCTTTGATTCAATGACTACAAAATTCATGAGCACTAAATGTGACAATTTTGGTAAATCAAAGAGAAACTATAAAATGCAGCTCTTAAATGAAAATTTTCAATTTAATAGAATTTTGTTTATTGAGATTGCTAAAAACCTAAAGCTTATTATCTTCCCAGACATGTTATTTTGATAGCATCTTTGTTTTCCACATCACTTTGATATTTGCTTATATTTTATCTTTTTTAAAAGAGTCATATGTCACCTGTAAATTTATCTAGGAATTAATTTATTTAGGATTAATAGGATTATCTCAGATTGATTTTCTAGGATCTAATACTTCATTAGAAATTATATAGTAAAATAAAATCCCCCAATCCTATTTTGTAATGAAAATGCCACATTTTTGGGCTCTGGTGACTCACACCTATAATCCTAGATACTCAGGAAGGTGAGACCTGAGGATTATGGTTCAAAGCCAACTCAGGCACAAAAAGTTCATGAGAGTCATTTCCAGTTAGCCACCAGAAAACCAGAAGTGACACTGTGGCTCAAGGTGTAGAGCACTAGCCTTGAGCTGAAGAGCTCAGGCCCAGAGTTCAAGCCCCACCACTGACAAAAAGAAAAGAATAGAAAAAGAAAGAAAGAAAATGCCACATAACCAAATAATAAAATAAAAGCAAGGGTTTTTTTTTTAGCTAGAGTAAATGCTTAAAATACTTGTTTGTTTTTTGCTGCAGTATAATTAGTTTAAGTTTTTGTTGTTAGTTGAAAAAAGCATAAGCCAGGTGCTCATGGCTCACATGTAATCCTAGCTACTCAAGAGGCTCAACTCCAAACATCACAGTTTGAAGTCAGCACTAGCAGAAAAATCCGCTAGAGTCTCCAAAATAACTAGTAAAAAATATGGACTGGAGGCACATCTGCAGAGGTAAAACACCAGCCAAACAAGCAAAGTAAACTAGCACAAGGCTGAGTTCAAATCTTAGTGCTATAGAAAGTAAAGTGAGAGAAAGCATAAATAATCTTCTCAAGGAGAAATTTCATATCCAACAGAAAGTTTTAATAGAAACTTTATGAATTTTTTTGTGTTGTGCAGGGAAGGACAGTGCTTGTCTATGTGTCTCCTCTGATCCACACTGTACTTGACACTGTTTTCATCTGGGTATTGTATGGTACCACATGTGTGGTAGGGCCTCTTACTTCATATTCACAAAAACATACTTGACTATTTTGTGTATTGTGACAAACATGACCCTACATGCCTGTCAAGCGTTCCTAAGTCAGAAAGATTTTTCTTTAGCAAGTTTTCCCCTGGTCTTTAATTCACCATCTATAGTTTCTCCCTATCTCTTCTACTTTGCTTCCTAACCGAGGTTATTCCAAGAATGCTATTTCCCATAGATAAAAGTTCTGCTTTTCATTTCCCTTCTCCCTCCCCTGAACTCATTCCTGCCCTAGGCAGGGCTTTACTAAGTAACTGAATTCTTCTTTTCATGTGTTTCTAAATGACAACTTATTTCCTCCAGGAAAAGGCTGTTAAAGCTCTGAATGGTACACTTTTAATCAAATGAACAACATAAAGTTATCATTATTTTTGCAGTTGTTGGTTGATACATCCATTCTGCCCTTCATTCCTCCCACTGTTAGAACAGAAGTACAGTGAGATATCTCTCCTGACCTGCTTTCTCTCCTCTCTCCTGCTTCTAATACTGCCCATCAAGGGAAGGCCTGACATTTTTGTTCATTAGTCTAGCTGTGTAGTCACTTGATTAAAAAAAAAAAAAACTGGTCTAGGAAATGTCATTTGCATATCTGCCAGACAAAGGTTACATGTGCTCTGTGCCTGTGGCTGGCTCCCCTGTCTGAGCCCCAGGATTCACTGGGAATGGCCTGCCTATAAGCTGTATGTACCACTTGCCACTTCCAAACTCTGAGCATCTGATAGTTGGATAACGTGTCAAAATAATAGATAATCTAAATTCTAGAAATCTAGATATGATAGTGAAGGACAGCAGGAAAAGCATATCTGATTTGGGCATTTGGATTCAGATTATTCAAAAATCATTTCACATAATAACAGTCGTGAGCATTATCATCTCATCTGGAAACATAGCAACCTGGGCAAAGCACCTTAATGGAATGTCTATGGAAATTGTGAAGGGACAGCTGGTCCCAAGAGATTGAAACCTTTCAATAATTTCCTCGGAGTTTCAGTGGATTCTCTGAGCATTGAAATCTGTACAACACACTTGTACCTCATTGCCTCTTTAGTCCATCTCAGGGATACAGAAACTGTCTTCCACCAGCCTAGTCTTCAGTCTGTTACAGTTTTGCTGTTTTGTGCCTACGTGTTTTAGTCTACACATCCTATAGTCCTTAAATGACTTCCATCTTGGCAGCACCATGATTTTCTGAGTGGTAGAAATTCCTGGATTATTCCCTTCCCGTCCCTTGCCAATCAAGCTGAAAAGTAGGTACGAATGGTATATCACTCAGAAAACTACAATCACTGATCACCAATTACAGTGTTAAAAGGCCAGTTCTTGTAAGCGTCCCCTTTTGCCTCACAGAGACACAGGAAAAGAGCCTGGCATATGGAAACAAAGCAATCATTTAAAATGTAACAAGGCACATTTCCCAACTAAAACCATGACTCATCCTGCCCATGCAGTATTGATATTGCAGATTATATATAATTGAACTGAGGTTGCAGCTTATTTTCCAAATGCAAACATGTGTTTAATTAGAACAAAATGTGCATCTCTATGTCACTGAATTTTAAGCGCCAAGTTCTAAAGTTTATTGATTGATGATTATTGTGGGGAAACATGAGCTCTTATGCATAAATCTTTTGACAGGAGCTGTCTGTCAAAAATAATGATCCTTTTAAAACTCATGAATAAATAATGATGCAGGTCCACTTTACATAAAAATACATACTCATTTACACTCTGTCCACTGAAATGAAATATGGTTATTTAAAATAATGACTCTGTGATGGGTGAGTAATGAAACATTATTAATTTAATACACATGGTATTTATACTCATTCTCAAATTACATGCATCTTTTTTCAGTATTAACATGTTAGGCCATTCTCTTGAAGACTTCTAACAAAATGTCTGAGATAGAAACCTCTTGCACAGATGAGACTGTGAATTTTAATCCTGTCACACTGGGGTCTCATTTTGGTCACAAGCTGGAAAGTAATAACCTGGCTGTCACTGTGGTGATGTTTTATTGTCTCCTCTGAATTGGAGCATCTAAAAGGACCTATTTCTTCCTCCCATAGGAAAAAGTGTGAATAGTTGAGAGTCAGAGTCAAAATACCATTTGCCATCCTTCATTTTTTCCCATCTGGAATCCAATTCAATTCATGTCTATTCTGTGTTCTTTCCTTCTTTTCTCTCACTGTCATTTTCCATGTGCATAGTGAGTAAGAGAATGGAGATGACTGTAGTGTTTGACAATCTCTAGATGCTTTCCTCAAGATTCAAGAACAGTTAGGGAATAGGAAACTTATGTTTCACTTTTTCTTTTAGGAGCTATACTTATGTTCCTTCTCCCTCAGTCATTCCAGTTCCTGTCCTTTCCCCTTACTTCTCTCTTCAGCCATGCTCCAACATCAGAAAAGACAATGAAAATACCAATATTTGAACAGGAAACCATATGCTCCAGATAAAAAAAGGAGCAATCAGGGTCAGCTTCCTCTCCCCTACATTTTCGGACACCTCCCCATCTCATTCACCTTGGAATCAGGAGGTAGAATTACAATGTCCAGGTTTGGGAACCAGAGAAAGCCTGCTAGCTGTTCCTGTCACCATTTGGTGGATGGAGCAATTGAGTGAGAAGAAAAGGACACACAGAAGCTGTCTCATGATCAAGCCAGAAGTGCTCTGTTAGGAAGCAGGAAGCATATTGAAATGATGACATCCTTTCCAAGGCTAAGAGTGGAGAATTCCCAAGCTGTGCTCATTGAGTCCTCCCCTTCCTGCAGTACTGAGACAGCGACCTCCACTTGTCAAATTAGAAAATGTTCATCACAAGGTCTTTATTTATTTTTTATTTTTTTGGCTAGTCCTAGGGCTTGAACTCAGAGCCTGGACATTAGTACTTTTGCTAAAGGCTAGCACTCTGCCACTCGAACCATATCACCACTTTCATTCTTTTTGGTGTAGTACTAAGGAATTGAACCCGTGGCTTCCTGCACACTAGGCAAACACTCCATTCCTAGGCCACACTTCCGGCCTTCATTGTATGGTTTTAATGTGAGTTTTTAAAAATAAAACAGCTTTACATTTTAATTGGCTTATTTAAGTAACAGTGTTCAAACTAAGAATGATCCATCTAACCTCAATTAGATTACCCAACACGGTGAATTCAAATAACAACAAATGTTGGCCGGAATGTGGGGGAAAGGATCCCTGTTGTACTGTTGGGAATGTAAACTAGTACAACCACTTTGGATCAGCAGTGTGGAAGTTCTACAAAAACCTAAACACAAATCTTCCCTAGGGTCTAGCCATACAACTCCTGGGCATCTACCCAGAATAGCACAAGCCTATGTATAATAAATACACATATATTCATGTCCATCCTATAGCCAAGCTATAGAAACAGCCCAGATACCCTACAATAGATAAGCAGATCCAAGAAAAGTGGTATGTACCCAGTGGAATTTCACACAGCCATTAGAAAGAATAATATTATGTCATTTGCAGGGAAATGGATGAACCTAGAGCAAATCATGTTAAGTAAGATAAGCTAAACTGAGGGATAAAAATGGTACATTTTTTTCTCATATGTGGAAGGAGAAACAAGATTTACAATACACTGGGATATTATAAATTATTATAGAACTCTAGACATTCCCAAATAGTGACACCAAAAGAGGATACTCTCAGAAGAGGAACACAAAGGCACAATACCAATGTGTATCTGATCGTATAAAATGACACTTAATTAAAATGAACTCCAGGAAATGGAAACAAGAAGCCCTTTCTCCTGGTTTAAAAAAAAATAAGATCTGATCCTATATTTGGAAGCTTTCATCGCTTTTCAAGTTGAAATCATACTAGATTTAACAATTTTGTGATAATTTAAATTTCCCATCATGTTTTAGTATAAAGTTTTGGAAGCTTAAGGTTAGCATGGAGACCTTAAAAAAATAACAGAAAAATAACAAGTGAAATTAATGTTATATATTTAGCTAAAATCAATCATTTCTTAAAATATATTAGAAAGGTCTTTTTAAATGAATATTTCATGCAGAAATTACTCATTTATAGTGATTCATAAAAATGTACATCTGCAAATTTCATGTTTAGATATGTCTTTCACATAATTATAAAGCAGGAATTTAGACATGACCCAGACATGCTGTCATAGTGGGGTTAACTTCAACTAGCTTTTATTTTTCTTGTAGTCATCTTCCACATGAGACCTCTCAGCTAAGGATGAAATGAAATTGTCTCTATGTGGGTCCATTTCACTTGTTAATTTATATTATCAGAATGACTATTTTCCCAGATATTAGCCAATGTCCCAGTAAAGTTACCCTTTACTATACTTTATAAAATTGTACTTTCATTGACTGAAAGATAAGGAAGGGATGACATGGTCCAAAAAACATAAATGTACACATTTCTTTTCCCATTTTGTGAACTTTCTATTTGACTTGCTAGCTATGTAACTGACAAAAATTTCTAGTCTTGCTAACTTCAGCATTAAATCAGGTCAGATAATGATAGCTTGAAGAGATGGGACATCACATTTACCAGTATTTCCCCAAACACCCCAAACAAGAGATAGAAGCAACAAGGATACTGAAATATTCACTTATTATCTCTCCTTAAAAAATTTTTACATATGAATGCCATGTGGGAACTCCTTTTTATAATAAACCTGCTTTAAGTTGCACTTTAATTCTAATATCAATTTTAGTTGTTTCCAGAAACATACAAGATGTATTATGAATAGTTGGAGATAAGGCAATGGAAACACTATAGTTTTATAGCAAAATGAGCATCTTTCAGGACAAGTCCAAGAATGGCCATTCAACTAGCAGAGACTGCAATGACCTTCACCTCTAGAGCCAGACAGAAAATCATGATCTTTCCATTCTGGAGTCAAGTTACTAATCCTTCTATTTGTTTTATCAGCTGTTGTGGTTTATTGGGTTAGCCTATGCAAAGATTAGAATTTCTTAAATTCATACCTTTAAAGACATAATTGAGCCTTTTGAACACTGGACAAAATCAATTTTGTGGATGAATTGAGGAAATGAAAATAATTTAAAGTTATTTGTCTTCTTTTTTTGAAGTACAGGGAATTGACCCCTGTACTTGTGAAAAAGTTGTTTTCTCAAATATGTTATTTATGTTCGAGCTACTTGTTTCACAGGCAATAACAAATTATTTCCTTGCATATCTAATTTTTTCCTGTTTGTTTGTATAGTCAAAACTTACCTTTTAAATTGAAAACATATTTAAAAGACTTTCCTATAGAGAAAAAAATACACTACAACAAAAGGGAAGAATTGGCCTTGGTTTTGAGATTTAGTACTGTGGCCTTTCTATGCCTTGGTTAACCAATATTTTCATCACAAACATAAACAAAGAAATTCAAATATGAAATAGTAATATAAATACTATAAGTTTGTTTAAATTGAGCAATAACTATCTAGAGATTAGAAGTAGAAGTTTAGGTTCTGTAAAATATATTTACATATTTAAAATGGATGGTGATCATACAGTGGATCTTTTTAATGTGATAAGCTTTATGCTGACAGTTTTCTGTATATGTGTATCCATACATATGAATATTTATTTTTTCTTTTTGAAACAATTTCATAAAGTCCAAATGATCTTAAATTCTCTGTGGACACTTTAATAGCCTCAAGTTTGTGAGACCTTAATGCTTCCTGCCTCCTGCCAACTGCCTCTTGAATCTTGAGAATTCAAGCATGCGTCACCAAGTCCAGGTTGTGAATAGTATATTACAAAGATCTTCAAAATAGCTCTGTGTCAATGACTTTCATCTATATTCACAGCTACTGAGGAAGTGAGATATGAGAGTTATTGTTAGAAAATATCAAGGAGAAGCAAATGCATGTGAGTCATCTCTAATTGATCAGCAAAAAAACTGGAAAAGAAGTGAAGACAGCCCAAGTAGTAAAGTGCAAGTCTTCTTTACTTTAAAGAAGCCATCTCAGAGTCAAAGGCTATGAATTCAATCATCATTACTTTTTAAAAGAATCTCTTTAAAAGAGATTAACTTCTTGTTTGAGGGGGGGTGGTGTTATGGGGCTTGAACTTGGCCTGGGCATTCTCCATGAGCTCTTCAGCTCATGCCTACCATCCTACCCTTGAGCCCGACTTCCTACTTTCTAGAGGTTAGTTGGAGATAAGAGTATCAGGTTCTTTTCTGCCCAGGATGGCTTTGAACCTCAATCCTCAGATCTCAGCCTCCTGAGTAGCTAGGATTACAGGCGTGAACAACCATGACCACGAAATTACCTTCTTATAACAAACTTTCTACCACAAGTTAAACATTTGTGACAGTGATGTACAGTAATGGATCTCTATTTGCTTTCTGTATTTTCTTGTCACTATGTTGTATCCTCTAAACTCACTCATGAGACTGTATCATGTGTGGCCTGAAATTTTCCCCTTCCAATGTTTTCTTCTAATTTGCTGCAGGCTACAACCGAAATGGGTAATCACAAGCAAGAGTATACTTTATTGTCAAATATTGCCTAAAACTCCATAAAGATCCCAATGAATGCTGGTTGAAGGTTTCATTTTGGTGGAAACCTGGCCTGTAGGTACATGAGACCCGTTTATATTTTTCTTCTAAAAACCATAACCTAGAGCAAAACTCAGGCTTCTACAACGGGCAATGATTGTTAGGGCATACACCT
The DNA here is from genome assembly GCF_031878675.1 of Megascapheus bottae. Lineage (NCBI taxonomy): Eukaryota > Metazoa > Chordata > Mammalia > Rodentia > Geomyidae > Megascapheus > Megascapheus bottae. The sequence continues at coordinate 28,373,725 of NC_143520.1, forward strand.
CAGGAGACTTTTCTGGACACGTCCTAAGAGTTTCTGAAGCAATATTTCATCACCCAAAGATTTATTACTGAAAAGATTGCTTGTTCTTCCTTTGTAAAAAAATAAATGCTCATAACTACTCACTATAATTTCTAGCCATCGAGTCTAAAACTAAAATAGATCTAAAAATAGATGACTATTCATGGTTCTCAATTTTAACTTTGTATCAGAGGCACCTGAGAGCTTTGGGCAATAGGTCCAAGTATCATTCAGAAAAGTCTTGGTTCAGTAGATCTGAAATGGGTTTATGCATAGCTCAGTCTTGGTGGGTAAGAGGAACAGCGAGTTGTATCCATTATATTTTTTTGTTCTGTTTTTTTGAAGATGATTTGTTATTTGCACATGGTGGACTCTTTCTGAGCTTGATTGTTATACATATTCCTCTAATTTGTGGGTATTTTAAATTCACTTTAGATACTAATACCACCTCTCCAATTGGTACCCCAAAGTCAGGCTGATACATGGAACTCTGACACTTCTATGGGGATTCTAATCAGTGGCAGCAAAAATCTGAAGCCTCTCTGTGTAAACTCTGACAGTCCACATTTGGTTTATTGTAGTACATTATTTTGTAATTACAAGTCTAATAACCATTTTGTATCTTAGTTTTGTCATCTTAGTTTTAAATGATCTCCAGTTTTGTGGCTGCTTCAATTCATGAGAATTGTGAATCAGCATACTGAGCATTATAAATTAACCACAGAGAACATTAGGTATCTCAAAATGATGTCAATTCATAAATATATTTTATTTGATTATGGGAATTCAGACCATACAATGTATATTAAAATTGTCTCAAACAAAATCGTATAGTTTGATACATTATCACACTTTCACAAACAAATTCATTACCACACCAGCAGATAGGAACACTTCTTACAGTATTCAGTTTTTGTTCCCTAATCCAACACTTTCGCTTTACAGTTTTGATCTCTTGGAATGCGTACTTAAGTTTACATCTTTTTAGAGTTTATATATAAATGAGTTCATGAAACATGCTTTCTTTGGTGTTTGGCTTGCTTTTTCTGTATTCATTATGGGGTCTTTTAATGAGTAAAAGTTCATAAACTTAATATAGCTTAATTTATCAGTTCTTCACTAACATTCTTTCCTTTCCAAAAACATAACAGTAAACTTCCTGATTCATATTTTAGAGATCTTTCCTCACTTTGCTTTTTATATGTAAATCTCTAGTATATGCAAGATGAGTTGTTTTTACATAGCAGAAGGAAGGACACCAAAATGAAGACTGCTCATAGAGAAGCTGCCATGATTCCTTGATGCTCTATGTTGAAATATCAACCAACGGGTTCTTTTGATTTTGAATCTGTTCTACTTACCCAATTCTGCATATCTTCAATACTGAAGCTTTAGAATAAAACTTGATATACTCGAGATTCAAAAAAAACTCCTCTATGTTTTCCTCGAAAGTAACTTGACTGTTCTTGATCATTTGTAATAGTACTCAAATGTTAGAATAAATTTTATCTAATTATCATTTTTATATAACCAATATAAACAAAGAAGAAAATCATATTTATACATTATATGATATTTCATTATGTCAACATATTTTTAAATATTAATTCTCCCAAGCCATCATATTGTATTTTTAGATATTGAAGCTTTGATAAGATGCTGTTCAAATAATTCTATTTATATAGGGGTTATTCCCTTTCATGAGACAATCTTCCAATGTTCATTTAGAAAATCTAATGGCTCTTTTTTGTGCAGATCATTTGGGAGGTTTTTATATTTTCATTTCTTATCTCACACAAATTGAAGTTCTAATAAATATGGAGTAAATGTACTTACTGTAAAAACACTAAACTATTTCTGTCTAAAAGACATTTTAATTGTAGGTATCGCATGTTACAGATATTTCGATAGTTCTGATATTAGGTAAATTATCTTTCATCTCTACTTTTCCAAGTGTTTATTCTTTAATCATAAATTCATGTATTAAGCATTCTTTCTGCATCTATTAAGATAATTAGATTTGTTCTCTTTCATCTTATGTGGTGAATATATTGATTAATTTTTTATTGTATAATTCACCTTGAAATCCTAGAATAAGGGTAGGTCCTGGTTTATTATCCTTTGTCTACATTGTCAGATACAATTAGCTAACATTTTGTTTAGGATTTTAACACCCAAGTTCATGAGTGAGAACAAGTATTAATTTTCCTTGTACTACTCCCATCAGGTCTAGTATCAAGGTTATCTTAGCCTGCTAAAATGGGATAGAAAGTACCCCTTTTTTTCCTTTCCAAGATTAATTTTATTTTATGCCTGAAGTGTTTGGTTCAATTCATTTTAGAAGCAAATTAGGGGGCAGTTTTATTTATGAGAGAGTACTTAATTAGAAATTTACTTTTTCAAGTATCCTAGAACTATTAAGATATTTATATTTTTATATAAAATTATTGCCATAAAGCTCACATTTTTCTTATTTTTGTCAGCAAAAGTGTTTTTAACATTTGGAAACATTTTCTGTTCCCATCTTAACTTGTGTGATTCATTAATTAGCTACCTCTCTAGATTTCTATATAAAGTAATGGTTTTAGTTAATTTTATAATAGTGGCTGTACCTGATGTGGATTTCCTAGAGTTTGAGCTTAGGGTTTAAATTAATCTGTGGTTTCAATTTCTAGTTCATACATTCTCCAACTAAGAAAAACTGCTATTTATTCCTTTAGTTTATTTCAATCATTTAATTCTTAGTTTTAGTCACTAAATTCATCAGTATTATTAGTAGGAAGTTCTATCTGATAGTTCCCCTATCTCAGGTAGAATTTTTTATTTCATTGTTGTAGTTCTTAATATATAAGGTATTTTAGAGTTTTTTTGTTTCTGTTGACTTAATGTCTGTGGGCCCATTATTTTTAGAATATTAACATTTATGATTCAACTACATACAAAAGTCTATCCTCAGGACCTCACCATGTACCTTGAAATCTATCCCTTGCCTTACTAGCTCAGAGAGATACATACCAGCACCATGAAGTGCTAGGCTCTCAGCTACTACCACTGAAATCAGAGATGCCATCTAGAGAATGCAGAGCTCTGAAATGTCAACTTCCCTTCCATAGGCTACATCTTATTCTAGTCATTCTTTATTACATTGTCAGCTTTCAAATGTTACAAACAAACTAAACTTGAAACAAACAACTTTGTCAAGCTTTGCTAGCAGTCCTTATTAGGAGCGTTGATTGAGTTATTTATTCTACTATGACCAGACATAGGAGCTCCCCAAGTTATACTGATAAGTATAACTACAAATGTTGTCAACTACTTTGTGATAATCAGGACTGGTTAATGACTTACTCTGGAAGGAAGATGTCATTTACTTTAACAAAAAGGGTGTAGATTAAGTTTACTTGCCTTAGAGCAGTGAATTCATTCGGGTTCTTATTGATTAGTGTGTTCCATGGAGTGCATGGCTTTTGTTCATGCATTGTTTTTTTGCTAATCTTCATTCATCACATCATGCATACTTAGCTCCTTCATGCTGTAGTTTTAACTACAGAGATAGACCACATATACTGTGACTACCAGCCAGGTTTTTTCATGATTTGTTACATCTGGAATTTTCTTCTGTCACATTTGCAAACTTTACTGGTCAACCAAGTATTACGAACTTCTATGAAATTAAATTACAAGGATAGTTGGTATTTTCAAAAAATATTATTGAGGATACAGAAATATGTGTGCCCCAGCTCAGTTTCTAGCTGTCATAGCAAGAGAAAAAAATGAATGTATTTTAAACTACATAGCACAGATTATTTGGGGGTAGACTCTGATAAGGATGTTCAAGTGTCACACATGATGCATGCCATCTGACAGTACACAATATTGGTAGAGTGGGCTAGGAAAATGCGATTCACTTACCTTGGCTGGAAAGATTATTTTCAAATTGACATTATTTGAACTACCATACAAATGATGAAAGAAAACCTGACTCATAGCTTGATTTCTTATTGTAATGTTGTTTTAACCTTTCACAGATAATGTGAAAGGCTAATATTTATAGTCAAGCAGCCATTCCCTATGCCTGTAGTCAAGTGACCTAAACCTGGTTAACACTTATGCTAGGGTAGATTCTAAAGCCTTGAAGTCTATAGGTGTTGTTTGATAATATAATTTTAGTGTTATAAACTAAACAATAGAATATGCATAGAGTATAATTGCATATTGATGTCTGTCCTTTAGTAATATGTATGCTGATCTAATACATCAATCAGGATAAACAGAGTTAAAAAAAAGTGTGTCGTTTCAATATACTACCACAGTGGTACATGCAAAGAGCTCTCTGTTAAGATTAGGATAGCCTTTCAAATCTCTTATCTTTGAACCTCATCTCCATTATCTAAAAGTCATATTTGCCAATCATTGACTAATTTACAGAATATTTATAATAAAAGAGGTACAGCAAGTAAGAGCAATTTTAACCTTTGAAATGTACAACAGAAACTGCTATTTTATAATAATGGTGAAGAGAAACAATAGATTCCTTTTAACAGGACACTTTATTCATATTAACATGTTGCCAGTAGTTTCTATGAAATGGCTTAATTTTATATAATTTTTTTTCAATCTCATCTGATTTTAGTATTATCCCATTTTTATTCTAGAAAATTACACAAATATGCTGTCTATATTCATTTTAAAACAAAATAATCAATTTTCTGTTGGTCATCTTAAATCATACTGAACCAGCAAAACAATACAAACAAAAATGTGGACCTTCAACTCAGGGACTTAAGCCATGCTCCAAACCCTTGTACTATTTATTTATTTATTTATTTATTTATTTATTTATTTATTTATTTATTTATTTTTGTGGGTCATGAGGCTTGACCTTGGCCTGCACACTGTCCCTGAGCTCTTCAGCTCAAGGCTATCACCCTACCCTTGAGCCACGGCCCTACTTCCCATTTTCTTAGGGGTTAATTGGAGATAAGAATCTCAGATCCTTTTGTGTTCCGGCTGAATTTGAACCTTGATCCTCAGATCTCAGCCTCTTGAGTAGCTAGAATTACATGTGTGAGCCATCAGACCCAGCTTCTTGGGGTATTTATTATTTTTCATGTAGTTCCTCACCACAATACTCCTACTTATGAATCCCACAAGGTAGGGATGGCAAATATGTACCATATGCTCAGATTTTAATGTCTGGGTTGGGTTCTCATGAATATCTTTTTCCTAGATGGCATTAAATTCTGAGTTTCCCCATGTCTGCCTCTGGAAACCTAAGAGTATAGGTGTGAGGAACAGTGTCCTGGGATATATTCAGTTTTAAATTGTATAGCCCAAGCAAACATAGAGAGGAAGGAAGTAAAACACAGTGTCTACAATTTTAGGCAAGTATGAATTTACCACTAACATAGAAATTGGTGTACCCGAATTCCTAGAACCCGGAAAAGACCACCAGAGGCCACAGTCAAAGCTAAAAAGTAAGGGTTGTTTATTATGAGTCTAGACCTGGACCTCCGCGTACCCGGAGCCGGCAATGCTAAGAGGCCCTGAACAAGGATTTTACACAGCTTTTATAGGGGAATTCCATAGATACAATCAACTGATTGGCTATTTGGTAACTCAAACCACTGGTCACTTTAAGATTAATCAGAGCTCAGGTGTCTAACCACTGAGCATCAAGCTGTTGCCACCTGAGGTTCAAGTACATGGGCCCTGAGCAAGGGGAGGAGGGGGTCATTCCCAGAACATGGGACAGTCTTGGCACAACAAAATTAATCATTGTTTTTAATATTAAATAGCATTCCTGAGATAAATGAACGACAAATGGGAAATATGGAAGCAGTTCTTTTGGACAAGGAGACATACTGAATACATTTTTTTCTCTTTTTTATAATCAAGTTTTTAAAAAAGGATCCTTTTAGCTATCTATTATCATTTATTTTGCATCTTAAAAAATCTATGTGTGTGTGTGTGTGTGTGTGTGTGTGTGTTCTGTACAGAGAGGAAACCTAGTAAAAATTAAGAAAAATGATACCCATATTTAATACTTTGGGCTACTGCCATAGGTAGAATTCATGGAAACACACACACACACACAATTTTTTTTTCTAGTCCTGGCACTTGAGCTCAGGGCCTGAGTACTGTCCTTGGGCTTTTTCTTCTAGGCTAGCACCCTGCCACTTGAGCCACAGCAACATTTCTGGCTTTTTCTATGTATGTGGTACTGAGGAATGGAATCTGGGTCTTCATGCATGCTAGGCAAGCACTCTACCACTAAGCCAAACTCTTGGCCCACACAGATATTTTTTTAAAACAGAACAACAGATGGATTTTGGAGCAAACTTCCTTCTTGATGTCTCAAGTGGCTTCTTATGGAATAGAGCTAGTCCAATATCTGCAGTGTTTTGCAAAATTTTTTTTCAACATACTCAGTAAACCTTGCCTAATATTTACAGTCATAAAACTCTTGTAGATCTCTATATCAACTCTTGGTTAATTTGTGAGTTAGAAGTATTAGCATATTCAGTTTAGAAAAAAAATATGAGGCCAAGAGCATGGCCTACAGTAGAGTGTTTGCCTAGCATGCATGAAGCCCCTGTTCAATTCCTCTGTACCACATACACAGAAAAAAGCTGCAGGTGATACTGTGGCTCAAGTGGTAAAGTGCTTGCATTGAGAAAAACCCAAGAACAATGCTCAGGCCCTGAGTTCAAGCACAGGACTGGCAAAAACAAACAAACAAAAAACAAAAAAGGAAACAAACCAATTGAAATTAATTTTAAGAACACCCTTGTTAGCGGGCATTGGTGGCTCATGCTTAAAATCATCAATTCTATCAAATCTATCCCTAACAAACCTACTTCCATTTTCTTCATTCTCTTCTGACCTGAATTCCAGAGGTAGTAAAACAATTCTGCATTTATGTAACTATTCCCATGCCCCAACGAGTAGTTTGCTGTGCATAAAAACACTTTCAAAGGAATAGAGTTTGCTAAGATTGATAGAATCTTTTTGTGACTACCTAAAATATTGTGTATGCTGTTTTTGTTGTTGTTGTTGGTAGTGGTGCTTGAATTATGGACCTGAGTGTTTTCTTTCAGTTCTTCAGCTCAAGGTTAGGGCTCTACCAATCTGAGCCACAGCATCACTTTTGATTTTCTGGTGGTCAATTGTAGATAAAAGTCTCATGGCTTTGAACCACAATCCTCAGATCTCCACTTCCTGAGTAATTAGGATTACAGGGGAGAGCTATCAGCACCAGCTTTACAATACTATGTATTCTGTGTGTAGTTCTTGCTTAAGAATAGCCACATCTAAAGCGAGTAAAAATGGCTTTTACTTATCATCCTGTTTACTTAGGCGACTGAGATCTGAGGATCACCATTCATATCTAGCCAGGGAAAACAAATTGGAGAGACTCTTATTTCTGATTAAAATTATCTCCAGTAAAAAGCTGGAACTAGAAGTATAGCTAAACTGGTGGAGCTTCAGCCATATGAGAGAACTCAATGTTCTAGCTACCATTTTACCACTTGTGCATTCTGTGGGTTGGTGTGTGTGTGTGTGTGTGTGTGTGTGTGTGTGTGTGTGTGTGTGTGCGCATGTGTGTGCCTGTGTCTGGGTATGTTTTGGGTTTGAACCCTTTCAGTAATTTTATTCAAAGTTGTTGTTCTACCACTTGAACCACACCTCTACTTCCATGTATCATACATTTTCAACATGCAGTTTTTCTAAATACCTATTTCTTTAATTGTATGATGACAAGATTTTTGTTGGATTTCAAGGTCACTCTTTTTTTCCCCAGTAGGAAAAAAAAAACCCCACAGTATTAGGGAAAGTGAAAGGCATATCACAGCCTTTACACTAATTAGTTTTGAGCAATTAGAGTATTTTCTCTCTTTGTTGGCTGTGTAAACCAGCAATCTAAAAGGTTTTTGAGAATAGAAATGGCTGAAAGCCACATAGCTGTGGAGCCAAATGTGCCTTGAGGAAAATCATTTGACATTTCAGTTCAGAGAGATGGAATAAGTTGAAAAAGAATATGCTAAACCAGAATTTTAAATGCTAACCATTGGCACAAATTCAAAATATTTGAGAATTGGTCAAATGGTCTCTAGAACCATTTCAAATACAATATTGTATGACATTAAAGAACTTTTCAATGACATTTTAAGGGTATCATTTGTGTGTGTGAACTTGTTTTACATCTCTCTTTCATTTCTTTTCCAAACTTCTTGGAAGTGCCATCAATTTTCCTTCTCACCATTTCTGGCCCCTTCTCCTGTCCCCTCACACACCTTAATCACTACCATTGGGATCATTCACTTAACTCTGCTGACACTGATGCTGCCAAAATTGCCAATGACTGTTGTTGCCAAGTGCAATACACTATTCAGCTATTCAGCACTAACACTTTCTCTTTGAAAATGCTCTCATCTCTCAGCTTTCTTAGTAACACCTTCCAAAATTTCTTAATTTCTTAGCTCTGTGTGTGTGTGTGTGTGTGTGTGTGTGTGTGTGTGTGTGTGTGTGTGTCTTGTCTGTCAGCTTTCACTTGGCTCTTTCATTGAAGGCTGGTAATCTATCATTTGAGCCACACTTCTGATTAATTGCAGATATGCATCTCATGTAATTTCCCTCTCTAGCAGGATTATAACCTCAATCTTCAGATCTCAATCTCCTGAGCAGCAAAAATATACAGGCATGAGCAACAAGTACCCAATTAAAACTACTTTTCTACTTCTTTTGTGGGGTTCACCTTCCTCTCTCCATTTCTGTTTTGTTTATTCAGAATCTCCTCATGTACTTATCATACTCTGTCTAGATGATGCCATCTACTTCTAAGGTTCCATGAGGAAAAGTTTCCAATTCTACAACTTTTCATGCATTTGCCTCTGGACTTAAAATTCTAAAATCCAAAGTCCACATGACATTCCCATTTGTATTTCTTATAAAACTTGAACACTGCCATGAGAGCTCATCAACTTTCCTCTTTTGGTTGTTTTCCTATTACACAGGCAGTAAGTCAGGTTCCACTTTTGAGTTTTATATCCATCACATCACATAATTAACAAGAAAATTGATGACTAGGGCCGGGAGTTTGGCCTAGTGGTAGAGTGCTTGCCTAGCATGCATGAAGACCCAGGTTTGATTCCTTGGTACCACATACATAGAAAAAAGCTGGAAGTGGTGCTGAGGCTCAAGTGGTAGAGCTCCAGCCTTGAGAAAGTCCAAGGACAGTGCTCAGGCCCTGAGCTCAAGCCCAGGACTGGCAAAAAAACAAAAAAACAAAAAAAAGAAAATTGATGACTATATATTTTATATGTATATTTACATCTTAAAAACACTATTTCCTTTCCATCATCATTGTCATCGCTGTCCCCATCATCTCTCACTGGGCTGGTCTGATTGTTTCCTAACTGGACTGGTTGACCTACTATTATGCTGTCCTGTTTTCTCTTTCCCAGTCATTTTTTGTGATACATCTAAAAATGCCACAATAATTACAATAATTTTATTCCCATTACTCATAAAACAATAACCAAATTCACTAATGAGTCAAATAAGTTCTTGCATGTTAAGTCATAGGTCTATTTTGCTCCCCAGCCTTGTATCTTACTATTTTCTTTTCTTACTGCTCTCAGGCTTATCAGATTAATGCCCCTGTTTTTTTCACATTCCTCTTCCTTTGGTCTTCACACCTTTAGCAGAATGGCTTCTCTTCAGAACTTCCATTTCATTCAATATCCTCTCAAGTTAGGATACAGTGTCTCTGAAGATCAACTCAGCAGCTCTTCCTTGATGAAGCCTTTCCTATTCCACTCCCTACCAATCATGGGAAAAGATGTTCTTCCATGTATATGCACAAGTCTTCATACTATCTTGATTTCTCCTCTACCAGTAGTGGATACTCTCTATGAAAGGAGGGATAGTGTACATTCAATTAGTATCTCACAAGCAGTGATAGGATGACTACAATAAATATGATTTTGTCTTATAATTTAATTCCTTTCATTTTCAGTTTTTAAAAAGTATTTTATAATAGATAAGTAGTTGTACAAAGAGTTAGCATTCAACAAAGTAGTTTATAAATATAGTGTGTCTTGATAAGTGTTATCCTTTTCAACATTCTCACTCCATCTTCCTATCCCTCCCTTCCCTTATTTCTCTTAATTTCACAGAATAATTATTGAATTTTTTTGGTCATTTAACATAGCAGTTTATGTATAATCCAGTATGATCTGTATCACCCCTTAAATATTTTCACCCCTTATTTGATAATCCATACTTTTTTTTTGATAATCCATACTTTTGTATGAAATAAATTTGAAGATTCGAGGCTCACTAAGGGTCACTGGCTTTAAGTTCTAAGATAAGTGTGTTGCAGTCATAAAAACAATCTTTTGAGTGCTATGGAACACACTGACAGAGTATAACTGTTATCCATCAATAATGGGGGGCATTAGGCTGGGTCGAGGCCTAAATAGGGTCATGTATAACATGTGCAAACTGTGATTTCACATAATTATGATGATGATAATGACAATGATGGTCATAGCAAAATCAATGTCATCAGAGAGCCAAATCGCAGACACTGCTTATTATTTTAAACCTGGCAATCAACAGCACTCATAATGTATGATTTTCAGAATGTAGAAAATGTAAATGAAACTCATTAGCCTAATCAAATCAATAAAATTCAGAAGCATTTGAAAATCTTGTTTGTGGATTCCTTAAGGAATTTTAATTCGTATTTCTTCTTTCTGATGCTCATTCTGTGTCTAGGAGCTAAAACAAATATGAGAAATAAAAAAATAAAAGTTATACATCAAATTCTGCCTTGGGCAATGGTATTTTTAAAAAGTATCACAGGAATATCAACAGAAGATGGCGGCAGTTCAGTGTTAAGTCTTCCTGAGCTCTTGCCAAGATAACAGTTCTAGCATCATAGGGGAAAGTTCATACCCAAAGATTGATCCTAAGTAACCTTTAGAACCACAGAGAGCTAAGTCAGAGAGGAAAAAGGCAGGAAACCGGTACAAGAGGACAGCATGGAGTGGCGCCAAGCCACTCAGAGCCTCTGCAGATACAAAGCCTACCTCCTGAACCTGAGCAGACAGCACTTCTCGGCAGAACAGACCTGCCAGCTCCAGACAGAGCCAGACAGATCCAGTGAGAGCCCAGAGCCATCACACAGCCTGGGCGTGGAACTGCCAGCTTCATGGAACCATAAATCCAGCAATTGATGTGTATCCCCTCCCCCACCAGCTGAGAGCAGCAATCCATAAATTCAATGCAATATACATCAATATCCCAATGTCATTCTTTAAAGAAATAGAAGAGGCAATCCAAAATTTCATATGGAATAATAAAATACCCCTTATAGCAAAAACAATTCTTAGCAGAAAAAACAGTGTAAGAGGAATTTCAATATCAAACTTTGGAATCTATTACAAAGCTATAGTGACCAAAACAGCTTGTTACTGGCACAAGAACAGGCCTGAAGACCAATGGAATAGAGCTGCTGACCCAGATGTTAATCCACAGACCTTTGGTTACCTAATCTTTGATAAGGGAGTAAAAAAAAAATAGAATGGAAGAAAGACAGCCTCTTCAACAAGTGGTGCTGACAAAACTGGTTAAGCACCTGCAGAAAACTAAAGTTGGAACCTTCTGTGTCACCCTGAACCAGAATTAACTTCAAATGGATCAAAGAACTGGAGGTAAAAGAAGATACACTGAAATCTTTACAGAAGGAATAGGAGATATAGTAGGTTTCCATGGCACAGGTAAAAACATTCTTTATAAGGACCCAGAATCACAACAAATCAGAGAAAGTCTGGATAAGTGAAACTGCATTAAACTGCAGAGCTTCTGTCTGGCAAAGGACAGAGCTAGCAAGTTAACTAGAAAGCCTACAGAGTGGGAGAAGATCTTCACTAACCATACAACAGACAAAGGCCTCATATCTAAAATATATCAATAGCTAAATATTTTGTACCAGTGCTACTTCAGAAACACACATTTAGGAACATCAGCTATGAAATAAAACACACTTTGCTACCAGGTAAGTCTGTGGCAACCAGCTTTCCCTTCGTGTATTAAATGCTTGATATAAACCAGTTTATAATTGAAACTCTTTTTTTTTTTTTTTTTGCCAGTCCTGGTTTTGGGCTTAGGGCTTGAGCACTGTCCTTGGATTTTCTCAAGGCTAGCACTCTACCACTTGAGCCTCAGCACCACTTCCGGCTTTTTGCTATGTATGTGGTACCGAGGAATCGAACCCGGGTCTTCATGCATGCTAGGCAAGCACTCTACCACTAGGCCAAACTCCCGGCCCTAGTTTATAATTGAAAAGAACATTTTGTCTTACAGCATTGGACTTTTTAGACCATGAGGATTATTTCCATTGCTTTTAAATCTGTCAAAAGGTAGTACATTATGACAGGAGCAAAATGATCAGAATTCTACAATTGCCTAAGCAAATGTATTTTAAAATCTCCTATTAGGCACTATTGCATAAAGGTTCTGCCACTTTCTAAGAGCACAAAGCTGGAGACTAAGCCTTTATTAATACGTGGTCCTATGAAAAAATTCCAGACCTAAACCACAGCAAAGTCAACCTTAGATCTTAAACTTAAACCATTTTATTGAGGAGGAGTGCAAAGGCAACTGTCAAAATGTATCATATTAGCAGACTTGCTCATTAAGAACAAAACATTTTGTCTTGATGTGCACATGGAATTTTGGTGAGATTCACTTGAGACCAATAAATTTAAAATTAGAATCAAGTCCTTGATTCTTACTCCTTCCTAATGATAATGCATAGATGCTTTAACATGAGCCATGATGTATGCATCCATTGCAATACCAGTTAAAAGTGCTTGTAAGTACTTTTTTCTTCCAAATTGATACTAAAATATTCATTTATGACCTAATTCAGAAGCCACTTGGTCTTCCTGCTCCCCTTATGCCCCAAAGTATATTTAACTCTGTAAGAATACAAATGTAAAATTTAAAACAAATATATGTCTAAAAGTTTTAGAGCTTCACTCCCAATATTTCATTTCTTACAATTGAACATCGATGAAACTTTGGGTCTGGGATTTCCAAAATACTCAACTACTTAATTTTTATTTTAAAGACTCAAATACATAAAGATTGATCATTACGAGAAAAAGAATTTAGCCAGATACTGATGCCTCAGACATAATCATAGCTACTATGGAAGTTAAGATCTGAGAGCCAGGGTTCATGGCCAACGTAAGAAGTTAAATCTTTGACTCTCATGCTCAAATAACCAAGGAGGAGGTGGGAAGGCATGCTTCAAGAAGAGGAAAAAAACAAACAAACAAGCAGAGCCCAGTAGGGCACAGTTCAAGTCCCAGTACCACCAAAATCATCATCATCATCATCTTGATTCTTTCTTGAAACTTTCATAAGTATTTTGGGGACTATGTTAACATACTGACTTTATCAGAGATTGCACTTTCGTTTTGATTGGGGTGTGTGTGTGTGTGTGTGTATGCTAGTCCTTGGGCTTGAACTCAGGGCCTGAGCACTGTCATCAGACACTTTTTGCTCATTGCCAGCATCCTGACACTTGAGCCACAGCACCACTTCCAGCTTTTTCTGAGTATGCGATACCAAGGAATAAAACCCAGGGCTTCATGTATGCTAAGGAAACACTCTACTGCTAGGCTATGATCCCAACCTCTTTGATTTTTTTTTTGATGAAATTTTTTATGGTTATTATAAAGGTGATCACAGGAGGGTTACAGTTATGTAAGTCAGCTAATGAGTACATTTCAGGGTGTTCCCCCCTGGTGATATCAGGTTAAATGTAATAAATGACCTACTGGTTAATCATACATGAGTAGCACATTATAACTTGAGAAGTTAAGGGTTCTCACTAGTGATTTACCTTGGAAAAACTTTATTTCTTTCTTATCCTCAAATATTTTCATGAAGAATTCTGTAAGTCTTTGTGATCCCAAATTATGTTTATAATTGAATCAAAAATATAAAACCACTGATTTTTCAAAAATAGTATCAGACAATCCAGTTTAACTGTGTTCTCTATGTAGCTCAAATTTATTGTATGACTACTACAGTCTAACTCAAATTGATTGAGATAATAAAATTATATACCACCATACATGGTCTGGGTAGAAAAATCACCTTTTGTGGTCAAAATATTGGAGCATATGCTTGTGTTTTATTCAATAATTCTTATTTTTTCGACTATATGGAGAGTTAATAAGATATAAAAAGAATTTCAGGAGGTCATATTTGAAGCAATATTTCAGTTCAAAAATGGCATCATATATTCATAACTGTTAGTCATAGTCATTCACCTTAGTAATTAGTGGGCTTCAGCCTATTTAAATATCTTTTTAAATATTACTAAAGAAATTTTGTTCGAGTGATATTTTGTGTATAATCCAGTCTCTAATTGGATATAAGAATCTCTTGATAGAAAACTTGGGCTCTACTAGCAGAGATCTGCAATAGAGCAAAATCTTGATACATAAGGCCATATAGTATGAAGCTAATTGAAAGGACCTCCAGGATATTGAAACAAAAGCCATATAACGAATGATTGTTGTCCTTAATCTACTATGTTATCTCTCATCTCCTTTGCTGTCCCTTGGGTATCTCATATTGTTACAGTATCTCACTTTGTTATCTGATACACTGGATTTATTTGTATTTGGTTATTTGAAATTTGATAGGGAAGGGGGGAAAACCAAGACAGGGGTGGGGAGGTAGGGGGGTGGGGGGAGGGTAATGGGTACCAAGACATGTGAAAGGGTATCAATGTAAGTGAATTAATGCACCTTCTATCTGGCAAATATCATGTAACCCTTTTATTAATTACAATAAAAATATATTTTAAAAAAAGAATCTCTTGAGCTTTCCTGTTAGAACTCTCCCAGTTTTTCTCTCCTGTCCCCACCCACAAGTTGTGTAGTTCATTTTCCCAATACTGTCTAATGAACACCTCTACTGCATTTGTTTGCCTTTTCTTTCACCTTTTCAGTATTCCCTCTTACCCTCCCAAAGGATAAGATAAATGCAGGCAAAATGACAAATAAAAGGGGGAATAAAACAGCACAGCAACATCAGCCACAGCAAAATCCATTTCTTGTAGTTCAAATTAAAGAATAGTATTTTATATGATCATATGTACATGGATATTGAGCAGATATTGATCTGCTCCTGGGAATATTCTTCTTTAAAGACACATAAATTCTTGAGTCCTACAGAAACTTCAGAGTTGGGTGCTTTACTGTAGCTTGCTGGGTCTTCCAGAGGCTGTTCAATCCAAAGAACTAAGTAACATGTATTTCTGGCACGGAAGAAGCTACAATTATAGTCTTCATCCATTATTTTCTTACCAGTCAACATCTTTTTTGCATTCTTAGTGCTGAATACAAAAGCTTTGTAATAGCTTGGATTAGGACAAGTTTCTCCTGGAAACTAGTCTTTGCCTTTAAAGAGTAATTGGAGCTCATTTCAATGATATTGAGTCCACTTTAAACTTAATACAGTATCAAATTTTGATACTTTTTCTTATATATAATATTTTGCTAAAAACATATTTGTCTTCTTTCAGAATTTGCTTCCTAAATACCAAGTACACACAAGATGCTTGACAAAAGGCAGCAATGTTTACAAGATTTGCAATCTAACTATTGAACCAGGTATTTAAAGTGCATGATTTAATTATTTTTAGAATAATTACATTTTGAGCAATCTTAACCAGAAACTTAGAATGTATTTGTCCAGAAGTAACATAAATCCATCAGCTTCAATTCCTCTAAACACTCTGCCCAAGTACAGACAAACACTGAATTAATTTTCCTCTGGATTTTCACTGCTTTGACATTCTATATGAGCAAAATTATATTTCATCATACTGTGGTATGCATTATTTCTTCTTATCTAGTGTTGCATCAGATCCAAACTTGTTATGAGAAGTGTTTTTCTTGAGTGAGATGTTTTCCTAATCATGAATTCCTTTGAAATATACAGTGAGCCACCACAGGAGAGGGAACATCACTTCTGAGGCCATTCTTTGATAAGAAAGTTTTATTCCAACTGGGAAATTTACCTGACTCCCAGCCTTTTCAGTCATTACCTAGAAAAAATGAGCTGAACATCTAAGTATGCCTCTTAGGTCAGAGGAAAGACTATTTATGTTTTTATTTTTTTTTTAAGAAAGAAAACAGTGGGGGGAAATCACCAAAAACTCAAAAGAGGTCACAAGACATATTTGTTTTTTTTTTTTAGAAGAATGATAATCTTCATGGAAAATTTCCTCATGCTCTCTCCTCTCCTCTATCCCAAAGTTGATGATAGGATACATTCCACTGCATCCTTTTAAGTTGAAAAGTCACTTATACCACTTTTCTTACATTAACAAAGGTTACAGGCTATATGATTCCACAAAAAATGATGAAGAATTTTGTGATACAGTAGCCACTCATCTTAAAGAATTAAATGGATTTCCACCACTGGATTCAATACTGTATTTTCTTTTAAATTTAGTTTTTCATTTAAAATTATTTTTGGACACAGTGTCTACATATGTAGTTCAGGCTGGCTCTGAACTTACATGTTCTTGTCTCTACATCTTGAAGCTGGGATTGCAAGTGCATGCCACCATGCCCAGCCGGTGTTGATTTCTTTTTAACAAAAGTTATGTACTGCACAATCTGTTCCTTCCTCAAAAGAATGAAAAATAAAAATAAAAAATGCCAGCCATCCAAAGCCTTTTGAAAAAAATTAGCAGCTTCCTTTCCCAAGAGAAATAGACCTTCCTTTCATCCAACACTGTGAGATAAAAATGTGTACCTGTATAGTATATATAGGAACTGTGGTAGATTATTAAGACTTGAAATCTACTTCAGTGTCTCACACCTATGCTTCTTCATCACATCAAACATTCAACTGTAGAACTGTACCTTTGTCCTTATATCTGTGTCACAGTAAAGCCAGGATATAGAATGTATATCTCTTTTAACATTTTTTCCATTTCAAATTACAAAGAATGTCTGGAATTTATGTCAGTAATCTTCAATGTGCTTATAAGATATAAGCACCAAATCTGGAAGACATTAAGATGAGAACAAAACCCAGAGTCATTTGTACTTGTTACTTAGTCTTCTTGATTGAAACAAATGAGAAAGCATTCATAAATATCATGCCCTAAACACCTGTTTTTAAGCTTGCAAAATAATCTTTTTATAATTAAACTGCATCATCCATTACTTTATTTCTGTCAGGAAAGTCAGCAAGACAATCACATGCAAGGGGCAGCTCTATGTAGAATCTGAGAAGTGGAACAAAGGAAAAGGTGTTCAATTACATGGAGATCCTATATAGAAAGATATCCCTAGTCAATAAGAAAAGTGGCTGGGTTAAAGAAGCAAGACTATCCACTGGAAAAGACAACAGATAAATTCTTGCCAAGCCTGATGTTCAGAATTTGGTGACTCTAAAGCACCTATGTAAGGAAATGTTCTTCTTGAGTGAGAAGGTTCCTTGCATGGTGCAGGCACAACAGACTGGCTGAACTTGCAGGGTCCAGCCTGGGACCTAAGGCCACCAGGTCCAGGGGCATGTCACTCTGCCACCTTCACTCCTTTTCTCTAGTGAAATTTCGAACCTTATGTATTTTATCTACCTTAAAAGAATTACACAATTGCTTTGTCAATATAACACATTTTTCTTTGATACAAATGATTAGTGTCTGAGAAGAGTAATTGCAGTGGAAAACTGTTGAAAATTCAAATCCACTTCATCTTTCCTATAAGCAATTACACGTAATTTCTGTGGTAGCTCAAGTAAAGATGTTGGCTTGAGATGAGAATGCATGGTTTGGTGGAGAGATTAAACATATTTTACCACCAAAAAATCAGAGTCTCTTTGGAAGTTCTGCATAATCTGTTGAAAGAGAACACAGGATGGAAGAATTCCTCCAGGAAAAGCTGGAGAATCTCAACTGTGTAGCTCCCACCTGCCAGCCTGTGGCTTGCTGGTCTCTTATGAACAGTACTGCATACACTCCAGGACCAGAAGCCATAAAGAAGAGTTAAGGAAGATGTCTAGGAAATGGTTTTAAAGAGATAAAGTCTCTTAACAAAAGAAAAGCTAAATGTTCAAGTTTCTTACAATCATTTGGGAAGAAAACAGCTTCTATAAACAAAAGTTTTATATCTACTGGCTAGAAATTCATTTGTGTGTCTGAATCAACCTGATAAGACATGTTTGTGAATTCCTGGATCCCTATTATATAGTTATTATGTATCATTTAGCATGGGGAACTTGCACTTTTTACAGTTCTGACCATATATACCTCTCATGGTTTACACTACTAGATTATATCCAAAGCAGTGTTCTTGACACAAAAGAAACTGGATGAAAAGACAGGTAGATCAAGGATATGAGATGAACACAAATATAATAAAATGACTTGTATAAACTGTCTTCTAAGCTATTCTCTTTTTTTTCATTTTATTTTTTATTATCAAGGTTATGTATAGAGGGGTTACAGTTACCAGATAGTAGGTGCATTACTTCTTACACATTGATACCCCTTCTCATATTTTTGTCCGCATTTCCCTCCTCTCACCCCCTCCCAATCATCTTGTTTTCCCTCCTTCACTTTCCTATTTCAAATAAACAAATAAATGTATATACAATATGCCAGGTAACAAAGTCAGATACAGCTGAATTGTCATGGTTTTAAAATTATTATGTCAGGCAGTGACAGTCATCCTACTTTATTTCCCAGCCTATTGGGGGTATTATAGATTCTTTGATTTTTGTATATAATTTTAAGATAGCTTGTCATTTCAATATCACAAAGGTTTTAGAATGTTGATCAAAATAGTGTCTAGCTTATAGATGTTTGTCCCAGAAAATTTACATTTAATAATATTGAATATTAAAATCTTTTTAAAAAGTCAGATACAGTAACAATATGTATGAGATTAACCAAAGGGCAACAAAAGAGAAGAGAACTAATAGTACATTAAGACCAAGAATCACTCAGGATAAAGATCCTTTTATTTAGTCTCATCCTAGATGACTTTATCTATTTAGGTTTTGCACTTCTGTTATCCTGTGCTAGGAGAATCCTAGATATGTACTAATTATTACAAGTGAGGTAAACCATTGAGCCTATGTTCCTTTGGATCTGGCTTACTTCACTTAATATGATTTTTTTCTAAGTCTTTCCATTTCCCTCCAATGGGGCAATGCCATTATTTCTGATGTCAGTATAGAATTCAATTTTGTATAAATACCACATCTTCTTCATCTAATCATCTACTGAAGGGCATGTGGGTTGGTTCCATATCTTCACTATGGTAAATAGTGCTGCAACAAACATCGTTGTGCTAGTGGATTTAGTATGTCCTTGTTTCTGGACTTTGGGGTTAATCCCAAGGAGTGGACTTGTTGGGTCATAGGGTACCTCTATGTTTAGTCTTTTGAGGAATCACCATGCTGCTTTCCATGGTGGCTAAATGAGCTTACACTACCATCAACAGTGTAGTAGTGATCCCCCCGTGGTCATATCCCTGCCGCATCTGTTGTTATTAGATTTCATGATCATGGCAAATTCTAACTGGAGTGAGGCGGAATCTTAGAGTTGTTTTGATTTACATTTCTTTTATGTCCAGAGATGTCGAGCATTTCTTCAAGTGTCTTTAGAACATTATTATTTCTTCTTCAGAGAAGACTCTCTTTAAGTCTTTGGCCCATCTTTTAATGGGAGGGTTGTTTCTTTGAAGATTAGTTTTGGAGAGATATGTTGTATGGTTAGTGAAGATTGTCTCCCATTCTGTGGGCTTTGTATTTAACTTGGTCGCTATGTTCTTTGCCATGTAGAAGCTCTGCAGTTTAATGCAGTCCCATTTGTCCAAGCTTTCTTTAATTTGTTGGGCTTCTGGGTATTTATTAAGAAAGTTTTGACTAGGTTTGCCAAGGAGACATAGTGTGCCTCCTATTCCTTCTTGTAAAGTTTTCAGGGTATCTTCTTTTACCTCAAAATCTTTGATCCATTTGGAGTTAATCCTGGTGCAGGGTGACATAGAAGAACCCAACTTTAGTTTTCTGCAAGTGCTTAACCAATGAACTTTCATATTTTTAAAATCTGCATGGCAAGTATTTTGTAGAGGAGAGACAATGACTTTTTTTCTGATAAGTCCTGAGGTAGGAGTACACACTTGGGGTCAAATATTTGCTTGATCACTTATGATGTACTTTGACCTGGGACAAGGCAGATAGTCTTTTAGCACATCAAATTTCTTCTCAGTAAAATGAGATAAGAATAACATGTGTCTATGAGAACATTTTTCAGGATTAAATGAGCTGATTTTTTGAAACATTGAAAGCTATAACAGGCACATAGTTAAGTTCTAGATTTCTAGATGGGTGCTTAGTGCACATGAAAGTGCAACAGAAAGTTCATTAAGTAAACTCGAATAAATATGTCATGCCTCTGAAATACTTTACCACTCTGAAAATTGATGTTTATGCCACTCTCATGCCTATTCTGTTCCCACCAGGAAAGTGTTTCAGGGCTTTTTTAAAATCAAGAATTGGTCACATATATTTCCTGGTCTACTTATCACAATTTTTTGTTGTGTTGTTGTATATTTAAATCTTAAAGTAAGCTTACTACAATTTTTGTTGTGTTGTTGCATATTTAAATTTTAATAAGCTTATTAGAATGTGTACATGATGATAACTGTTTGTATGGGAACTAAGTACAAGGCTTTGCTGAGCTGATGAAAGACATCTTGGATCATGTGTTTATAAAACAATTGAAAATGTTTATTATTTTTTAATAATTATGATGATGAGGCCATTCATAAAATCATTACAGAAAAAAACTCATAGAAATTTAAAAAGGTTTTGTGGTGATAATTGCTTTTCAGACATTTTTTGTAATCTTTATTTTATTATAATTAATAGAAAGATTACAGTTATATTCACCAGATAGAAGGAGCATTATTTCACAAATATTTATACCCCTTTTCATGTTTTTGTTCCCATTTACCTCCCCCTACCCCCTCCCCTCCTCTTGTTTTCCCCCTTTCCCTTTCCTATTTCAAATAAACAAATAAACATATATACAATATACCAGATAACAAGGGACTCATCATAACCAATGGACAACAAAAGAGATGAGAAATAGCATAGTACATTAAGTACAACAATCAAATATTATATAGCTCTTTTTTCCATATCCTGGAGGTCCTATCTTTTAGCTTCATCCTGGAGCCACTTAATAAAAACTGAAATCAGAAAATATAGGCAATAAATTATAGATGGGTGTTGTGCAGGAAAGACAACACAGAATTGAAAGAGAAGGGTGGGGGGTGTGGGGGGGGGAGGGAAATAGGTACCAAGACATGTGAAAGGGTATCAATGTATGTGAATTAATGCACCTTCTATCTGGCAAATATCATGTAACCCTTTTACTAATTACAATAAAAAAAATAAAAAATAAAACACATGACAGCATACAACAACAACAAAAAAAAGAATTGAAAGAGAATAACTCGATAGCCAAAATTTGGAATTTGAAATACCCAGCTTATGTTAAAATCCAGTCTGTCATTTATTAGCTATGAAATATGAGAAAACAACTTAGTTGATTTTCTGGGCATTAGATTTCTTACTTTCAAGAAGTAAATTGGAATGAAATTATTGAGAGGATCAGGCCAAAGGCAAAATTTCTGCATCAAATTAAGTGTATAGCACAGTGCCCCACACAGGACATTGACTGCAATCTTTGCTGGGCCTACCTGAATGCTATTCATTACCTCACTTAGTAGTTTAGAACACAGTTAAGAATTAAGTCATAATTTTATGTTCCCTTTAAAAAATTGCATTAATCATTCATTAATTTAGAAATTACAATGAATCTAACCATTTTTAAATTTTGCCTTGTAGTCAGCATGATCAGGAAAAATCATCTAGTATTGATGATGATGATGATGATGATGATGATGATGATGATGATGAAAGGTCTAGCTGTGATGGTCTAGCTGTTGAAAATTCTTATTTATCCTTTGCTCAAAAAAATGTATTTATCAGGATATACCATACAGAAAAATTGTGTCAAGGAAGCAATCATAAGAGGTAAAGTAACAAACATACAGTAGGAAAATATATCGTGAAAAACTCTGAAAAGATGCACTATCAGTGCACTGTGTGTACACAGTATTATATACTGATAGAGAATTTTCTGCTGTTGCTAATGGTGGGCAGAAATCATCTTGAGCCCTTCTTAAATCATAGCTCTTTCAGCTCTATAGCTAGCAGAGATTGCTAGAGATGCATT
Organism: Megascapheus bottae; assembly: GCF_031878675.1. NCBI lineage: Eukaryota > Metazoa > Chordata > Mammalia > Rodentia > Geomyidae > Megascapheus > Megascapheus bottae. The sequence continues at coordinate 28,396,109 of NC_143520.1, forward strand.
CCTGTAGTAGGCAATGCCTGCTTAATGTTGCAGGTCAGCTGCAAATAATGTATGACAGGGTTGCATCCCCACTGACAGCCACAGTGGCCTTTTCAGGTTCTTGTCTCTGAAATTAGATGAATGAGTCCGGGTTAAGAGAGAGTGACTGAAGGATCTCAGTCAAAAGCCCCTGCTGTTCTGTCTGTCATATGTTCTCTATCCGTATGTTCTCTAATTCTAGTGGATTTTATAGCCTGGGCTGTGCTCTGATTATTATAATTGAATGTTTTAGAAGGTAATACTTTTTGGTTGTGTTTCACAATATTCTGATTGTTTGTTAGTTCCCCTTCTGCAAATCCTCTCCTCAGAGCCATTGGGAGATAAGATGTTCTGAAACAATGTCTCTTTTATGTCTGGTTTCTTGGCTAGGCCAATTGTCCAGGGGCTCTGAGTCTTAACCAATCTATCCACATATACATTCAAACAAACTGGCCACAAAACCACACTTTCTGTCATGTAGGATAAATGCTTACAAGTTGATAAAAAATATGTGTTGTGAGTATGAACATGGATTTAAAGTAAGATAAAGACTGGGATCTGGACTCTGCCAATTATTAGCTGTTTGACATAGGAAAGTTATTATGCCTATTGGAATTGTCAACTGCCTAGAGCTGTGCTTGGCAAGGGAACACTACAGAAAGTGGCTGCTTTTATGACAGGTAAGAATTAGCACATAGCTCTTATTGCATTGTGAGTGCCAAAATGTGTCCCTCAGACCACAGGCTACATAAACACTTCCTGTGAAACTTTTCCATAGTCTTTTGCAGAGTTTATGGTTTGGCTCTGTGTTAGGCTCCTGCATTGACCCACTGATTCAAATTTCAACAGGAAGTTGTTCTTTTTTTTCATTATCAGTTTTACTTTTTAATGAAAACATAACTTCATTGTATAGATTGAGCAGTTGGCCTCAAAGGCTTGAACACCATATTCCCAGAGAAAGTTTCTTAATGTGTTTGTTGGCTTATTTGTTCTGTTTTGTTCTACCTGGGAGATTTGAAGGAATACTGATACTGGGTTATACCTTTCCGTGTTTCTGTCACTCCAAAAATAGGCAAAAACTATTTTACGTAGGTTTCATTACATAGACAAATTGTCTGAGTAATTGCCAAAAATTATCTAGTAATTTTGGAAGTTTTTGAGAAGAAAATATTTCAATGTGGACTAGTTATATATTCTAGCACTAACTCCAGAGACCTTTTGTTATTAACAGAATAGAAGTCTATTTTTTGCTGACTGACTTACATTGCTGAATGATTTAACACATAGGGTATTCTTATGTATACCTAAATAAATTTAGTCTATAGAGTGCTATTTAATAACAGAAGCTTATCACATTCAAGAGTTAAAAGAAACTAATTTGCCAAGTACCTAATCTCTAACATGTCATTCAGTAAACAGTCCTGACATTTTGTGTTTTGGGAAGATAAGTACTCAGTTTCTCAGAGGATTTGGAGAAAAGGAACAGCAAAAGTGCCAAGATGTATATGCCAATAAGTGAGGGAAAGAAGAAGAAGAATGAGAAAGGAGAAGGGAAGGAGAAAAGGAAAAGGAGAAGAAGGAGGAGAAAAAGGAAGAAAGACGAAGAAGAGGAGGAGAAAAAAGAGGAGGAGGAGAAGGAGACTGGTTTCAAATTCCAAGTAAACATTAAATGTAACTTATTAAAAACCTCATAGTTTCAGGGTTACCAGTGAGAAGTTCCAAATCAAAACGTCAGAAGGCTTATGCTTTTAAATTGGTTTCCTAGATATGCCTCTGAGTTTAACAAGTGACATTATTCCTTCAGACAAAGATGTGCAGAGAATGAGGAATTGCCCTTCAATCGCTAGGGTGTATAACATAATCTGTTTTTGCTGTGATCCATAACAGCAGAAGCACAACTGGAGAAAAACAGGAAATTGTATCTCACCACATTAATTCTGATCGTATTTGTTCTACAAAATAATTTTAGAAGAACTTGCATGCATGTTTGAATCTCAATGGCTTTTCATCATTAAATTGGATATGAATATATAGGTAATTTGCTTAGTTTGTTTTGTTTTGTTTTTTGATGTGTATGTGCATTCGCACATGTGTGTGTGTGTGTGTGTGTGTGTGTGTGTGTGTGTGTGTGTGCAGTCAGTTACAAAACTAGGCCTGGACACTGTTCCTGAGTTTTTTCTGCTCAAGGCTAGCTCTCTACCACTTTAAGCCATAGCAGCACATTCAGTTTTGTGGCAGTTTATTGGAGACAATTGTCTCATAGACTTTCCTGCTTGAGCTGGCACTGAACCATAATCCTCAGGTCTCAGCCCCATCAACTAGGATCATAGGCATGACCCACTGGTGGCTAGCTTAGGTTTGTTGTTTTATTGTTGTTTTCTATACAAGTACTTTCCCATCTGTGCATAAAAAATTCTTCTGTTCCCTTATCTATAGCAGAAAGTACCATTCATGCCTATACTCTTGCCTCAACCCAAATATGTGACTTGAAATGATAGAAAAAGGAACATACCACCTTGCTTTATTACATCAATGTTATTTCCTGCATAGGTATGTCATTAGGGGCTCTGCACAGGGTCTTTGCATCTTCTTCTAATTTTCTCAACATTTTATTGCTTTTGTCACCTAGATGATGAGATACACTTGCAAAGGACAGGAAAAGAAATCAGGAGAAGACAAAATACAGGAGCTGTTCGAATCCATTTTCACAGAAGCTATGGAGAACAGGAGAGTAGATGTTGCCAATAACAGTAAAGACAGAGACCCATCTAGTTCCTTGAATTGCCTTATGGGAATCTCACCCTGAGAGAATTTGCAAGGCTAGGCATAAAGCATTCAGAACCACAGCTTGGAATTTAGAAAGGGCTCCTCTTGTGTTCTTGAACTGAACCCAGAGGCACCAAGTAAGAATCTGACAATTTGAATTTCAAGCCACACTGCTTTCTCCTCAATTTCTAAGTACTCAATTTGCAGTGGACACAACACAGTTCTAGTGTCCTGGAGAAAAGCACAGAGGGTGTTTTTTCCCCCAGCTTATTGCTCCTCACTTCATAAGGAAGCAGATCTGAGAATCAAGCACTTATCAAGACTAATAGACTTGAGGTTGACTAATGGTTGACTAATAGACCTGAAGGGAAAAATAGCTCATTTCTAAAAGTAAGGTTTGTACTCCTGTGGATTCTAACTGGAGTGAATACACATACACAGGCACAAACACAGGCATGTACATATATATGGTTCTGCTGCATATGCACAAGTTGCATGGAGTGACTGTCCCAATTCCTTTATCTCTCTCTGTGAGCTCCTGAATTTCTTACATGCTGTCTTCCTAACTGTACATTACCTTGATACTCTTTTACGTGCATTTGATGAGCTACGTGTTCTAGCAACAGTCAGCTGACAGCATCCACATGCCCTAACTAAAGAGATTATTATTCTGAGAATAAACAGAGCCATGTGAAAGTATCATTATGTTGTGAGGAGAAATTTCCATGTGTGTCTTCATTCTCCTGTTATTATAAGGAGATGATGTAAACGATGGAAAAATTAAGTTTCTAAAAAGTGTTATAATACCATAAAACATCGAAAAATTACTTTCTTAAAATAAGGAGTCTGGAATACATATTGTGTTTGTGTCCATTCCAGTGAGAAGTTTATTGATAGGGAGTTAAAAAGAGCAACAGAAGATGCTTTCAAGAGATTGAAATAATTCATTAAATTAATTAATTTACTCCACAATCCTTTACTTACAACTATTTTATGAACATTTTTTTTCTGGGTCTGGCACTATATTAATCACTACCTGGTCTATGTGGAAACATTTATCAATGAAAAGTTCAAGGAAACACCAAAAAACTCAGTAATCAAAATAAATATTTGTAATATTTCAAAATTCATAGAAAGAACCCATGATAAACCACATATCAGAATTTAAAGCAAGATAGCACACACTAAAGCCAGACTCAATGTTGAGGCAAATGAGATCAATTCATGCAATTGAAGACTCAAGGTCTGCCTTTGTTTAAATATTGGTGTTTTATCCAAAATGGGGTTCTAGCCTTAGTTTTTTATTTTAAATTATTGCATCAAGCATCTTATTCATGCTATTTCTTGAGTTTTTTATTCTTTTTTTATCTTGCTTTCAAGACAATTATCTGCAATTCCCTGTGTGGCATCCCTTTCCCACCACTTCTTCTTGAAAGCATAACATTGGGACCAATGGTAATCAGAAAGTTTCCTTATGGGGATACCTTGTGGATTACTGGGAATACAATGATGGAGAAGATTTTTGTCCGCTGATTCCATTATTGATAGGCTTTTCCTAAACTCCAGAGACCAGAGGTTTTTTTTATAAGAAAAGACCATTCTCTATGTTAAATATTTTCCCTGTCCAAAATTTTAGAAGATAGTTCTGATTCCAAACAATCTATTATTCAAGCAACAGTGAGATATGTTTATAAACTTAAATGCTCACAAACTATATGTGTGCTTTCACTTAGGGATCCAGAGTGATCAGAGGCAGTGGTACAGATTAGTGCTTTTGATAATCAACTCCCTAGAGTTTCCGCGAGTCTCATCCCAAAGCATGTCTCAACAATTATATAAAAATCACCACTGAATAAGGTGCTAATTTCAAAATACGGCATTTAGATGAGGAGTTACCATAACTCCAACAGTTTTTAGTCATAACATCTGCAATTGAAGTCATTAGTGTGAACTTTGAGAAATGATCTCATTCTACCTTTCTGTTGGATGGGATCATCCACCATGTTGACGGTGGTCTGTTTCTGCTGTGACTTCTTCAGAAAACTTTATGCTTCCTAGAACCAAAATTTTATTAACTACCTATAACTTGGAAAAGCATTTTTACAATAGGGACTACTAAATACATCGTGTCCAATAAGAGGTTACCTGTCAAATCAAATCTTTACTTTTAAACATGTTTACATTCCTGTAATAGTGAAATCATGACAGAGAAAACTCAGTGAAGGCTGTATATGTGATTTGATCAAAATTCTCTTCTTTTTCTCCTTCTTCTTCTTCTCCTTCCTCTCCTTCCGCTCCTCCTCCTCCTCCTCCTCCTCCTCCTCCTCCTCCTCCTCCTCCTCCTCCTCCTCCTCCTCCTCCTCCTCCTCCTTCTTCTTCTTCTTCTTCTTCTTCTTCTTCTTCTTCTTCTTCTTCTTCTCCTTCCTTCTTCTTGTCCCTCCTCCTCCTCCTCTTCCTCCTTCTCCTCCTTCTTCTCCTCCTCCTCTTCCTCTCCTCCTTCTCCTCCTTCTCCTCCTCCTCCTCCTCTTCCATCTCCTCATTCTTATTCATACTTTAGCTAATACTTTCAAAGTAATAGAACCCATCCCATTTCTAGTACTTGTCATTCTATGATTCTGAAAAGGGTACTTGAAACTTCAAAGTTGAAGTCACTCAATTTTACGTCATTTAATTTAGACTTTGTCTCTTGGCAACTTATTGTGTCGATTAGAACCACACAGACATGCAATAGGATGCTTTTGGTACCAGGAACTATTTAAATGAATGCTTTGTAAATTGGGATCTTCTCAAGTGGTAAGTGATAATTGCTTACATATAGACAGAGTGTGAATACATCATCTGTGTTTTGTAATCCTTTCCCTTCTAAGCAAAGACATATGGTTTATGTCATAATAAAAATAGGAGGGTGGCTGGCACAATGTGATTCCCAGAGTGCTCATTTGGAGGTAGAAGATGGAGATATTTCAATCAACTTCCAAATAAATGACTCCAGGGTCATCTTAGTCTCAGAATACATTAGCCACTACTCTTCCTCATGAAGTAATTTCTCAAGACAATCATTTGATACCAAAAATAGCAGATATTACTGCAACTATATTCTATGCTTCTCCTATGTTCCTGTTAAAGTTTAGATGCCAAATATCACACAAAACTTCATTTATTGACAGTGTGGTCCCAAATGCAGTAGTGTTCACAGGTGGACTCGATAGGACTGAGGGCTCTTAGTTCATGAATGGATCAATCCACTTATATATTATGTTTTTCATAGGCTTTATAGAAAAGAGTTTACTATAAAAACCAGCTTGATATTTTACTTTCTGATCTGCATTATATGTAGCCACCTCTGCCACTGTGATTTCTTCCCTCACCAGAGGGGGCTATCATTTCATCATTTTATTTATCTCAAGTATTTTGTCACAGCAATGCAGAGCTTAGTAACACACTGCCTTATGATGCCATGTAGCACTAGAATTAATCAGGGTTTTTTTTGTCAGTCCTGGGCTTGAACTCAGGGCCTGAGCACCATCCTTGAGCTTTTTTCTCAAGGCTAGCACTCTGTCACTTGAGCCACAGCACGATTTCTGGCTTTTTCTATGTATGAGGAATCGAACTTGAGTCTTCATGCATGCTAGGCAAGCACTCTACCACTAGGCCAACTTCCTGGCCCTAAAATTAATCAGTTCTATGTTTTATGCTCTGGTGCCTCCTTTCAAGAGATGCTTTTTATTCTGGAGCCATTATTTAGTAAAATATGTATTTGAACATAGAACCTTGATTCTTCAACAATCAATCCAATAACTGAGACAGCTACTAAATTCCTAGCAGGAAATCAGCATAGACAGTGAGAATGTGCTAGCAAATGGGTGATTCACAACCTCAAAAGAACAGCATAAGATAGTGTGAGATCTTTACCCCGCTATTCAGAGCAGGGACACTATTTAAAACTGATACTTTAGAAAAAAATTTAAGTTATGTACCATGGTTTGACCTCAAGTAATTGAAACCATGGCCTATTATGCAATGGTATATGTTCATTATATTCTTTTATTCACTTACCTTTTAACTACATTCCAAGTTTTATGAGGGAAAGATTGCTCAAACAATAAAATAGTATCAACTAAGTATCTACACAATGATCACCACATCATTGTGGTGAACAGAACTTGATTTATCTTACATTTGAGCTGTGGTTGTCTGTAGTGAAAATAGACATCATGTTCAGGTACACAAATGCCTAAAATGTGTTATTATTTTATACATTTGTAAGAGCTCTTAAAATATATATGTTTCCTCAAACATTTATTTCTTTTTTATTGTATTTTATTGTCAGGGTAATGTGTAGAGGGGTTACAGTGACATTGGTCAGGTAGTGGGTGCATTACTTCTTGAACACTGATATCCCTTCCCATGTTTTGGTCCCCCCTTTCTTTCCCCTTACATCCTCCAAATCACTGATCATTTCTTTATGGCAAAAACATTTATCATTCTTTCTTCTAGTACTTTGAAATATATCCTAAGTTTTTTTCATATATTTTTATTGTAATTAATAGAAGGGTTACATTATATTCGCCAGATAGAAGGTGCATTAATTCACATACATTGATACCCTTTCTCATGTCTTGGTCCCCATTTCCTCCCCCCTATCATGAGTTTTTATTATCCATATTCATCCACATCAGAACTTCTTGATGTAACTTGTAACGTCAACCGTATCCATTAAGCATCAGTTCTATTTCTTTGCCCGCCGACTTTCCTCAGCCTGTGGTGATGATCATTCTTTCAATGTCAGCAAGATCAACTATTGTAGATTACACATGTAAGTGAGATTTTTGTGGTATCTAACTTTCTAAGCCTAACTTATTTCATGTTGCATAATGATCTCTAGTTACTTCATTGTTGCAAATGACAGAATTGTACTGGTTAAAGCTATGCTTTATTCTTTGGTACCTATGAACTAAGGATTTTTTTTACCCTATGTATTATTTGATGAATAATCATGTTAATTATCCTTTAAGAATTGTGAATAGAACTGCCATCAACACGAATGTACAACTCTCCCTCTTGCATATTGATTTCATGTCATTGGAGATCTATTCAGAAGTGAGATTGCTAGATAATACTGTGATTTGGTTTTAAAGTTTTTGAGGATTACCCATATGTTAACCATCATATTTCAGTTAAGAACAATTTCCCTGACTCATCAAAGAAAATGTAGAAGTCCATATAATCTTCCATGTTTAATCCTCAGAACCAGATATTATGCTTGGTAACTTCTGCAATTTAATTTTTCAGTAAGCCAGATCAAAGCATATACCTTCCTAAGTTTACTGCTTTCTTCATACATAGGAAGGAAATATCATCCTAACACAGTTTGAGCAAGTTTTCCTAACATCTTTGTTACCTGAAATATATATGCGTGTGTGTGTGTGTGTGTGTGTGTGTGTGTGTGTGTGAAAACATGTTAACTTCTTCCATTTGTGCACAGCAGAATTATTATATGGTTGTTATGACTAGATTTTGCTCCCTTTTTCCTTTCTTTAAAACTTGTGGGGAAGAAAAATCCACAAAGAAAGGCATTATTTTTCTATCTAGTACTTTGCCCATTAAACTTGAAACCATGCTATTAAAAGATTATAATGACTAACAATTATTAGAACAGCCAATGGCTATGTACCACCTGAATTGTCTATCTAAAAGAGCTCTAATGAAGCTCTTGTTCTGGGCTATTTTCATCAAATGGAAATAATCTTTCCAAAGTCTAAGTATATAAAGTGATTAGATGGCTTTTCATTTGAAGAAGGAAATTTCCATATGATGGAGACATGCAACTACTATTCATATGCCATTTCTTTTTAAGATTTGTATGATTGATATCATTTATACAGACAAGAATCTGACTTGGAAGCCAATATGTAAGGTGAAATTCAGATTAAAATAAATATGTTCAGTCCTGTGTTATTATCTACTGCATGAGCACAATAAAGTTCACTTCAGGTATATAAGTAGAAAGCTGCAAGCATCAAACACAAGTCAGTGATCACATCTCCTTTACTTTTTTTGTATAACTTTTTTTAAAATATTTTTATTGTAATTAATAAAAGGGTTACATGATATTTGCCAGATAGAAGGTGCATTAATTCACATACATTGATACCCTTTCCCATGTCTTGGTCCCCATTATCCTCCTCCCTACCCCCCCATCTTGGATTTCCCCCCTTCCCTATCCAATTTCAAATAACCAAATACAAATATATCCAATAAATCAGATAATCTACAATCCTTATCACACTATTTGATTTTTGCCAATGCAAACACTCTGCAAATAGTGCATATTGATTAAAAGAAATGCAAATCAAACAACTCTAAGGTTCCACCTCATTCCAGTTAGAATGGCCATGATCAAGAAATCTAATAACAACAGATGTTGGTGCGGATATGGCTAAGAGGGATCACTACTACACTGTTAGTGGGAGAGCAAACTGATTTCTATATTTCTAATAATAAAACCTCACTAGAACTAAAGAATGCAAAATTATTCAAATTTTGGTAAAAAAAATGTATATAACAAATTGAAGCAGGAGAAACAGAATGAAGTAGATAAAATTGCTAGAGAGCAAGTAGCAAGTCAGTACACCTTTCTTGATCATCTCACTGTTTCCTATACCTTTACCTACTCTTGCTAAATGTCAGCTCAGCAAGTTCTTTGACAGTTTATACTTCATCTAGATTCTTCAGAATCTTCATTTGTGCCAACATCCTTAGTTACTACCTTAAATCAAAATCTCAGTATCTCCAAAAACTCTCAACAAATTACTTTTCACTAGATGTACAGTGTTTAGCTTTCTCATGAAGAGCCCGAGTACAGAACATTCCATTTTATAATGGTTCCAGTTGTGCGCAGGTCTCACCCAAAAATTCTAAATACATTAAGCAAAGTATAACCCATAGGAACTTCTATACCCTTTAGAAAAGTGAAGTTTGTTTGAAACTGAAAGAGCAAAAATCCCAGCTTACAAGAATCCATAAGGAAAATTAGTGCCTGAGTTTGGAGAACCTTCAGCTTCTGAGAGACTTGGAACTCCCACATAGTGGAGATGAATGTCAGTTCATTTGGACTGATTGTCTTGTCCCCAAGGGTGGAAGTGGGCTTGGAAATGTGGGATGAAGACATTTTCCAGTGTCTCACAGTTACCCAGCCAGCTGTGTGTAAAGCTACTTTTATGCTGACACAGTTGAAATAGGACAGGCTTCGAAAGGCTTAACTGTCCTCCCTATCTTGTGAGCACTGGGATCTGAGCCAGGCTAGGGGAGATATGGGAAGTATGGATAGGGATGTTCCTGCATATCATGAAGAACTCTTAGCTTTGTGACCTGCAATCCCAGCTCTGTCGCAACAAGCACATACCTTTGACTTCGGCCCTAATGACAACTAGCATAGAGAGCTCAGGACATAGTTTCCATTTGACTTGGCCTTCTGCTCAACTGGGGATTAAACAAATAAAACCAAACTATTCAGAAGCAGAAGGGTAGAACTAATACTTATTGACAATTGTGGACAGTGTACTGGATATTTTTGAAAGTGTTATTTATCTTTCTGAAGATGTAATGAGGTATGGATCTTTTTATACAGGCTAAATAGACTCAAAAAGACAAAGTAAACAAAACCATGAATTTACTGTGTAAAATATGTAATTAAAATCTCTCTTTCTTTCATTGATACCGTGTCTCCTTTTGGGTCCTGGCTGGTCTTGAACTTCATATCTTTCTGCTGTAACACCCAAGCAGTTAGATTACAGATATGCCCACCTTTCTTGCTCCACCTAAGATATTTCACAGCATGAAATTTTATTTCCTTCTACATGTGGATTTAAAGTAACCTAGCATGTTTGAATTTTGATTAAATCAATATTTTGAGCAATGATTAAGTGACCATCTTTTGGCTCACTGTGAAAGGCAAAAAAAAGATGAATTTCATGTACCAATACCTTGAAGACTCATACAGTACATCATTAATAAACTGAGAAAATACAGTTCATGTGTTTCTATGGAACACTCATTTCTATGGCACCAAGGGAACTAAATAGCAGGAACTATTGCTAAAAGATTTGGTTAAATGATACTACCAAAATAACCTTCAAAAGAAGGCAATCTTCCTATCTTCTCAGTGAGAAAGATGCTCAGGTAGAGAAAAAAATATGTGCTGAAAAGGAGACATGAAAGCAGGTGCTATGTTTGAGATGCTTCTAGTGGTTCTCCACCATTAGAATAAAGGGAGCCTATGAGACAATAATGAAACCCAAGACTAGAATGGTGTGGGAAAAGCCATTATGCGTGTGCAATTCCAACTTCTAACTTGTGTTGGATGACGGATGCTGAAAAAAAAATAAAATGACAGGACACCGTATTTGTATTTAACACATTTCAAAACTGAGGACTGTAATAGAGGGCTTCAAGTCTGGAGGTGAGGAATTTTGTGTTTAACTTGGAACATTTTTAGTCATCTGTAGAAGCTTTGGTGTATTTGGAAAATGTCACAGATGCAGCAAAGGAAACTAGTGTGAATCTCACTATCTCCCAGTCATACTCTAAAAGGTAAAAATAAATAAATAGTCAATTCCTGATTTTATTAGGTCATATTTGTCATTCAAATAAGTAAGCAGTGCAGAAATTGTCTGTGTTTTAGGAACAAAGAATTTACTACACATTTCAAAAATAGCTTTTATTATTTCTCCTCATCCTTCAGTTAGTTCTATAAAACATTTTTCTTCATCTGATGCTATCCTTAATAAAAGGCTGAGGAGCTACAAACTTTCTACCTGAAAGTCCAAAAAACTTAGTATTATTTGGGGACACACTTATTGAAGTCATATGAGTCTTTTTTGTTATTCTTTTTTCCATATATTTTATTGTAATTAATAGAAGGGTTACATTATATTCACCAGATAAGAAAGTGCATTACTTCACATACATTGATACCCTTTCTCATGTCTTGGTCCCCATTTCCCTCCCCCCACCCCCACTCCTCATCTTGCTTTCAACCCTTCCCTATTCGATTTCAAATAACCATAGTCTGTTCCATTACAATTTGAGTCTAAACAAATTTACAGTAATATTGTACAACTCTTCCTTTTTCTCCAAAACAGTTAAACAAATATGAAATGCAAGGAAAATGTCCCACATTTGTCACATAAATTCTTGTTGTTTTTCTGCCATATCCCAAGAATATGAAGAGTTTTCATATAGATCCCAATGCTTTACTAGACATAAGGAGGCAACTCTATAATTTAGAAAATTAACAAATGGAGCCTTGCATGTGTCAATATGATGTAGGCACTATTTCTCAAGCATTCATGTTCACAAGAACGTTAATTACATTTCAGGATTCATCTAGCATGATAATTTTAATTTAAAATGTTAGAGGAACTAACCTTAAAAATGTAAACATATATGATTTTGAGATACTTAATGAAACTCTAGACTTTGGATAGGGTCTACATTCACTATTATCTTCTACTCTATTATCCAGTAATCAGTCCTAAAGGTCTCTTGGTCCTACAACATTTCAACATTTGATGCAACACATATGGACCCAGTTCCCAGGCAAAATAGCCATCATGTTTATGTCCTGTAGACCAGGAGTGTTAATGTACTGAGACAACACCTACTATGAATGGATCTGAATTGTACTATGAAAGCAAAATTTTGCTGAATGAAAGACTATTTGCAAGCATTCTAAACTATAAATACAAACTAATGGTGAAATGGAGTAAAAAAAAAAAGACGATAAAGCAGAATAATGTAAAAACTAAATTGCATTGGGTACCTCTGAAAACCTGTTAAGCCTTTCTCAAATTATTCAACTATCCATTTAAGAAGAGCAAAGGGAACTGGTAGTTATTATGCATCCACCATTTATCAGATAGATCTAATTATGAGCTATGAATATTTTTCTTTTTCAAACTTTATTGAGGTAAGTTAAATTCAGAAAAGGATAAAAATATTTTGGAATTCTTTCATGATCACTAAAACCAGCTTATAATGCTATACTTGGCAATACTTCCACTGGATCTGTCTGTTCACATCTTACCACAAGTTGGAACTCAAGGACCAAGGTACCTCATCTTCATCTGAGGGCAGACATTTGTCATAAGGTATACTAATGAGATTTCAGAGCACAAGGATATCATAATACCCTCCCAACTTATATCCTGTAACCTTAACTAAAATTGTACAACCCATTCTGAGCCTCCTGTGCCATTACTCTTCCTGGTTCAATGTGACTTGCTCTACTTTGAGAGTAGAGGTACAAATGCATCGGTCTAGTCCATTACTACTTAAAAATGTTACTAGTTCAAGGAAATAATTAGAATCCCAATCCAAAAAAATCCACTAAGTGAGTACTTCTGTATAAGCTTCTCAGTCCATTTCAGAATTAGAATGGGCTTCAATGAAAATGAAATGAATAACTAAACGGGTTCTACACACCAATAAACAGATTGGACACAAGTGTCAAGATGTCATTTATCTCAGTGTTTCCTTGGTTTTCTGAACATTGTGCTAAGTACTGAAAAGAAATAAATATCAAGAGGAGGCGACAGGGACTGCATTCTCTAGGAACTTGCAATAGCATTGATTTTATTCTGGGCAATGTGCTCAGCCCCAGAGGTAATGAGTCATGTTAACTAAATTACTCACAACTTAAGAAATGCAAATGTTACAGCTTAGTTGGTCACACCCAAATGGGAGTACAATCTTGCTATTGCATGACTAAAACATCTTGCAGTTCAAGTACATGTGTGGCTTCAAGTCATTATGCACCTTTTAAATACAACTGACAGGCAGTGCTACATTCCTTAATAAGCTTCTTTTTTTGGCCTTCTTACTCTGGTGAGGAAACCTTTAAAATGAAAGTTATGTTCATTTCTCTAATAGCAGAATAGAGATGTGGTGGCTATTTCTTGAATGGCTGATCTCATTCCCTCCTTTTATGGCATAAAGTGTCCATCATTTGGGCATGAAGAGTCTTCAAGAAATGGCGAGGTGGTTCTTTCATACTAGTGTTTAAACCCCAAAATATGGTTTCTTGGTTATTTATATGCTTTGCTGCATTTTGCTGAGCTAGGTGGAACAATTTCAGTCTTGCAGTGTCAAAGGAATGCAGAAAAATAGGCCATACCAGTTGCTCACTGCAGGAAGTTTCAGTGAATCTACATGTTGGCCAAATGTTGAGAATGAGAGAGACCTAGGCTCTAGATCGAACAGCGTGACTATGGAAAAGCCAGTGTCCATCCTTACTGAATAAAGAAACAGAGGAATAAAACACTTCCAACATGTACTTCAGGTAAAATGTCTAGGATTCTATAAACATCATGTGTTTTAAAAAGGAAGCTCAAAAACTGTGTGAAAGTGATCATGATGTTCAGTGATTCAAATTTCAGTGTCTTCCTTTTTTTCAGATGAAGAAACAGCTTTGGAGGTTTAGAGGAGGTAGCCCAAGTTTCTACTGAACAGGAAGCAGAACAGAAATCCTAACCCTATTAAGAAAGAAGAAGATGGAATGTACCCAGGAGTCACTGGTGATAACAAATATGAAAACTTTCAATAACTTTTTCTTTCTCCTTCTTTTCTTTCTCCTCCTCGTCCTCCTCGTCCTTGTCCTCGTCCTCGTCCTCCTCCTCGCCCTTGTCCTCCTCCTCCTCCTCGTCCTCCTTCTCCACTTCCTCCTCCTCCCCCTCCTCCTTCTATTGCTGGGTCATGGGGCTTGAATTCAGCCTTGGCATTATCCCTGAGCTCTTCAGCTCAATGTTACAGCCCTACCCTTGAGCCAAGCCCTACTTCCAGTTTTCTAGTAGTTTATTGGAGATAAGAGTCTCAGCTCTTTGGAGCCCAGGCTGGCTTTGAACCTTGATCCTCAGATCTCAGCATCCAGAGAAGCAAGGATAACAGGTGTGAGCCACTGCACAGGCTCTTTCTTCTTTTGTTGTTTCTTTATTTCTTTCTTCCTTTCTCTCCCTTCCTCCCCCCCTCTTTCTTTCTTTCTTTTCTTTCTTTTCTTTCTTTCTTTCTTTCTTTCTTTCTTTCTTTCTTTCTTTCTTTCTTTCTTCCTTTCTTTCTTTCTTTCCTTCCTTCCTTCCTTCTTCCTTCCTTCCTTCCTTCCTTCCTTCCTTCCTTCCTTCCTTCCTTCCTTCCTTCCTTCCTTCCTTCCTTCCTTCCTTCCTTCCTCCTTCCTTTCTTTCTTTCTTTCTTTCTTTCTTTCTTTCTTTCTTTCTTTCTTTCTTTCTTTCTTTCTTTCTTTCTTTCTTTTGTTTCTGAAACCAATTCTAACTATGCAGCCCAAACTAATATCTCCAAAGTTCAAGGCTTACAGCAATGAACAACTATGCCCAACTTCATATTTTAGTAATTTCCATAAAATTTTGCAAGACAGTTCTTCCTGGATATGAGGAATGTTCCTTGCTTAAACCCTACCTCTGCTTCCTGGCTGTGACTTTTTGGATCATTTATTCTATGTACCTTTGACTCCACATTCTGATTCTTCCTTTCTTGTGATTATGTTTATTTCAATATGAAGACAGCATTAGAAATATTCCTTTTCAAGGCATATTGCTACTAATATTTGGAAAAGAAAATGTGCTTTAAAATTTAAATAGTCACAGTTATTTAAATAGTTTATCTCTGAAGCTTCCTTGTCTATTTTTTTTTGTGTGTGTGTGTGTGTGTGATTCTGGACAATATCAGTAGCCACACCTATGATTCCACAACTAGACAGCTGGGGACAATGATACAATGTGGTGTGTCAGAAAGACACCAGAAGTCACCTAGAGGAGAAAGAGTCTGTGTTGTCATTACAATATAAACGGAGTTTAGAATAATTCTGAAAGCCTTTAATTATGAAAAGTCAAATGTGGATTCGTCCACAGTGCAACAACGATTTTCTTTCCTGAATTTATTCTCAGGGAAGTGGTTAATATTAAATATCTTCTGATGGTAGATAATAGATAGATAGATAGATAGATAGATAGATAGATAGATAGATGTTCATATTAACAATCTATCTTACCTGTTCTGTCTGCTACACAGTTCAAAGCAGATGTAAAATATTATTAATTATAATCAAACTTCATTGATGACCAAGAATATGTTATTTTAAAATGAGAACTTAATTACGTTTCTTTGACAGATTTGACTATGATATATAAATATCTTTAAAATATATTTAGTATTCAAAGGCTAATACTAAAAAGAGAAACATTTACTTTTTTAGACTGGGAATTAATTATTCCAAGGACTTGTTATCTCACAAAAATGAATAGCAGGAAGCTGGAACTTGAAAAGTCTAGGTTGGAGGAGAGTAAAATGGAGATGAATGAAGAAAATAATGAGAGAATGCAGACATAATATTTAATATATGTGAAAATGAAAGTAGGAATTTTGAAGGGATGGGTGAGGTTGTGAGAGGTGGGAGAGAATGATTAAAGGCATGACATTGATTGAGAAACACTGCACTCATAAACTGACACCTTCAATTGAAACCCTTTTGTACAACTATGTAAAGGTAATTTAAAACTTGGGACTGTTTCCAGAATAATATTCAATTTTTCTTTTTACTTTTCTATGACCCTCATCACATCTGAAAGAAATAAAAATGACAAGATAAATTCTTTAAAAAAAAGAAAGAAAAAGAAATATTCTCACTAATGACAACATAGGCACTCTTCCTGCCTTTTGATATTTACTCTGACTTATTTCGATGCAAAGGAAGAAGAGCCTGTCCACTTTAATTTGGAACTTTTGCTTTGACAGCTGGGATTTGCATTTTTTTTCTGTGAAGCAGTATGCTGTTATTCCCAGGGGTTCTACAACTAGATGGAGCTTGCCTCCTCCACAATTCAGCCCCTCAAAGGGCCAAGGCAAGGTCAGAGGAAAAACACCCCCACATCCCTGCAGTGAGAAGAAAGTAGGAAGCCATGCTTTCTCCTTGGACAAAGCTTTTCAAGGCACCCACATTTAAACATATACACAGATGGTGCCATGCCGATCTGAATAGGGTATTCTTCAGAGCACCACAATGCACTGCTTTCACAAGCAGTTTTTCCAATTCTGCAGGTTACCAGAATGTCAAAAAATATTTGTGCCAGAAACACCTACTCATACACTTATATAGAGAGAAGAGTACACATGGCTCCTTGATCAAAGAATTGAAAACACTTAAAAAGCAGAATAATGATTCATTTTCTGTACTAGAAAAAAATCCGACCTCACAAAGGTCAGTGTCAAAAATCAAGGTAAGCCTGCCAAACACAAACATGTCCACCAGGAAACAACTTTATCTTCTCACAGAAGAATGTGTAGCTACAGAATAGCTCCAAGTTTACCCAGAGGCAAAGGAAATGAGTGATTTTGCTCTTATTTTTTCAACAACTGCAAAGAAGTCTCAATGGCTTATGCCCCAAATTCAGTTCATTCAGTAAACCAGGAGGTGTCAAAGAATGCAGCAGTTTAAAATTTTGGCTACAGAGCACTGTTCTTCTGAGTATACTGGAGATTTACTTATGGATGAGTGGTCCACAAATTCTGCAGTATTACAGACAATATTTCAAAAAAATACTTTGCCATACCAATTTAGAGAATGAGCCTTTAGACCTGCAAACTAGAACTGAAATTCTAGCTGATTTATGCACCTGATGTTAGATGTTGCCTTACATGTATCTGAGAACATCCTAATTGAAAATTTTATAACACCTGCATTAAACAAAGGGTACACACTTAATTCAGCAACTTGGAACAAAATTGAAGAAAAGAGCTCATACAATCAGCTGAGTCTAGAGATTCATGCTGGGAAGTATGAAGGAAGTAAGGCAAATTGGCCTAGGAGAAGATAGGAAAACCCCTTAAGATTGTCTTCACACTAGACACTAAATGCTGCCACTACAGTGCAGCTTCTTTAGGAACGGGAAGCAGGCATTTCTGAAAGAATAATTTTATTGGTCATAGATTACTTGCTTCATGCCGATAAGTAAAACTTCTTTCAGCTCTTCACAGCTACCTCAGACGTAGCCTTTGCCAAGCTTTCCCACCACGGTCAGAGAAAGAGAAACCATTCCATAAGACCAAGCTCAGATACCAGAGCACCCTCCTCAAATATCATTACCTCCTGTTAATAAGATTCTTTCAGAAATAAAATTACAATAGGTAGCTACACTTCATTATTCTTGCTAAGTTCTATTTGCTTTGATATGAAGGGAGGAAAACAAGGGCTATTCACATTTAAAAAGATAATTAGTGTAAGCCTAGGAGCGTCCTAGCAGAGATTCTCAAAAGCCCAATAGCTATGTACATATGACCACATAAAATGATGCTAAGCAAAATGATCTCCACAATATGGAAATACAAGGGATTTTTGTGGTTGTTTTGTTTCTCATTCTTTTCTTTAAAAAAACAAAAACAAAAACACAACCCAGGATATGATAAGGACACCTGCTCAGCTATGTTCCTCTCTGCATTATTCACAATAGCCAAGTGATTAAAACAATCCAAATGTTCTACTGCAGATGAATGGATACAAAAATGTGGTATATATATGAACAATGGAATTCTACATAACCAATAGACAAGATTAAATAATGACATTCCATACAAAAATGTGGTATATATATGAACAATGGAATTCTACATAACCAATAGACAAGATTAAATAATGACATTCGCAGGGAAGTGGATGAATCTAGAGTGAATCATGTTGAGTGAGACAAGTAAGACCAAAGGAACAAAAGGCACATGGTATCCTTAATATGTGGCGATTAGATCCAAACAAGAACAAGGACTCAATATTTGCATACCCAATGCTATGGACATGGTATTGGAAATATAAACACAACTACATAGACATAAAAATTTAAGACTCTGTAGACATAATATTTTACTACATAGATTAATATGTATCTATGACATTCAAACCCTCAGCCTAATTTTAATTGTGTTCTAAAATCTAAGTGCCAGTGATTGTATACAGAGATTCCCTTCTTGAATACTTGTTTGTTAAATACATCATCTGACATATGATGTAAAAATCAATGTTAATAAATTCTTTCTTTTGATTTTTTTTATTTTTTATTGTAATTAATAGAAGGGTTACATTATACTCGCCAGATAGAAGGTATGTTACTTAACAATCATTGCTACCCCTTCTCATGGTTTTGTCCCCATTCCCCCCTCCCCCACCCCCTCTCTGTAGTTGTCCTTTTTTCTTATATTTTTATTGTAATTAATAAAAGGGTTACATTATATTCACCAGATAGAAGGTGCATTACTTCACAAACATTGATACCCAATTCTTTAATAAAAAAAGCAAAAACAAAAATGTGCTTTTTGTAGTTATTTTCTTTGTCTACCATTGTTGTCCTCCTCTGGTTTATTTCCTGTGGTTCCTCTTTCTGACTTGGGTACTCTTTGTCTTGTTTATAAGTTTATTTGATTTAGAGAATGGAAGGGGAACCACAGAAATGGTGGGAGAGAGGGGGAAATCAATGAAACAGGGATACTTATTAGATAATGTGTGGAAATAAACTTTGCAACTTGGGGGAGGGAAGTAGGGGGAGGGAAGATGGGGGAAAATGAGAGAGGGGGTAACATTGCTTGAAAAGAAATATACTCATTATCTTACTTATGGAACTGTAACAACCCCTCTGTACATCACATTTACAATAAAATTTAATTGAAAAAGTAAAACATATTAATAGGGGAAAAACAATTGTATGTTAGGAGTCTGATAGAAGTATATGTATATGCATATGTATGTGCGCAGAACACATATACGCACATATAATGTATTATCCATAGATTGTAAGATGAACGTGAACCTATTCCTTTTTGGTCAAATGATATTAAGAATGTTGAAAAGGGTATGTATTCATTTTGTTAAATGGCAAATCCTTTGTACAACTACTTAAAGGTAGTCATTTTTAAAATCCAAAAACACATAGAAATAATGCTTTATATTTTATACTTTGCTGGCAAAAATAACAATAAACTTGATTCCACCTGACATAGGTGCTGACTAGGGAGCTTCTAATATGGAGCATCAAATGAAGTTAAGAAGAAAGGTTACACGTACAACTGAAGATGGAGTTGAAGTTAGAGGCACCCTGGGAAAGGAAAGAAGGTGGGTAGCAGAATTATACAAGATTGCTGGGTGTGGTGGCTCATGCTTGTAATCCTAGCGACTCAGGAGGCTGAGATCTGAGGATTGAGGTTCAAAGCCAGCTTCGTCACTGAAAATGTCCGAGAGACTCTTATCTCCAGTTAATACTAGAGAATAGGAAGTGGGGCTATGGCTCCAGGGGTAGGGCAGTAGTTATGAGATGAAGAGCTCAGGGACAGCACCCAGGCCCAGGGTAGGGTGGTAGCCTTGAGCTGAAGAGCTTAGGAACAGCGCCCAGGCCCAGAGTTCAAGTCCCATAACCATACTCTGCCTCCCTCCCTCTCTCTCTCTCTCTCTCTCTCTCTCTCTCTCTCTCTCTCTCTCTCTCTCTCTCTCTCTCTCACACACACACACACACTCACACTCACACACACATACACACACACAAACAGACACAGATTTAAAACAATATTCTCCCTTGGAAGACATGAAATACAGAAAAGTGCAGCAGGTGAAAGAGAGTGTCCTGAGCCTCCAGAAGCATGGAGAGAAAGATGGTGGACAGTGCTAGAGGACTCATAAGAGATGAGAGTTGGGAGGAACAGGGAACAGGTCAGGAGAAGCCTAGATATAATCCCATAAGGTCAAACCTGAACAAAAGTCAAACATCATGCTATGGACCCTCCAGAAAAGTAACTTATAATGATGTTCAGTGAAAGACAAGACAATCAAGATTAAGACGTGAATCAGGGAAGAACATCAGACATTTGGGGAAATTTTAGGGATCATTCATCGAGGTTAAATGAAAAGTGTTGCCTGGCCTTCAGGCATTAAGAATTATAATCATTGGGAAGCAGAGAGCTTTTAATATACTGAAGAAATACCTTAATTTATGCCTATTTACAACTAACAAAAATTTCAGTAGACTGTAGGACATTTGCTTTTGTAGTTTTAGTTTGAAATCATACCAATCTGGGCTGGGCACCAGTGGCTCATGCCTATAATCCTAGCTACTCAGGAGGCTGAGATCTGAAGACTATAGTTGGAAGCCAGCTCAAGCAAGAAAGGCTATGAGATTCCTACTCCAATTAGCCACTCGCCCCCCTACCAAAAAAACCCCCACTGGATGTGGAGCTGTGGCTCAAAGGGTATAGTTCTAGGCTTGAGATAAAAAGCTCAGAGACAGCATTTAGGCCCTGTGATTAGGCCCAGGACCAGCACACACACACACACACACACACACACACACACACGCACGCACGCACGCACGCACACAACACAAAATGTGCTGAGAAAAAGTATTGAAAGAATAGTCTAAGGAGCTCTTTTATACCTTCATTTGACTTCATAAATTATTCCAGTTGTGCCATATTTGGACTATTTCCTCTGTGTTCTATTTCTCTAGCCATCCTATTGTTGAATCATTTCAAAATAAGTTGCAGGCATCATGATGATTTCCTAAGAGTATTTTGAAAATAATTCTTAAGAAAAAGAATATAACAATGTTCAAGAAATAGTGTACTCACTTCCTTGTGAATGTAACTGCAACACCTCTCTACATGACCTTGATAATAAAATAAAATGTTAAAAAGAACAAACATAGGGCTGGGAGTTTGGCCTAGTGGTAGAGTGCTTGCCTAGCATGCACAAAGACCCGGGTTTGATTCCTCGGTACCACATACATAGAAAAAACCTGGAAGTGGTGCTGTGGCTCAAGTGGTAGAGCTCTAGCCTTGAAAAAGCCCAAGGACAGTGCTCAGGCCCTGAGCTCAAGCCCAGGACTGGCAAAAAAAAAAGAACAAGCATATACTTTAATAAAATTACAATACAATATCAAACCCAAGACATTTGATATCTCCTAAAGATTGTTATTTAATGTTGAATCCATATTCAATTTTTCAAATTATCTCAATATTACCTTGAGCACTTAAAGATCTTATTAAGCACTTAAAGATCACAGTTTTTTTCTGAACTATTCAGTCTCCTCCATCTTTTATAATACATTTTGAAAATAGACTCTTAATTTGATTTTTATCCAAATATTTTTGATAAGTATGCTCCAAGCATGATGAGTTTATGCTGACAATGTTATGTAAGTGGTACTCCTGTCCTCAGCAGATGACATCAGGAGACTCCCCTCTCACTGTTCATGTGACTTATGTGACATCAGTCAACATTACTGTAATACAATTGCATTTTTCTCTTTTCAGGAAAATCCTGGAACTATACAAACACTGCTTTCCATCAGAGACTCAACCATTAGTTTTAGTGTCATTGAATCTTGAGGGCATCCATAATCCTGCAACTATTCTAAGCACCTTTAAACCATTTTTCTGTGTCTGTTTGAAATATTGATATTTATTTTCATAAAGAATCCCTTCTTCAAACATATATTGATATAATATTTTTATATTACATATATAGGCCTATCCTTTTACATATTATGAGGAAATATAATTTTGTCTTGAGATGTAAGAAGACGATTAAGTGTGGAGATACTGTTGTGTTTTGAAGTATTCTGAATAGAGTAAGATAGATCTGGGATGTGATCAGAAAACACAGTGACTGGGCAAAGCACTGAAGAACTCAATGCATGCAGGCCATGAACATAATGCTGTGCAGCCTTTCAATGAGTTTCACCACAGGTCCTGGCTCCATTTGTGGTAAGGAGAAGCACGGACATGCAAAAATAGCACTTCATGTTCCAGTCAGATGAGGAAGGGAGTCTCCAGCTGCTGCTGAATGGACCACACCCGGTGCCTTACAGAGCCATTCAGGATGCAGGTCACCAGGTCATTCTTGATTGCCAGGGAAATAGCTACAAATGGAAAAGTAACAAACTAAAGAAAAAGAAAAAAAAACACAATAAAAACAAGACAAGAGGAGGCTCCTCACAAAATCAAGACAACCACAGGAAAAGAATTCATTTTAAAAAGATCAGCAAAAATGTGATATAAATAAAATAACAAATAGATAATTAAATCACCAATAAACAATCAGCAGATGGGAATTAAAAGCCATAAAGGACAAAATAAACTCCCCTGGAGGATGGTGAGAATAAAATCTATGGAATGCTTTCAAAATAGATAGGCCATGTCCCTGGGTTCTGCAGATAAGAAGGGAGGCCAGAACTGATTTTGAGACTCTAGAGAGGAAGAGCTGGCTGGCTGCCCACAAGTATAAAATGCCTTTAAAGCCAGTGATGGTCAACATAATCTTGGGAATCAAGAGAAAAAAACTTCTCAAAGAAGCATATGTACGAGAAGTACTCTGTGAATGTCTGTAACCCACTGTATATGTGAAGACAGCATCCAAACCAAAAAGCACAACAGTACCAGTACCCTAGATGCATTTGTTATGACTCCTCCCAGGACTTCCTCCTTCCTCGGGAAAAATGCTTCCAACCTCATGGGTAAAGTGGACTTCATTTTGTGTTATGTAAATGAAATCATATATCATGTCATCTTTTATGTCTTCCTCCTTTTGTTCCTCATTGTAGATTTGAAAGTAATCAGGCTGCTTGCAGAGGTGGCATTTATGGATTCTTAATGCTACATTGCTTTCTATTATGTTCGCTTGCTATAATTTTATTTATTCATTATACTAATGATACTGCATCACTGACTATACCATACACATTTTTAAAAATTTATTGTTATTATTGTTGTTTTGGGTATTTTGTGTCAGTCCCAGGGTTTGAATTCAGGGCCTAAGCATTGTCCTTGAACATTTTCGTTCAAAGCTAGTGCTCTACCACTTAAGCCACAGATCTGCTTCCAACAGTTGGGAAGTTAATTGGCAATAAGAGTTTCATGGACTTTCCTTCCTGAGATGACTTTGAACTGTGATCTTCAGATCTCAGCCTCCTGAGTAGCTAGGATTACAGGCATGAGCCACTAGTACCTGGCTAACTTACACATTTTTAAAACACAAGGGGGAATGATAATAGCAGTGAATTGTTGTTTTCTTGAAATTAGAGAAAAATAACATTATAAATAGCATCATTATACATGAATTATAGTAAATACATTGAGAATAAAATGTAACAGAATACTGAGAAAAGGCAAAGATGAAAAAAACAAGCTCTTTATCTCCCAAAATATTTTCTTGAATTTTACTCATTTTTAAACATTTATTTTTTTCATGTAAAAGCCTGGTGTGTTTGAAAAATGAACTCAAAGTATTTCCATTTGAAAGACTCTGTTTTTAAAGCCCATTGATTTGCAGTATCATTTAATTTCTTACCAAACAGAGAGAAAGAGTCAGAGACAATTATGGTTGGAAAAAGTTAAGCAATGTGCCCATGATTAAAAGAAAACTGGAAAGCCAAATTTATTAGGGCCCATGTTTAAATTCTGCAAGTCAGCAATGACATACTTGGCACATTGTCTGCTGGAGGAATTAATTCCTGGATTTGGATCAAATAAATTTGTTCCATTTGCATCATATGATATTAAAATGGCAGTCAATTCTGAGAACTCAAACAATTTTATAAGAGATACATCTGGAATTGTTTTCTTCTGCCTGGTTGTGTGAAGTACAGTGGCCGTTTTTTATATTATATTCACTAACCCTGAGCTTGTGGTCAGATTCATACTATAGAACTCGATTTTTAGGGGACTTTCCAAATGCTAAAGAGAGCAAAATGTGAGCCAACTTTAAACAAAACCAAACAAATTAACTGAGTCAATTGTAACATATAATGAAAGTTACAGAAAAGAGTAAGAGGGAAAAATAAAGAAAAGTAGTGGTGAAAAAGACAACATTGTAATGCCCAGGAGGTACAGTGTGACTCCAGGAGGGTTGGGTCTTTATGGGTGGTGTTTTAGGAAAATGCTCCCAGAAGAACTGGAATGGCAGCTTGCAAGTACAACAAAATCTGGATATGATCAAGTGACAGTACAAGCAGAAGTAGAGAAGCATTGAGCAAGGTAGGTGTCTGTTCACAGGATGATGAATAGCTTGTTGTTGGCCGAGGCAGATGGATGAGGCCAGTCTTAGGCAGAAATTGCACAATCCAAAGCTAAGGAATGATGACAGGCCTTGGAATGCATGGCATTTGGGTTACTGTCAGGGTTGATGGCTTAGGCAAGTCAGAGTTTCTGTGAACATGGGAACTATGGTAGTGTTGCAGGCACACCCAAGGCTTCCTCCTTTGAAAACTGAGCTTGCAATGTGCACATGAATCCAAGTTGATACAAGACTACACTTGGGATTGAATCTCTCAAAGGTCACATGGTAAGGACTCAGACTGGAACTTTCAGATTGCATGCAACTGTAGAAGTTTGACATCTCAGGAGGTGTATTAGAATCAGTATGAACTGCAAATATAAGTAGAAAAAGAGAAATTCAGCTGTAAAAATTATCTTCTCAGAAAGAAAGACCAACAATGGTAATGATCTTGAAGTACTTCATCGGGGATGAGAAAACTTAAGAGTAAGAGCGATGTTAAGGTGGGGGAACTGAATGAATGGGGAAAGCAAGAGGACATGCAACGAGTCCACTGAACATGCAGATCCATCAGCTGGGGAAGGCATGATTATTTAATTTTTGCAAGTGTTTAATAAAGATCCATTTAAATTTTTACCTTAAAATAAACCCTATCTTTGCAGTTAAATTCAATATATACAATATTATTTATTTACCAAAACTGTTCTTTAAATAATAGTATTTCTTCTTCTTCTTCTTCTTCTTCTTCTTCTTCTTCTTCTTCTTCTTCTTCTTCTTCTTCTTCTTCTTCTTCCTCTTCTTCTTCCCTTTTCTGGTTACGTGGTCCCAAGGAATTGAACCCAGGGCATCCTACGTGCTAGGGAAAAACTCTACCATTAGGTGACACTCCCAAGGCAATCATTTCTTGCATTTTAATTTGTTCGTGTGATATACACTACATATTCAAACTGTGTTGTTTTTATTTTTTGTGTTTAATTGTAATTAATAAAGGGGTTACATTATATTCACCAGATAGATGGTACATTATATCACCAATAATGAACTTTTCTCATGTCATGGTCCCCATTTCCCTCCCCTCCTCCCCCCTGCTCATCTTGATTTCCCCCCTTACCTCTCTTATTGCAAATAACCAATTAAGCAAATACAAAATATATGAGATAACAAGGTAAAATATTGACACAATATGAGATAACCAAGGGAATGCAACAGAGATGAGAGATAACATAGTACATTGAGGACAACAATCACTCATTATATGGTTTTTGTTTCAATATCCTGGAGGTCTTTACATTTAGCGACATACTATATGGCCTTTGTATCTAGATTTTGTTCTATTGTGAATCTCTGCTAGGAGAGCCCAAGGTTTCTACTGATTATGACAAATGAGGGAAACCATTGAGCCTATGTTCCTTGAGTCTGGCTTACTCCTCTTAATATGATTTTTTTCTAAGTCTTTCCATTTCCCTACAAATGGAGCAATATTGTTATTTATGTAAGCAGCATTGTGTATAAATATCACATCTTGTTGATCCAATCATCAACTGAGGGGCATCTGGAATGGTTCCATATCTTTGCTATTGTAAATAGTGCTGCAATGAACATTGTTGTGCTAGTGGATTTAGTATGTCCTGGTTTCTGGGTGGTTGGGTAAATGCCAAGTAGTGGAATTGCTGGGTCATAGGGGAGTTCTATGTTTAGCCTTTTGAGGCACTGCCACACTGCTTTCCATAGTGGTTGAATGAGTTTTCACTCCCACCAACAGTGTAGTAGTGATCCCTCCTGGCCACATCCCCTCCAGCATCTGTTGTTATTAGTTTTCCTGATCCTGGCCATTCTAACTGGAGTGAGGTGGAATCTTAGAGTTCTTTTGATTTCCATTTCTTTTATGACCAGAGATGTTGAGTATTTCTTCATGTGTCTATAGGCCATTTTTATTTCTTCTTCAGAGAAGACTCTAAGTCTTTGGCCCATCTTTTAATGGGATGGTTGTTTCTTTGGAGATTAGTTTTGGAGTGATTCAATTTTTGAACTGTTGATATATTTTAGATATGAGGCCTTTGTCTGTTGTATGGTTAGTGCATATTTTCTCCCACTCTGTAGGCATTCTAGTTAATTTGCTAGCTATGTCCTTTGCCATACAGAAGCTCTGCAGTTTAGTGTAGTCCCACTTATCCAGCCTTTCTCTGATTTGTTGTGATTCTTGGTCCTTATCAAGAAAGTTTTGACCTGTGCCAAGGAGGCCTAGTGTATCTCCTATTCCTTCTTGTAAAGTTTTCAGTGTATCTGTTTTTACCTCCAGGTCTTTGATCCATTTGGAGTTAATCCTATTGCAGGGTGACAAAGAAGGATCCAATTTTAGTTTTCTGCAGGTGCTTAACCAGTTCTGCCAGCACCATTTATTGAAGAGGCTGTCTTTCTTCCATTCTATTTTTCTTGGCTCCCTTATCAAAGATTAGGTGGCTATAGGTCTGTGGGTTAATATCTGGGTCCTCAGTTTTATTCAATTGGTCTTCAGGCCTGTTCTTGTGCCAGTACCAAGCTGTTTTGATAATTATAGCTCTGTAATAGAATCTAAAGTTTGGTATTGAAATTCCTCCTGCGCTGTTCTTTCTGTTAAGAAGTGTTTTTGCTATACGGGGTCTTTTATTATTCCATATGAAATTTTGGATAGCCTCTTCTATTTCTTTAAAGAATGACATTGGGATATTGATGGGTATTGCATTGAATTTGTAGATAGCCCTTGGCAAGATTGTCATTTTTACGATATTGATTCTTCCAATCCAGGAGCATGGGAGGTTTTTCCATTTCCTCAGTTCTGCTTTAATTTCCTTTTTCAGGGTTTTAAAGTTTCCATCAAAAAGGTCCTTTACATTCTTAGTTAAGTTAATTCCTAGGTACTTTATTTTCTTTAAGGCTATTGCAAAAGGAGTTGCTTTCTTGATTGCTGCCCCCTTCCTCTCACTGTTGGCATATAGGAAGGCCATTGATTTTTCAGGGTTAATTTTATACCCTGCTACTCTTCCAAAGTTTTGAATCCGCTCAAGCAGCCTCGGAGTGGAGTCTGTAGGGTTCTTTATGCACAGAATCATGTCATCTGCAAAGAGGGAAAGTTTCACTTCCTCTTTTCCTATCTGGATCCTCTTTATGCTTTCTTTTTGCCTGATTGCTCTGGGTAGGAATTTTAATATTATGTTAAATAGGAGTGGAGAGAGTGGCATTGTTGTCTCCTTCCTGATTTTAGGGGGAATGGCTTTAGCTTGTCGCCATTAAGTATAATGCTAACTGTGGGTTTGACATACACAGCCTTTATTATAATGAGGAATGTTCCATGGATTCCTAGTTTCTCCAGAGCTTTTAGCATAATGGGGTGTTGGATCTTGTCAAATGCCTTTTCTGCAACTATTGAGACAATCATGTGTTTTTTGAGAAATTTTGCATCAATATTCATCAAAGAAATGGGTCTATAGTTCTCTTTCTTTGATGAATGTCTGTCTGGTTTGGGGATGAGGGTTATAGTGGCTTCGTAGAATGAGTTTGGCAAAGAGCCTTCATTTTCAATTTCGTTGAAGAGCTTCAGGAGTATTGGTGTGAGCTCTACTTAGAAGGCCTTATAGAATTTAGCTGTGAATCCATCTGGCTCTGGGCTTTTCTTAGGTGGAAGTTCTCTTATTGCCATTTCTATTTCAGTGCTTGAAATAGGCCTGTTTAGTTGGGTTAGTTCTTCTTGGTTCAATGTGGGTATGTTAATATTGGCTAAAAATTCATCCATTTCTTCTAGATTCTCAAATTTGTTGGCATAAAGGTTTGAAAAACATTCCCTCATGATGTTCTGGAACTTGGTAATTTCTGTTGAGATATTACGATTCTCATCTGTGATTTTGTTTATTTGATTGTGCTCCCTTCTTTTTTGGTAAGATTTGCTAATGGTCTGTCAATTTTGTTAATTTTTTCAAAGAACCAACTCCTTGTTTTCTTGATTCTTTCTATAATTTTTTGGACTCCAATTCATTTAATTCTGCTTTGATTTTAATAATTTGCTTCCTTGTACTGAAATTGGGCTTGGTTTGTTATTCTTTTTCAAGGAGTTTAAGGTAACATATTAAATTGTTGGTTTGCGATTTTTCCAATTTCTTTCTGTAGGCACTCAGAGCTATATATTTTCCTCTGAGTACTGCCTTTGTTGTGTCCCAAAGGAGCTGGTATTTTGTGTGCTCCTTTTGTTAAATTTCATAAACTGTTGGATTTCTGTTCTGATCTCGTCGATGACCCATTAGTGATTCAACAATGTGTTGTTCAGTCTCCATTAGTAACAGGGTTTTCATTGGTAGAGATTGGTGTTAAGTTCAAATTTGATGCCCTTGTAGTCTGAGAGAATGCAGGGAATAATTTCAGTGTTTGTGAATCCGCACAGGTTTGTTTTATGCCCTACGAAAATGTTCCATGTGCTGCTGAAAAAAAAAATGTGTACTGTGTTGTTGTTGAGTGAAATAATCTGCTGATGTCTGTTAAATCTAGTTGGTCTATACAGTTTTTCAATTCTGAGGTTTCTCTGCTGAGTTTTTTCCTTGTTGATCTGTCCATAGGTGAGAGTGGTGTGCTAAATTCACCAACAATCACTGTGTTTTGATCTATGTACGGTTTTAGTGATAGTAAAGTTTGCTTGATGAAGTTCTGTGCTCTGGGATTAGTAGTGTAGATATTTAGAATGGTTATGTCCTCCTGGAGGAGAGATCCCTTTATTAGTATGTAATAACCACCTTTGTCTTTTCTCACTAATTTTTGTTTGAAGTCTGATATGAGGATGGCAACTCCAGCCTGTTTATGGGGGCTGTTAGCTTGATAAACTTTATTCCAAACTCTCACTTTTAAAAAAATGTTTGTTTGGGGGGGCAAGATGTGTCTCTTGAAGATAGCAGAATAATGGATCTTGCTTTTGGATCCAACTAGAGAGTCTAATTGGAGAGTTAAGTCCATTGATATTGAGGGTTAGGATTGAAAAATATTTACTAGTTCCTGCCATTTTTAAAAGCATTCATTAGGGCCTGTGTCTTGACAGTTCTTGTGGTACTTACATCGTATCAGTTTTAGATGTCATTTCTTTGTCAGTATTACATTTTTGTTGGTTTTCAATGTGCAGAACTTCTTTGAGAATTTTTTGTAATGCTTGTTTGGTTGCTACATAATGTTGCAACGTTTCCTTGGAATGGAATGTTTTCATTGTGCCCTCAGTTATGAATGAGAGCCTAGCTGGATACAGTATTCTTGGTTGGTAGTTATTTGTTTTAAGGTCATGACATATATCCTTCCAATCTCTTTTTGCTTGCATTGTCTCTGTTGAGAAATCTGGGGTTATTCTGACTGGTTTTCCCTTGTAGGGGATTATTCTCTTTTCCCTGGCTGCTTTTAGGATCCTTTCTTTGGTCTTTATTGATTCTGTTGGGCCTATAATGTACATTTCTTGTCGGGTCTTTTAGTGGTTTTAAAAGTTTCTTGTATCTGTATGGGCCTGCCCTTCCAGTTATTTGGGAAGTTCTCTGAGATGATTCCCTGAAGTATATTTCCAATACCATTGACCTCTTTCTCCAGACCCTCCTCAATACCAATTAAGCCTTAAATTAGGCTTCCTAATTGTATCTCAGACCTCCTGAAGAGTTGTTTTGTTTGTTTGTTTGTTTTTTGCCAGTCCTTGGCTTAAGCTCAGGGTCTGAGCACTGTCCTTGGATTTTTCTCAAGGCTAGAACTCTACCACTTGAGCCTCAGCACTACTTCTGGCTTTTTCTAAGTATGTGGTACCAAGGAATCGAACCCGGGTCTTCGTGCATGCTAGACAAGCACTCTACCACTAGGCCAAACTCCTAGCCCCCTCCTGAAGAGTTTTCTCATATTTCCTAGATTTGGTTTGACTCATTTTCTGTTCTTTCTCTATAATAACTAAATTATCTTCCACCCTGGAATTCTCTCTTCTGCATTGTCTAAGATGCTATCAAAGCTTTCTAGTTCATTCTTCATCTCCCTCCCTTCTATTTGCTCATTTTTGATGCCTTGCATGTCTTGTTTTAGTTTGTGTATGGATTTCTTTAACTCCTTGATTTCCATTTGAGTGGTTAGCTCAGCAGCTTTATTCTCTTTGGACATTTGTTGGAGTTTGGTCAGCTTTTTGTTTGTGGATTCTATGAATTCGTCCATTTTTCTTTGAAAAACCTTTATCATAGCCTCCATTATGGCTTCTTCTTTTTCACATATAACCTTGTTTATGGTTTCATCACGTTTAGGTATGGCTTCCTCCCGTATCTCTTTCTGTATGTTTTCAAACTTTTCGTTAATCATGTTTACCAATTGCATGCATATAGCACTTAGAGGACTCTCCTCTAGTTTTGCCATTGACTGCTCCATTGCCTGTTTATATTGGGTGGGAGATGCTATTCCTTGATTTGACATTTTTCTTGATTTTCTTGTTCTGCCCATTTGAAAACTGGAGCAAGATTAATACTAAACAAGATTATAGTTTTTAAGATATAATCAATCTAGACCTCTTTAGCTGGCCAGATAACAGATGTTCACAATTTTAGATTGGTATTATCACTCTCTCTTTTTGTGCACTTACCGACAAATCTGATACCACCACTAATCACCGACTTATGACCAAAACAATAAGCCCCTCAATTCAATCTCTATTGTATTTAAGTCCATCTGGACTTACAGTATAATTGAACACCTAGATATACAGTATTGCTCAACAATTATCAACTGTAGGTCTATGCATTGGAAGAGTTGAAGGATGAACAGAGGGCCAGAGATAGAAAAATAGTATGAAAGACAGGAGGGGAGGTAAGAAAAGAGTAATGTAGGAGTATAAGATTAATATAGTAATGAAGAAAAGGGATACCGTAAGGATAACTGACCTAAGGTGATAGACAGGTAGTATAGTTGGGTACAAAGTTTAGAAAAAATAAGATAAAACTTATGAAAATAAGAAGAGTACTAAGAAGAATATATAGAGAAAAGAGGGAGGTATATATAGGAGAGTTCAATGATAAACATTTTAAAAATAAACAAAACTAAACTAAAAAACAACTACAAAAAAAAAGGAAAAAGGTGGGGTGGGGGAGATTCCACACTATTGTGAGTTCTTAGACGAGAAATACTAGGGGTAAGAACCAACAGGTTAAAAAGCAGGTGACTGTATCAATATGGATATCATTTATATCCTGTTTGTACCCAGTGCTGTCACTATGTTTCTAGGAATGACCACAATGATAGAAGGAATGTGGGAAAAGAAAAAAAGGAAAGAATCATGACATTAAAAAAAAGGTGTAGGTAAGATGGCAAAGAAAAAATAAGAACATATAAAAATGCAAATGAAAAAGGGCAGAAGAAAAAAAATAAAAAGAACAACAAAAAGAAAAGAAAAAAAGGGGGGTATTCTTCAGTTTTTTGGGGGGGCGGGTCAGGATAGGAAACTTGTGTTGCAACTAAATTTGGGATGCAAACACCTCAGAAAGTCTTTTTCTCTTGTGATTTGGCTTTGCGGATATTCAGATCTGATTGCTTGATTGGGAAAAATAAACTGAAAGAATCACCAGCGGTTTTGTTTACCAAGGATGTGACCAGGCGCAGGAGATGTACTTCCACCAGCACCGGGGGCAGACTTCTGGCTAAGATTCCCCTCTGGGAAATCTTTTGCCCTTTTGAATGATGGCGCTGCCAGCACCACTTCTCAGGGTCCAGTTGATTTGGCAGGGTCTGCCAGTAGTCAAGATGGCACTGTTCTCAGCTGGTGTGGGAGGGGGTTCCTTCCCAATGCCATTCCCACTTCTCAGGGGTACTAACAAATTGCTGAATTCTCTGGTTCCTTGGAGCTGGCAGGTCTGCGCCATGGCCAGGTGACGGCTCTGGGCTCGCACAGGCTCTGCCTGCTCTGTCTGGAGCCAGCAGGTCTGTGCTGCCAAGAAGCGCTGTCTGCTCAGGTTCCCGGCCGCACCAAGCAGCTGGTGCTGCTCCATGCTGTCTTCTTTCACCGGTTTTCTGCCTTTCTCCTCTCTAATTGAGAGCTCTGTGGTGCTAAAGTTACTTAGGATCGTCTTTGGGTATGAACTTTTCCCTACAATGCCAAAAGTTGTATATTGGCGAGAGCTCAGAAAGACTCACACTGAAACTGCTGCCATCCTCCTCTGATCTGTGTCTGTGGTCCCTGTGTTGCTTTTAATACAATGTTTGGGTAGGTTGTTACCTTAAAATATATCTTAGAACATATACAGTGAAAGGAACATCAGAGTTTAGACTTTTAAACTGCAATATATGAAATAAAAACCTGAAGTTATCTTTCTGTTGGCAAGTTTACCCCTTAATGTTGTAAAACCCAGCCAAAACTTCCCCATGCTTCTGTAGCCTACTAATAAAATGAAAACCCATTGATAGAAATGTCTCTGTTACCTGCGCTTCATCACCAGGAGCACAGCTGTATAATGGTTAGTGCTTTCTTCTCCTGAAGTCCTTTGCTTCTCCTTTAGGAATCTCTCTCTCTCCCAAGTCTCAGGGGAAAAAAATCCATAGTGTAGATGCTGCTGCTTGGAAGGGCATCTTAAACGATCCCATCCAATCCCTTGAGAAAACAGTGCCTTTATCCTCCTCTGAAGGAGAGTTAGTCTCTCAGATCTTCTCCAGTGTATTTTCCCAAAAACAGGTCATAAACTTGCATTCAAGTGTTTTCCTTCTCCCCCTATCCCAGTAAAAATAAGAATACCCATATCTCTAAAGATTTAGCAGTGATTCTCAATGGAGAAGATTTGCTTATCCACACTCCTGTCTTATGGTGGTATTAGTCCATGACTGTACTCTTCATTAAACCTAAGTACAAAGAGGCTGTGTATCTGGGTCTTTATTGCTGAAGGCTCTGTGTCATGTAAAACATATTAAGTGTTTTTCTTTTCTTGTTACTTTGCCTTTTCATTAAAGATGCCTCATTCATGAGACTAAGATAAGGGAAAAACAGATATTTCTTCCATGGTAAATGCCTCCAGTTCAGTGTAGAGAACAAGTTACAGCATCTAACACCTCTCAAAAACAGTAGCTTTTCTGCCTGTGTGCCATCTCCTTGAATTGTCAAGACCTACAAAATCCTCAAATTACACTGTTTCTGTGCTAATTCCTTGAACTTTGTGACCAGTGTTGAAGAGAAGGTGAAGAGAAGGCCATTTTCCCCTATTCTGGACCTCTAATTCACATTAGTTGGAACCTGTTTTAGAGAGGCTTTAGAATAACCATTTGGTTCTTACTTCTGCCTTACCACCTAGCAAGCAAACAACTCTTCACACGTCTTCAGCAATACTGTCTCTTCATCATGTACATCACTCATGTTGCAGATCCGTAGAGATAAGTCCCTTCTCTTTTCCAGTTTGGATCTTGCCAAAATAAACTTTCAAGTAAAGAAGAAATGCATCCTTGGATGTCAACCTTAATTGTTTTATAGGCACAATATTTACAGCAGCATAAAAGCAAATGTCCTCACAGTTAGAAAAACACTGCCCCCTACCATGGAATGTGTACATGTCATCCATGTGAAGGAGAGAACGCAGGCTCCACCAGAAGCGCAGGCTCCACCAGAAGCCTGACAATGAACCTTTACCAAACTTAGAACATTAACTCCAAGACTCTATTTAACTCAAGTTTTATCTAACTCAAGAAAATGGTTCTCACGATTGGTCACTGATCATCCGATATCTTGAAAAAAATGCTTCATTGGTCTTTTAAGTTAATCTAGAATAGGAATTTTGAAATTGCTTCTGTCACTGCAATCCTATCATGCCATTAATTGGGAGCCCTTTTATACCCTTTTAATTTCATGTCTTTGATATTGTGGTTTAACAAATGCTTGGAAAGGGTTAACAAAAGTAGTCACGAGGATAAAAACATAGATAAACAGAAACCTTGCCAGAATAAGGCTAATATCTAAAGGACAATCAATTCTTTAAACATGAGCAACAAGGGCCTGCCAGAAATTCTCCATGAAATTCTGCATCCGCATTTTTGTGGTGTCCTTTTTCAGAGATTATTATTGTTGGATGATTCGCTGATGGGTGGTCCCGTATGCATAATGGGGACTGTTAATTCTGCAATAGGGCTTGTCTTAACCCTAGATTTGATGTTTTCAAGAATTTATTACAGACTCTGTTTTAACCACTTCCTAGTCTTTCCTAACCATTGAAAAGGAGTTTGGACTACAGTGGTAAAGTGCTTCTGCTTTTACAGAAAAACTCTTGATGCACATTTGAAGAGAATTAAACAAAAGTGTTGGGAGTTTGGCCTAGTGGTAGAGTGCTTGCTTAGCATGCATGAAGCCCTGGGTTCAACTCCTAGGTCCCACATACATAGAAAAAAGCCAGACGTGGTGCTGTGGCTCAAGTGGTAGAGCTCTAACCTTGAGAAAACCCAAGGACAGTGCTCAGACCCTGAGCCCTAGCCCAGGACTGGCAAAAAATAATCAAGGAAAATGGGTATTCACAGTATGCTTTGCTCCTGTGCTCTCAGTGGTTGGTATATTCTGGGGCTTCGTTGAGGACATGACTTCACCTTGGTGTGGCTACTATGAGCTGATTCTAGACAATCACTTAAACTTCCATCATCTTTGGAAAATAATAGACCAATCCTGGCTACAGACCAAATATCAGAGATATTTCCCATTAGAAAAAAATCCCCTATATATGTTTTCCATGTTTTAGATTAAATTATTTACTAGGGTGGTTTTTACACTACTCAAACATTAAGGTTCAATCTGAGTTATTACCCTAAATTTACAAATTAAGTTTTACTGAATCACAGTTGTATATATTGGTCTATATACAGTGTCCTTGGCTAATTTTATACTACAATCATCAGAGCTGAGTAGATTCAACAGAAACTATATGCTCTGAAGAATCCAAAAAATCTCTTCACAGAAAAAGCTTAAGGTGTCCTGATCTAAAACAAGTCTATTGGCAATAAATAAATCAACCAAAGTTTATAGTTCAGAACAACACTTCTACATGTTTACTAGAATAAAAACAGTGTCATCTAAGCACATTGTGTTTCATAATCATCAGTCATTTTAAATATTATTAGATTTAACAAAAATGGTGATCAAATATTCTTGATGATATGTGGGGTAAGCCAAGTAAAACAGATTTATATTTGGTAGTCTTTCTCAACTCATTTAATAAGCTAATAGGTATTATAACTCTAGAAGTGCAATTCAATTATAAAAATTTGCTAAAGTTTAACCTCAGAAAACAAATATTTTCCTGGGACATATTATATAGTTCATGCTCAAGAAACAAACTGTAGGAAAATGGATGATTTCTCAGGGCTGAAAAATCTGATAATATCTATATCAGATTGAGAATTTCTCTTCAAGAATGTTCAGCTTTAAGAATAAACTGGTTAATAGGAAAAGGGTAATTACCACAGGTTACGCAATTACTCTGGGTTCATATGAAGTTTTAACCTTCTTGTAGCAGTAGCACGCATTAAGAACAATGCTGTATTGACTTTGGTACAATGACAAAGGAGGATGGAACTGTGTAGAAAACTTCCATTCAATGCAGAGAAATCCTCAAAACTGTATGAAAGTAAAGTCTATGGAATAATGATTTAAAGTAGAGTTCCCAGGACTGTGCTTATTTCTAACTTGCCAACACCTAGGATATGAAGGTTACATGTACATCAAGAGGTCTAGGAAAGACTCATGTATCTTTTGGTGAAAGCCAAGACGAACAAAGGAAAAGTTTCTGAATATCAGGAAATGTTTTCTTGAGATCAAGAGATTTATTGGCATGTGGGATAGATTCCAAGAGAGTTCCATTGCTCAAAATATTTCAAATTAGACTGCTAGCTGCCCATGCCAATTTTGTTGAAGAGTAATTCACTACAGTGTCACACAATGTCACACGCTGGGTAAGATACATACATATATATATATATATATGTGTGCACATGCATATATATATATATTAAATTGTGATTGTATTTCCAATGCAAAGTTTTTACCCACACATATATTTTTCAAATTCCTCTTGACATTATCATATTTGCCCAAGAATATTATTGATAATAGGCCAGAAACTTGTATATAGTACCCAAGCAGTACTTGGAAGTCAAAACAAGTACTCCTGTCTAAAGTCTTGGCAGCTCCTTTGACTGACTTCTACCTTGTATAGTGCTAAGGAACCTGCCTGCTTGCTTATAGAATGACAGGTCTTTCATCTACCTGGTATATTCATAGCCACAGAGAAGGAAAACAATCCTTGCTATCTCAGCATGGGGTAAGAATCTGAATGGGATCAGAATATGCACTGCCAAATACACTATATTGTCAAAATTAACCTTTCCACCCAGAGGCACAATTGAGAAATAGGAAGCACAGTAAAAACTTTCCATTCTCCCATTTCTGTAGCAAATAAAGTTTCCTTTATAAATGTAAGAAAAACTTACCTTTGTCAACTATCACCACCCTCCCTTCCTCTGTACCAGGAGGAAGAGAAGAAACTTTGTCATAGAAATAAGCATGAAATGAGTCTCCATAACAAACAGAAGTGTATCGACCACATATTTCCTTATCAACCTCACTAACATTTACCAACTTTGGAATCTACAGAACTCCATTTCCTTTTACTCAACTCACTTTATATTATCCTAGATCAAGATAGCATATAAAATCCAAATGTAAACAACCCCTTTGAATTAGCCACTGGCGATCTCTGAATGTCTGTACAGTGATGAAGCCAGTAAACTATTTTGTTCCTGCTTAATCTATCTCTTAGCCCATAGACCACAGATTCAGAACAACAGAAGGTAGAAAGAAAGGAAGGCGGTTCTTTTTCTTCTCCAGAACACAGTGACAAGGCAGATCATGGTTAATGGGAAATGTTAAGGATTCCCAATCTTGTGCTGTATAAACATTTGAAATATTCATAAATCAGGAATCTTTTGAAGTCTTTATTATCCTGGTAATCCTTGCTTATGTGGGTACTAGACAGAGCCTTTCTGAGAATACACAGCTCATTTGTGAGAATGAGTGACCATATAACACAACCCTTTAAAACTGAGTGGTAGCAATGCACTAATGCCCCATATGTGTAAGCCTAGGTACTCAGGAGGCTGAGAACTATGGATCAGTTTGAAGGCAGCCAGGGTAGGAAAGTCTTTGTGACTCTTAATTTCAATTAAGCAGCCCAAAACCAGACAGGGAGCTGTGGTAGAGCATAGCTTGAGCACACCCTCCTCCCCCCCCCCCCCCAGGAATATAGAACAGAGAATGAAAGTAGATATAAACTTATGTGAATGACTTTTCATCAGATCTTGACAAATATTGTCATTAAATAGGATCTATAATTTTAAATCACAAGTGGACCACTAGAAATAACTTTAATAACTTCACAATAACCTGTGAAGTGAAAGTAATTAAACTTGTTTGATGGGGGAAGGTAAGGCTGGGACACTGGTTATGTCTTCCTGTATATAACGTAAAACATTGTTCCAAGATCTAACGTCTGCTATGTGCTAAATCTTACTTAGACTTAAGTACCTTCGCATGAAGAACCATCTGCTGAACAGAAGTTTACAATCATATAACAGATACTTACTGATTAGTACATTCATTTAGCAAATATTTACCAAAGGTCTGCCATATGTTTACTGTTAGCGGAATGACAATGAATGCAACAGGTGAACTTCTTGTCCTCATGGAGCCTTCAATCATTTGAGGAGGGATAGAAAGTTACAAATATAACCCAATATCATATAATATAATATTTTAAGGTAATATTAAAAAAGAAACAAAGTCATACAAGATCTTGGAGAAACTATTATTTGCATCAGATTTTGCAGGAGGTAAGCAAAGGTATACTTCAGGGGAAAGGAGCAACAGATTATTCAAGCCAGTGGAAACATTAAGAAAAAAGGCACT
Organism: Megascapheus bottae; assembly: GCF_031878675.1. Lineage (NCBI taxonomy): Eukaryota > Metazoa > Chordata > Mammalia > Rodentia > Geomyidae > Megascapheus > Megascapheus bottae. The sequence goes on from NC_143520.1 coordinate 28,434,922, forward strand.
GATGCAGGCGCGATTTACATAATTTATCTCCAAATAGGTAAGAATGGATGGAGTCAGGCCCCAGAACTGGCAAATAATAATAATAATAATAATAATAATAATAATAAATGACTAGGGTTATGGCTTAGTGGTACAGTGCTTGCCTAGGACTCATAAGCTCCTGGGTTCAATTCTTTACAACACATAAATGAACAAAAAATGTCCACATCATTCAATAAGTTGTAATTTAAAAAAATTAAGGGTACAAAAATAAAATAAATAAAATGTAATTTAAGAAAGAACCACCACTTTTTACTCTTTTTACTCTACAGTTATCTATGCCCATCTGCTGTTACTCAAGTTAATAAATTCACCTCCTCATATGTCTGCATTTTTTGTTTTTCTATCATCTCTCCATACTGCTTCCACCAACCGCAGTATTCGACCTTGAGAAAGTCCCACAGCTCCTCTCTCTCTCTCTCCTCTCTCTCTCTCTCTCTCTCTCTCTCTCTCTCTCTCTCTCTCTCTCTCTCTCTCTCTCTCTCTCTCTCTCTCTCTCTCTCTCCCTCTCTCTCTCTCTCTCCCTCTCTCTCTCTCTCCCTCTCTCTCCCTCTCTCTTTCTCTCTTTCTCTGTTTTGTGAACATAATGGTTTTCTGTTGTTCTTTTTTTCCTCCATATATTCTTTATTGTAATTAATAGAAGGGTTACATTATATTCACCAGATAGAAGATGCATTATTTCACATACATTGATACCCTTTCTCATGTCTTGGTCCCCATTTCCCTCCCCTCACCTCTCCCCTCATCTTGTTTTCCCCCTTCCCTATTTTCTAACAGATGATCCAATTTCTTATTCAAAGATGAAATCAGACAATACCCATGAAGAACTTATCTATCACAGGCCTGGGCATGTAGTAAATACTCAATAATTTTAGATTTTTAGATTTCTTGAAAGCATCAAGTGGGTATCACCAGAACAGGCTAAGATTCCTGAATCATTTTTCAACCAAGTTACGGCCACAGCTATCTTGATGCTGATGATCTTTACTGCTTCTAATCCATGGCTGTAAACACACAATTCTCATTACTTGTGGTAACACAGAGGGTATGTAGCTAAGGTAAAATAGCTCATTATTTCAACAGCAATTTACAGCCTTGTGGCTCTGACATAGTGCTATCCTTCTCTGAACTCAAGAGAGATCTTTGAAACCAGTTGCCATTTTTTTTTACCAATATTGGACCTTGAACTGAGGGCCTGGGCACTCTCCTTGGGATTTCTCAAGGCTAGAGCTCTACCACTTGAGCTACAGCACCACTTCTGGCTTTTTTCTATGTATGTGATACTGAGGAATGGAACCTGGGTCTTTGTGCATGGTAGACAAGCACTACTACCACTAGGCTAAACTCCTGACCCCTACCAGTTGCCATTTCTAAGCATCTCTGCTGCTGCTGGAACACATGACATTCTCCTAAAATGGACTTAGAGACCAGCTGGACATTTATAACAATGAACTGAATCCTTTTACAGGATCCTTCTTCATGGATTGGTCCATGTATGACTTCTATTTTAGTCTTTCTACTCACAGACTTTTTCCAAATAATTTGTTACAAATTTCATTTTCTAGATGATGGAGATTCTAGTATTTGCATGGTGATGCTATTTAAAAGGTAATTATACAATGTTCAAAGTTTTGTAAGATTATGTGATGACCAAGGTCACTAAGCACAATGACGATTTTGAACTAATTTCAGCTTTAAACTTCAGAATGTCAGATATTCAGACTATAAGACTCTTAGGAATTGGTAAATGAATAAACATGTAACTTCTATGCCAATTGTTTTCTACAATTTTTTTTTGTCGGTCGTGGGACTTGAACTCTGGAACTGGACACTTTCCCTGAACACTTCAGCTCAAGGCTACCACCTTATTCCTTGAGCCACAGTGCCACTTCCTGTTTTCTGCAAATTTTAAATCTAAGAGCTTGGAATTCACGCAAGTCTTCCATCACGGAGTTTTATGTATATGCATGTCCTTTGAAGCTTGTACTGGGTTTGGCCTTTCTTCTGGTGATTTTCTCAGCTTTCTCTCTGACTGGCTGTTATGGACATGATGATTCAGGTCCCTTTGAATAAGGATCTGCTATCTCATGACCCACTCTATGCAATCACTCACTTCCCTCCTCTTCCATGAGCCCCCTGGGTATCCAGTCAGACTTATTTTCATTTCACCTACACAGAATTAAACATTTCTTTCTAAAATATGTTTTGTTTTTAGGCATTTACATGAAGTACCATCCTGCCTTCTAATCCTTACCTAGAGTTCTTCCAGAGAACTTGCACTCGATGGCTATCTGTTTGCTCTGGTTTTTACAACGAAGTGCTGGAGACACACCAGTTAAAGGCTTTTTGTTCACATTTCCTCTGCCAGACTGAGATCAAGGTATCTGCAGGTTAGTGTAATTCTGAGACTTGTCTTCATACCTGAAGATGCCATATTTGCTCTTTGGTTTCACAAGTTCCTTTTTGTGTGTACCTGCATATGTCTCTGGATTCTCTCTCTTTATATGTCCTAGTCTTCTTGCTTATAAGAATACAGTCAAGTTGTATTAGAGGCCAAACCAATGTATACTTTTTGATTTAATTATATGTTTTAAGATACTTATGATTATGATGCTATGTGCCTTCACTCAGAAAGCCCTACTTAGTCTGAGTCTGGCAGCACAAGGATGAGTATGCCAAGTGGGGATGTATGTGCATCTCTTACATGGAGTCCTTTAAATTCACAAATTCTTTAACTGTATCTAGAGAGCATTAAGGTCTCCTGGTTATAACCTAAAGGACGTTGAGATTTGTGTTCTCTTTTAACATTCACCGCTCATTAAAATGATTTTGATTGTTTTTAAGAAGTTTACTAACTTATAACAACACTTCTCACCTTGGTCCAGTTTCCATTGTAGTGGGCCTGCATGCAAAAATCAACACAGAATATCAAGAACTAAATCAATTTCCTTCGTTTCAAAAGTAGAAATCAACAGAGCCTTGTACATTTAAGTATCATTGAAATCAGTTTTTCAAATAGAGATCTATGACTAATTTGGTTAAGCTTTGCTTAATACATTTTATGTGCTCACTAAAAATAAATATTCCAGGAATATGAATGTAATTGTAGCTAGTCAGGAAGGTAAAACAGGTAAATTGTGTGTTTAAAAATCAAACTAAAATGCGAAAGGACTGGAGGCGTAGCTAATGTAGTAGAGCACTTGCCTGGCACATGTGAGGCTCTGGATTCCATCCTTGGTTCCACTAGATAGACAGATAGAATATATAGATGATTGGTAAATAGATAGGAAGATAGGTAAAAATAGGGAATAATAATATGCCAGAATTTAAAGTCCTACTGTTATAAGATTTCATTCAGTCAAACAATACTGAAAAGTATGCTATTATGCACACATATAATATAGATAGCATACATAATAAATATATAATATATTGATATATTGTGTATGTAAGGATAATATTAAATTTACTATGACATAAATATGAAAATTTCTAATATTTATCTAAACAATGATTAAGAAGATAGAATGTTTCCAATTTTATGAGCTGACAGGTTTTAAAATTGATTAGTAACGTAGTTTTCAAGGAATTGATATTGAGCAAAACAGCCATTAGGTATATTGATCAGTGTAATTCTGAAATTCTGCCTGGGCCTGAGTTTTGTAACTGATACTATGCAAGTGTTATGGTGAAAGATCATTTTTTCTTAATGAATAGTAATAAATTCACCTGACTTAAATATATGAGGGGCTTAGAAACAAATCCACTTGTAAAAAAATCCATATTGTGTTCAGAAATTTGCAGCTTTACTCAATTTTTCTCATTAATATTGCTCAATATTATAGAATGCAACTGCATTGTCCATATTATTTACACATATGTATGTATGTAGTAAAAAAAACCTGATTAATAGGCAATAATGGCAAGAAAATGGTTGCAGAAGATATGAACTTATTGATCAGATTTAAACATTATATATTATATCAAAACATCACCAGACATTCAGCAAAGTGTACAATATTGTTTTACATGTCAATTAAGTTAAAACAATATTTTAAAAATAAAATATGATGGGCCAGAGTTTGGCTTAGTGGTAGAATGCTTGCCTAGCATGCACGAAGACCCAGGTTCAATTCCTCGGTACCACATACATAGAAAAATGCCAGAAATGGTGCTGAGCCTCAAGTGGTAGAGCTCTAGCCTTGAAAAAGTCCAAGGACAGTGCTCAGGACTTGAGCTCAAGCCTGGGACTGGCAAAAAATAATAAAATACGAAGCATATATGGTCCATTATAATTAAGAGCTTATTTGAACTCTGCTATTCTATCTTAAACAAAAAAAAGAGTTATTCTTAAGTACAGAATGAGAAAATCAATTTTAGTCAATTATATGATTTTTCTCAAAGCTCATATATTTAGCAGCTACAGCAAAATTTCCACATAAATCCTAAGTCTAGTTATTTGGAGAATTTATCATAATATATATGCCAATATGTTATTTATTTTCTTAAACAATACTATACTAAATACTGTTTTGTAATTTTAATCAAGAATTATGTCTTTGGGGGAAAGAGTGGGAATATAGTTTGGTAGTAGAATGCTTACCCAAAACCATAAAATAAATGAATCTTAAAGTTGGCATTGAAACCATTATACATTTAGATATAAAACAGATACAGAATAAATAATAATGCAATCTATTGTTCCAAATTTGATGGTGAATGTCTGTAATCCCAGCTACTTAGGAGGTAGAGATAATAGGTCTCTCTTACACTCTTTTCTTATGGCCTGGGGTCTAAAATTCCAGTTTCATTAGTAGTAATATTTCTTGTGTGTGTGATAAGGCTATGGTGGCTGTTTTCTTCTGCATTCTTGGTTTTAAGTGTTTTATTTTTAATTAGTATGATTATAATAGGAGAAGAAAGTTTGAAATATTTTAAAAGAAGAGAAGCAATGTCATTTTAAGAATGTGTTCTAATCGCCCATCAAACTAGCAAATTGATCAAGTATAAGAATTGTATAATTTACTTCCTGAATTATAACACACCACCTTAATGAAGTGCTCAAAAATCTTTCCAAATAGCAAATAATTGGTAGTTTTCTCTGTCTCATTTCAAGTATACTCAGGGTACCGAAAGGGGAAATGTGACTCAACTTGCTTTGTTCTAAATTATGGCCAAAGGCTTTCATACATGTATGAAATTAGAGCTATAAAAATTAGGTAGCTGTATACTATTTTAAGAGTCATTGTTTTTAAAAAATGAAAAGTTTATCAAAGCTCTGCAGCATGTGTAAGTTTTGGCACCAACTGTTTTGCAGCGTACAGCTCTCAAGGGAAAAACTTTTTAGTATTTTTTTAATCACTAAAAGAAAATAAAGGAAATCAATATATAGCTAATGTCTCATTTTATTGAGAAAGTAAACATGAAATGGAAACTATTTCTATGGGAAACCCTTTCTGGAACCAGGATTGAATGGAGAACATAGTCTCATAGCCTAATTCATTTGGTTTCATCTGTTAAAATGGCACCTTGCCTGAGTGCCAGATGGTGTCCTGGCTTCACAGGGACATAGGTGCCAAAAGATAGCTTTAGAAGACACTGCTAATACCAGCCCTTAAGCCTCCACAACCCATCCATATTTGCAACACTGTCACATCTCACATGGCTTTTATGATTTCTAGAAATAAGTAGTTCCAACCATTTACTGAGTCACTCCCTTTGGCTGCCTACCAGTTTCTAATCTTTCAAATGTTGAGAAACTGTGAAAGCTGTAGGCAGAAATGTTAAGAGTCTGTACGCTGGAAACAGCCAACCCTATAAGTAGTGCTTGAGAGCCATTAGAATCCCATGGTCCTAATGTACTAGTACTGTCATGTGGGGGGTGGGGATAAGATGTGGAAACACTGTTCACAAAACTAAACCATACAAAATGTGATTAGAAAAGCCACTGGATAGCGCTGGAGATATAACTGTTGTTCTAGATCCCTGGTTTATCATGCAAGTACCACTGGGTTACAGTTGGTTACAGCTCAGCATTGCAAGAGAATAAAACCAAAATCAAAAGTTCACTTTATAATGCCCAGTCATCTTATTAATAAAAAAGCACTCTTGTTATTTTCAAAAAGATACCATGACCTTCACCATGATAACTGCAAACAATTTTCATGCTGAAAGAAAAGAGAGTTCCAAGGGAACCTATCAGTTTCTTTAATACTATTTAAAACTCTGTAGTACATAAGCAAGAGTAAGTAATGAAGAATACATCATTTGACACACGAAAGACAAATCTCCTACATAAAGACAGACTGATTATATACAATTGATTTGTTAACTCAATAATTACATGAAAGCCAGTGCGGTGGCTCACACCTGTAATCCTAGCTACTCAGGAGGCTGAGATCTGAGGATCAAGGCTCAAAGCCAGCACGGGAAGTGGGGTTTGGCTCAAGGGTAGGGCGGTAGCCCTGAGCTGAGGAGTTTAGGGACACCATCCAGGCCAAGTTCAAGCCCCATGACCCACCAAAAAAAATTACATGAAAAGTTATGAGTAACTGGACTGAAAGAACATTTGAATAACTAGTGAAATGGCCATTTTTTAAATAAATGGGCATTATTATTCTTGCTCATGTTCAACAGAATAAAACATTAAAACTGGAGGAAAATCATTAATTGGAGGAAAACCCTCCAAAGTATCCTGCTGTTTTGGAACTTTAGGGTTCCCATCATGTAGTAATGAACAAGTTATGCACACGTCCAAGTTCTTGGGAAATGAAGTCATCTCAGGAATGGATCTGTAATGCTCCAGTGGGCTGGCTTTGAACTGCATCCCTGATTTCATCTTCCTGAGTACCTGGGATTACAGGCATGAACCAGTGTTGTCTGGCATCACAGGAATTATTTTTAATAAAATAAGAATGAGTTGAGTTCACACTTCCCTAGTTACTGTCAGTTTACATTTCTAACCAATCAGTTTCTCTTTCCGTGGAAACATATTCCTGTCATCTGCATAGTTACCAAGAAAGGCAGCTTTATTTCATTTTGAGTCCATGTATCCTTGATTCATTAGTGACTTCTACTTATCTCAAATGTTTTTCTATCTTTATTATACATTTATCAATCTAGTATAAATGTTTTTATAGGTAATTTTAAAGAAATTAGGTGTTAAATGTAAGATCAGTATTTCAAGATCCTATCTAGTGCATATATTCTTTTCCCATCAATCGCCTCCCTCTTGAGATCAAGTGGAGTTTGGGAGATATTTTAGTATTATGGCTGCTACATACAACCTAGATCTAAACAACTTTGTCTTGAATGTACGTGTGCACAGATGCCTGTACAAATATGTATGTGCATATGTGCAAAACATGCATACACAAACACATGTGTGTACATATGTGTATGCTTGTATTCTAGGATTCCATTTTGATGACACATTTGTTCCAATGGAGAACATTTCCTCAGTCAGTCATAGTGTCTGCATATTAGCTGCTAGTGATAGAACTTGGAAAACAAAAGAAAGTACAGAGCCTTCCTCATGAAGTTTCATGTTTCTGATAAAAGCAAGAAAAATAATACTTAACATTTACCAACATGCTTTTTATTGTTTTACTGTTTGCCAGTTGTCTTGGTACCCTTTTATCTGTCCATTTGTGAAATGATAAGGAAATATAAGAGGCTATAAGAATTCCAAATCTTGGATAATAAACTACCAAGAATAAGAAAAGTTTTGCCTGATATAGTGACAAGAAATGTTAAAATAATAAGTAAGATTCATTCATAATAGTATGAACAATATTGCAAATAACTGGATAAGGCTGTTGTATCAGCAAACAGAAAGCTGTCTGCCATTGTGTTCATGGTGATAATGAAGCATCTGTACCTAAGTTTCTTTCTGCACTGAGGGATGGAAAATACCAACTCATAAATCTCTAAGGAAAGAGAGAATTTATCATCTCATGTAATGTAATTGGTTTCAGATATGGCTCCTGTACATTTTGACAATTTCTCTCTTCAGTTTTAGACATTGTATCCTTAGTTGCCCATCTATTATCCAATCCCACATGATTTCACAACAGAAGCTTATGTTTCTTAAATTAATATTCCAGCAAACTGTGTCACATCACTATTGTAAAGTATTGAAATTTAAAAAGACACCAGCATAGATCACTTACCACTGACTGACAAAGAATAACAAAATACTAGAAGATATAAAGCATGTTATGTCCAGCCGCACTTTTATGATCCTGTCTTAACAATTGTGACCACATATCCTTTGGTTGCTTCTTCATGATAATTATTTCATATATTTTATAGAGAACATAGAAGTACAAATCATTAACATAGGATACTTTAAGATGTAAATGAGGAACATATCCTTCAGTTGTATAATTTATTAGTAGGATGTTACTGTTTCCAGAGTGTCAAATACGTGGAAATGATTACATTTCACACAGAGTTAAATGGGAAGATTTAAATTAATTTTCTATAAATCAATTTCTGGTTTAATATCTTCCAAAATGTTTCTCCTCTGCAACCCACATGGTGCTAGCAACACAGGACATTTACATCTCACAGTTCAGCCTTTTGTCCTGCCTTGTGACTTTGAGTTTTTCAACACAAAGGGTTCACAGAAGCCCTTTTGCCAACAGAATAGTTAGACTTTGCATGGTAAGTAGGTAAGTAGACTGAATCACAAAAATGAATTCCATGAAAGTAAATTTGGAGTATAAGGAACAGATCTTTGAAAGGACAAGGGTAGTCTTGCGGGGCAAGTATCATTTATGAAAAAGACCAAAGGGCTTTTCATTTGAGCTCAGAGAATACAGAGGGATTGGGGAATTAAAGAAGCTCTACCTCATTCATCTACATATCACCATCTAAGGATTAAGGGTTCTGATTATATATATATATATATATGCATCCTGGCTTTACAGAGGTGAGTTCTGAGCTACTGCACTAATTCTTGTGTATGTGCATGTGGTTCTTCTACTTTTATATTTAAATCACACATATGTATGCTTGTAAATATAATGTGTCCCTAAAGACATAGGAAAAAGGATTTCTCTTATCATGGAAGGCTTCTGGCTTTACAGTATACCTTGTATTAATGCTGAAAACCAAAGTTTCTAATTTTCAGTTTTCAAGATTTCCAGATTAAATAACACTAATAACCAATGCTACAATTTATGTGGATTTGTCTCAAGTCAATCTAACTGCCATGGTCATGATGGAACCTTATTGATCCCCTTCCTGTAGGTGACTGTACTCAAGCTCAAGCAAAATTCTTGGTCACTGCATTATTACAGGACAAAAGTTACATCTACCACACCTATCACCAATAATTGATTCTTGCTGCCTATTCCCAAATCCTAAATGATTTTTTCAAGTGTTGTCCTGACACTCCTATTTTAATATGGATTTTTCTGAATATAGAACCTGATGAAATGAGTCAATTGCAAATACTTTGGTTAAAATATAATTTTTGATAAGCCAATAGCAATGGGCCATTTTTATTGGACACCACTGCAAGTGACTTTACTAGGTGAATCAGAAGGGAGAAAGGTCAATATCTTGCTGCTTTAGATCCTAACTTTGTTAATCAAATGTGATTCATGGAGGTCAGCATTCCACAGCACATGGCCGGAATTCCCACAGATGTCCCACATCTCTTTGTGAGGCTAACCTATTGGTAGAGAATGATAGTGGTATAAGACCAAAGGAGGCTTTGTAAGGTCATGTTTGTGGTTAACTAATTAGAGCTGGTGGAGAACTGGACAACAATGGCTGAGGCAAACCATAGGGGTAAGAAGATCTGAAGAACTATGAGGTATATTATGTTTCGTGGGGAAAAGATAATTAAGCAGAGAATTAGAATTAGGTGTTTCCAAATGTTGAAATGACAGTTCATCTCATGTTTATGTTTGTATTTAAGCATAGGTCATATTACATAAATAACCTTAGGAAAATGCTATTATGAGAATTTATAAATCCTCATGATATTCTTACATTTCAGTTATGGGTGAGACTAGGCCCTTGTTAAGTGTGCCTATCTGACTCTATAAAATGCCATAAAAATAAGTAAATGTATACATAACATTCAGCATCCTCCAGCATAAGAAATTCTGAATAGAATCTATTTGGCTTTCTCTGTAGCTATATATTTTTTTATTAAGCATTTTATTTCTGCTATTACATAATGTAATTTTAAACATTTTTCCTTCCTTTTTCTTTCTTCCATCCTTTCTTTCTTCCTTTCTTCTCTTTTTTTGGTAATTTTTATTGGTTTTTTTGCAAAAAAATTTTGTTGTCACTGTGATGTACAGAAGGGTTACAGTTATATTGTAAGAGTACATTGTTCGTTGAAAATTCTTTGTTTTTCTCCCATTTTCCTTTCTCCCCCAGTTGCCCCCCTCAAGTTGTAAAGTTCATTTCCAATATATTGTCTGTGAGTATTGTTGGTGCATTGTTCCTCCCTTTAGCCTCCATATTTCAGTTTCCAATGACCAGTTTTAGTTTTGTAAACAAAGCCAGATTGCAATATTCTTATAATAATTGAGCACTTTTCTTTTGTGTTTCCTCTAAATCTTCTACATTTAAAATAAAAAAAATAATCCCCACTGAGCTAGATTTTTCTTAGACCTAAGTGGACAATAAATTCTTGAGTGACAGAGGTGATTTGCTGCCCTTGATTTATTTCTCAGCTGTAATAATCATTTGGGAAGGAGATTAAGAAACACCTTTGACATTTTTCCTGTGGCTTTAAGATTACTATGCAGCTATTCATCTCCACACAGAAATTGAATGAATGAGTTACTAGCATTTGACAAAAAAGAAAGAAAGAAAAATAGAAATCATCAGGTGAAATTAAGGAAAAAAGGAAAAGCAAATGCTGGAGAACAGTCACAAAGAAAATAGACTGTAATCTAGTTAGCAAATAATAATGCTAACCACCACTCTTTTTAAGTGAAAAGGAGAACAAATAGGGAGGCCTGGTGAGATTTTTATAAAATTTTTGGCTCTGCACAGCCAGGAAAATTTCCTAGCTTATTCACATCAGCTAAAACATTTCTTTCTTTCTTTTTTCTTTAAAAAAGCCAAAGAGAATGGAAACTGTATGTTCAGACTTCCAGTAGGTCTATTTGTTATGTAATTTTTGCTTCACCTGTAAAAAATAAAAAGCATACATACAGGACATCAGGGAGCCAGATAAATTACCTAATTTACCTTAGTAAGTTTTTATGTGCAAAGAAAGGAGCAAATCAAACACTCCTTAGCCATTTCTCTCAAGGTATCCAATGATATAAATTGATACATAAAACATTTTCTATTAATTTATAAAATTGAGTAACATACACAGATGAGAAAAAATTTTAATTGATTGTAATCTTAGCATCTAGAGAGAACCACTCACTCAATATTTCCATAGCATTAACAGTCACCATTGTCAGGCTTATTATTGTCTGGCTTTATTATTTTAAATGCAATTTCATATCAGCACTATTTTATATGATTTAATCATATTTTTCATTTCTAAATTTAACCAATTCATTCTCACATTTTTCTAATATAATATACTCTCTTCCTCTAAATTTCTTAATCTGATCTTTTATTTGTTTTTTTTGTTAATTATTTAGTAGTGCTAGGGTTTTTAACTCAAAACTTCATGCATGCTAGGCAAGTTATCTACCTCTGAGCCATGCCTCCATATCTATTTTTTCCTTTCCTACTGGTTATTTTTGAGATAAGATCTTGCTTTCTGCTCAGGATGGAGCCTGGACTACAATTCATTAATTTTACATTCCTTCAAGGCTGTGATGGCAGGAATACAAAACCATACTCAGAATCTCTTCAGAAAGGTAATATCCTGGACTTTTATGTCTGAAGTGACCTGAAATATTGTTCTTCCAAATCTCACTTTCTGTAAATTCAAATGAGACTCTGTATTAGTTGAGAAGGGGGGATCTCAAACTTTTCTTCCTTGGCTGTACTCAAACTGAAATCCTCCCACTCTTAGCCTCCTAAGTAGCTAAGTGTATAAGCCACAGCCACCCAGCTTCACCTGCTCTTTAGATGCAGAAAACTAAAGTTGGATCCTTCTTTGTCACCCTGCAATAGGATTAACTCCAAATGGATCAAAGACCTGGAGGTAAAAGCTGACACACTGAAAACTTTACAAGAAGGAATAGGAGATACACAAGGCCTCCTTGGCACAGGTCGAAACTTTCTTAATAAGGACCAAGAATCACAACAAATCAGAGAAAGGCTGGATAAGTGGGACTGCATTAAACTGCAGAGCATTTGTATGGCAAAGGACATAGCTAGTAAACTAATCAGGAAGCCTACAGAGTGGGAGAAGATCTTCACCAACCAAACAACGGACAAAGGCCTCATATCTAAAATATATCAACAGCTCAAAAAACTGAATCACTCCAAAACTAATCTCCAAAGTAACAACCATCCCATTAAAAAATGGGCCAAAGTCTTAAAGAGAGTCTTCTCTGAAGAAGAAACAAAAATGGCCTATAGACACATGAAGAAATGCTCAACATCTCTGGTCATAAAAGAAAAGCAAATCAAAACAACTCTAAGATTCCACCTCACTCCACTTAGAATGGCCAGGATCAGGAAAACGAATAACAACAGATGCTGGAGGGGATGTGGCCAGAAGGGATCACTACTACACTGTTGGTGGGAGTGCAAACTCGTTCAACCACTATGGAAAGCAGTATGGCAGTGCCTCAAAAGGCTAAACATAGAACTCCCCTATGACCCAGCAATTCCACTACTTGGCATTTACCAACCATCCAGAAACTAGGGCATACTAAATCCACTAGCACAACAATGTTCATTGCAGCACTATTCACCATAGCAAAGATATGGAACCAACCTAGATGTCCCTCAGTTGATGAGTGGATCAACAAGTTGTGGTATTTGTACACAATGGAATTCTATGCTGCTGTCAGAAAGAATGACATCGCCCCATTTGTTAGGAAATGGAAAGACTTAGAAAAAATCATATTAAGTGAAGTAAGCCAGACTCAAAGGAACTTAGGCTCAATGGTTTCCCTCATTCGTCATAATCAGTAGAAACCTTGGGCTCTACTAGCAGAGATCTGCAATAGAGCAAAACCTTGATACATAGGCCATATAGTATGAAGCTAATTGAAAGGACTTCCAGGATATTGAAACAAAAGCCATATAACGAATGATTGTTGTCCTTAATGTACTATGTTATGTCTCATCTCCTTTGCTGTCCCTTGGGTATCTCATATTGTTATAGTATCTCACTTTGTTATCTGATATATTGAATTTATTTGTATTTGGTTATTTGAAATTTGATAGGGAAGGGGGGAAAACCAAGACGGGGGGTGGGTGGTGGATGGGGGGGAGGGTAATGGGTACCAAGACATGTGAAAGGGTATCAATGTATGTGAATTAATGCACCTTCTACCCGGCAAATATCATGTAACCCTTCTATTAATTACAATAAAAAAAGCGATTGTGGTATCTATCCTTTATTTTAGAACAGTGAGAAATACTTCATTGAACTCTTTCTCTGCATGTAACTGCTGTTTTATTCTTACAGTATATTACTGAATTACCTTTTTTATTTTTTCTCCTTTTTTCTTTAATATTTGCTTAATTTACTTTGATTCCTTCTGAGTTGTAGTGTAACAATATAACTGGCCGATCAACAGGGCTTTGCTACAGCTGTCATTCCCTAATGTTGTGCCAAATGGACTATTTTCTACTTATCCATTGCCTTCTTCACTAGGTCATTCTTCATCCAAAATTGAATCATTTGAGTATGAGATTTAGACTGTATGTAGTACATCTTGTTTTGCGAAGTGTTAGATCTTATAATAGTGTATGAATTCTTTCTATCCTTGCTAATATTGTTTTGTGCATGGTTACTGATGGGACAAATTATTACATCAAATTTACTCTGTGAAGGGTGTGACCATTTCTTTTGTTTGCTTCATTGAAAATGAAAATTTTATCCTTTCCTGGATATTTTTTAGATGGAGAAATGTATGAAGGACTACTAGTTATTCACAGACACATTTCTTCATCTTGTGGTAACAGTCAAGTTCTCTTGTATTTAGGTGTATTTATGAAACTGATTTGTTTTCATCTTCTCAGGCAGCTATACAAAACATTTAAACTGGTAGCTTTTGTGTAAAAGAAATTTTTTTTGTCACAGTTCTTTAGACCCAAGATAAAGGTGTCAGCACATTTGGTATCTCTTGAGAGTCCTTCTGTGAGGAGTAATATAAGGTGCCTGGATATCTCCTTACATGAACACCAATTTATTTCATGAGGATTCTGTCCTGAGGACCAATTTACCGACCAAAATGCCAGTCTCTAACACCACCATTTTGTGGACTCAAATATCAATAGGAATTTAGCAAAACACAAACATTCAGAGGAGATAGCATGAATTCTAGACACATAAAAAGAGAAAGCACAGGGGCCAGAACTTTGGCCTAGTGGTAGAGTGCTTGAATAGCACAAAGACTCAAGTCCAATTCTTCGGTACCACATACATACATAAAAAAGCCGAAAGTGGTGCTATGGCTCAAGTGGTAGAGCATTAGCTTTGAGAAAGCCCAAGGACAGTGCTCAGGCCCTGAGTTCAAGGCACAGGACTGGCAAAAGCAAAATCAAAAAGAGAAAGCACAGATCAGTGTTGCTCAGCTAAAAGTGGTGGGGGGAGGGGAGTCCCACACATCATTCTCAGGGTCTTTCCTCCTCTGTTCCCATATGGGAAGCTGTGCCTTAAAATAAGAGTTGGCCCAGTGCCCCACAATAGGTAAGTGGATCCAAAAACAATGTGATACTGCTGGGTGCTAGTGGCTCACATCTGTAAGATTACCTACTCAGAAGGCTGAAATCTGAGGATCACAATTTGAAGCCAGCCAGGGCAGAAAAGTCCCTGTGAGTTTCTTATCTCCAGTAAAGTACTCAGAAAAGACAGAAGTGGCTCTGTGTCTCAGGTGGTAGAGCATTAAGTCTTGAACATAAAGAGCCTCAGGGACAGCACCCAAGCCCTGAGTTCAAGCCCCAGGACCAGCACAAAGAAAAAGTGATACAACAGAATGTTACACAACCATTAGAAAGAATAAAATAATGTCATTTGCAGGGGAATGGACAAGTCATGTTAAGCGAGGTGAGCTAAGCTCAGAGAGACAAACAGCACATGTTCTCTGATATTTGGATGTTAGTTCTAAAATTCACTGAGCTGTAACAATATAGTATTCTAGCTACGCACATATAGTGAGACAAAAAGAGAATACTTCTAGGAGAGAATCACAAAGATGTACTGCCTATGTACCTCTTCATAGTTACACAAAATAATATACACACTAAAAGATGTGATGAAAGGTGGAGATGAGAGGTTGGGAATGGGAGAGATGGAAGAAACAGAAGACGCTGTATGAAGGAAATGTGCTCATGTAATTATAATCTCTCTGTATATACCCTCTACAATAACAATAAATTAAATTTTCTAAAAATAGAAGTTCCTACCTATACTTATAAAGAATAGATTCAGAATGAATGTGAGGTTTTGTATTATAGCTTATATGGAAGCCACCCACCAATCAAGAATATCCATTTTTCCCAGGTGACTTTGAGGTACCTATCTATCTCTTGAGCAGTGGGAATCTCAAGATCCATGTAATAACAGGCCTGGAGAAACAATGAGAAAGACAAAACAACCTAAAATTTCTCCTAAAGAGCCAGCAATTGAACTTGATTTTTTTAAAAACATCCTGTCTCAGACCTGAGCAAAAAAATCACAAACTCAAAAGCACACAGAGCCAAGGTAAATAGGATAACCAAAGTAGATAATGCAGAACACATAACACATTCTACTAATTCATTTGTTTTAACTAACCAATACAATCATCCACCATCATTCAACAACAGGTTTCATTGAATTGAGAACACATAACACATTCTAATAATTCATTTGTTTTAACTAACCAATATAATCATATACCATCATTCAACAACAGATTTCATTGAATTGCATTTCCAATTGTATCATTTGAAAACATATAGTTTTAGTTAGTGTATTTTTCTGTCATATTATCATTGCATTAATGTTTAACTGGAGGTTGGATACCTTTTCTTGTAAGGAAGCTGCTTAGAACTAATGATATCACAGATAATAAATAATTCATCCTTGACAATGTTAGCCAAGATATTTATTTAGGTTATTTGTGAAATGCAAAACAAATGTTCACAAAGATTTATTCTTTGGGCATGGATGGACTATATAAATGATCCTTTTCATGTTTCAGATAATTACTTGAAAGATAGTCATAGAAACCTGCTGCTTCAATAGTTTGAGATTAATTTTCAGCATTATTTTGAACTCTTTGGTTCAATAATTTTCATTTACATTTATTTGTTTTCTGACATTGAGAAATAAAACTTTTCCATTTACTTTATTTTCATAAAGTCTTCAACTATACAACCTTTGGGGAATTTAGTTTCCATCTCTATGTCATGAAAAATGTATTTCATCAAATTATTTTCAGTTTTTGAAGATGATTGCAGCACAGAGAATTAGTCCATATTTTTCCACAGTAAATGTTACTCCCACACACATGGTAGTGGGATAACTAATATCTCCAGAGATCAAATGTTTTAATCTCTGGAATCTTTAAATGTTATCTTATTTGGAAACTTGTCATTGTAGAAGTTGTTATGGGAAGCATGTTGATGGGTTGTTTCAGGTTATGAGAGTAGACTTCAAATAATTATAAAAGGGACCAGGAGGTTAGATTCACAGGAAATGAGGAAGGCAATGTGACCTTGAAGGTCAACATCAGGGTAAGTAACTCCACCCAGTAGCTCAGAGAGTCAAGAAGCAGAAATTCTCAGAGCAACTCCAGGAGAAAACATGGAGGTGCTCACACCTCCATTTCAACCCAGTTATGCTGACAGAACCTGACATCAATAAATTTCTGGTTGTTTAAACTGAGTGCGATGGTAATATGTTAACAGCAGCCACACAAAACTAAAACAAGACTCTTTTGTTAGAAATATCAAAATTGCAAATATTTATAATTAATGATGAAATTATATTCTCCATAACTAATGACAAAATATAATTCTCTATAAGAATTAAATTTTGTTGGATCATTTTTATCTAAAAAGAATGATTAAATCTATTCTTCCAAAGGAAAACCGAGGAAGAAATGAACAAATTGATGTTTTTCAATCTTCTGGCTTCAGTATAGCACAATGATTTATGATACCTACAACACCAATTTACAATGGTTCAAGTTCTGATTTATAAGTGCCATGATAGTGTAAAAAGTGATCATCTTTCAGTAGAAACCAAAAAATAGTTTTTTTAATAGTATTCTTCAGAGATAAGGCATTGCTCTCAGCTAACCATATGAAAACAATCTTAGACAACTGAAACTTTATGATATACTGTTTTACTCAGTTATTGTATTCAGTAGGCTAGGTATAGTAAATGCATTTTTTTCTATTGGTCCTGGGGCTTGAACTCAGGGCCTGGGCACAACTGCTGAGCTGTTGTGCTCAAAGCTGGCACTCTAGCACTTGAGGCATAGCTCCACTTCCAGCTTATTAGGTAGTTACTTGAGTCTTACACACTTTGCTGCCTGGCTGCCTATGAACCACGATCCTCAGCTATCAGCCACCTGTGTAGGCCACTTGAATCCAGCCTTAAATACATTTTAACTTGTTTTATTATCAATTTACTATGGGTTAGTCAGGATATAATTTTGTCTAGTTCAGAAAAAAAATGTTTCATTTACCTAATCCAAAGGAAGAGGAAAGGAGAAAGAATGTTATAAGGATTGTAAAAGTAGGATGCCAAATTTCTCCTCTGAAAAACTATATCCAGACACAAATTCAAGATAAAAATCGACAGATGAAAGAATATGTTACAAGCTGATTATACTTATTCATTTTTTGCATCCTAATGAATAGAAGCATTTTATAAATGCATGATATAGGGATTATTCTCATGGCTTTTCTTATAATATATATATATATATACTGTATTTATGGATTATAAATAATGCCACTAATGGTTTTCCAATTGTATTTCATCAACTTTAATACTTTTTAATGCTTCCTCTTTGTTGCCAGTCCTGGGGCTTGAACTCAGGGCCTGCGCACTGTCCTTGGGCTTTCTCAAGGATAGTGCTCTACCACTTGAGCAACATCACCACTCCTGGCTTTTTCTGTGTATGAGGTATCAAGGAATTGAACCTAGGGCTTCATGTATGTTATGCAGGCACTCTACCATGAGGCCACACTCCAAGCCCCCAATTCTAATACCTTCTTGTGCTCTCCAAAGCAATTTGAAAATAGATAAAGTTGCTATCTTCATCACAGAACTATTGTGGCTTTCCGACATCAGTGGCTCATTCTTGTCATTCTAACTACTTAAAAAACTGAGATCAGGAGAATCAAGAATCCATGATCAGTCCTGGTCAGTCAATCCATGAGACCTTAACTTAGAAATTGTGGCATACATTTTTCATCCAAGCTACAAGTGGAAGCATAAAGAGAAGGCTCCTGAGCAGGAAGTAAGACTCTATCTCAAAAATAATCAATGAAAATAGGTGAAAATACTTGATATTTGTAGTGCAAAAAGAATAATGATATAGTCATTTACTGATGTTGGAGTTTTTATCTTTAAGGTAATTCACAATGTTAAAAAGCTGACTCACTAGAAAAAAACAAAATAGTCACATAAAATACAGAAAACAAAATGAGAACAAAATACAAATAAAAACCAAGAAAATATATGCTAAGGGCTGGGATGTAGTTCAGTGGCAAAGCGCTTGCCTGGCAAGTGCAATGTCCTTGGTTTGAACTCCAGTTCTAAAAAAAGAAAAAAGAAAAGAAAAAGAAGTATATGGACAAAGTAAAACAAATTAAATCAGATCTTAATAAATACATATGATTTAAACTCCTGTTAAAAGTGAAAGGTTATCTAATATCTTTGTAAACATTTGACTATTGAAATAAGTATTTAATTTTTTTCATATATTTTTTATTGTAACTGATAGAAGGGTTACATGATATTTGCCAGATAGGCGGTGCATTAATTCACATACATTGATTCCCTTCCACCTGTCTTGGTCCCCATTTCCCTCCCCCCAACCCCCACCCCTCATCTTGTTTCCCCCCTTCTCTATCCAATTTCAAATAATCAAATACAAATATATCCGATATATCAGGTAACAAAGTGAGATACTGTAACAATATGAGATAACCAAGGGACAACAAAAGAGATGAGAGATAACATAGTACCTTAAGGAAAACAATCATTCATTATATGGCTTTTGTTTCTATATCCTAGAGATCCTTTCATTCAGCGTCATACTATATGGCCTTTTGTATCAAGGTTTTGCTCTATTGCAAATCTCTGCTAGGAGAGACCAAGGTTTCTACTGATTATGACAAATGAGGGAAACCATTGAGCCTAAGTTCCTTTGAGTCTGGCTTACTTCACTTAATATGATCTTTTCTAAGTCTTTCCATGAAATAAGTATTTTAAAAAATAAAAATAAAATTCATAGAAAGGAAAATGGTGATTTATTGGACAAATATTATTGTATGTACATTCATAATGTAAATATATTTCTATGTGATGCTATATTATTTTACTCAGTTAAGCTAATAAGCATTTATTCAAATAATGTCAGTATAGAGTTATATGAGGGTAAAACAAGAAAATCTCAAATAAAAAATAACAACATTCTTATTTTCTAAGAAATTCAATTTAATGTTGTCTGGACCTTCTTATGGTATCACTAGGAATGCATTGTTCTAAAAGTGAAGCCATTTGGGAGAATGTATGTAGAAATGACTCAGAAAAATAATGAAAGAGTTGAAAGTTACAGACAAATTATTCTTTTGTGTACATTGGTAGAAAACCTTGATAACAGATAAAGATAGATTTTAAATTTCTAGAATTTAATAAAGCTGGAAATGCTGGTCATAGCTATTTTCTTAATTCATCTAACAGTGGAAATTCTAGAGCAGGTAAAAAGAGAAGAATGGGTCTGAAAGTCAATAAATAACCAAGAAATCAGTTGGTAGCAAATTGTGCTCTGGATCCCTTGATCTCTGGGTCTGAACAGGGATGGGCATTCTAGTTATGCTTTTTTCCTTACACAAGTTAAGCCTGTACTACTGGCTCAAGATCCAAAGTTGTGTATCATGTCCATTTTTCTGGTAAGGTAGACTGATGAGTGACATTCACAAGTCCTAACTCCTACTGACAGGAGATTTTCCGGACATGGCAGGAATGAAAGGGAAAATTCTGGTGACTAGACTGCTTGGGAGATTAAAGTGGGAGAGTGGGGGAAAATGGAGACATAGCAAATGGAGATTATGGTACTGTGAGTTATGAAGTGTGTACTTCCTTCGCATCTTCAAAATGATTTTAGGAACAAACAAATGCTCTTCTTTTTTCTTCTCCATAGGGAGATTATCACTCAACTCACTGAAGCCAGAGGAGGAAAAGCCACACTACACTAAATAACATAGAAACTAACCAATAGATAGTGAAGGATAGATATTTAAATTAGCATATTACTCCCAGAGAGACAAGGGAAAATGTAGGAAACATGATATAATAACAAATAGTTTAGGAGAAGGTTTTAATTTTTTTAGGATGGATTAGGGCAAAACATATCATTACTCAAACAGAAAACTGATGAGGTTAAAAGGAAGAAGATTAAACACTGAACCATGAGTGTGTAAGTACATAGTTAAGTTGAAGAACTCCCCCCACTGTGTTGAGATAGGGAAAATGATGGGGGCCCTGAAGGGAATATTAAAAATAAATATACACATGCATGTATATGTATACACATAGTCAAATATACACCTTAAATGTTCATTTATATAAACATTTTGTGTGCATATATTATACAAATGTAACATGATAAATTCACAGAGAAAGAGATTAGAAGTGACAGCCTTACATTATTTAGTAAGAGTCTAAAAGAAGAGAAAATATAAAGGGAAGAAAAGTTGAAAAGTAATGAACAAGAATTTCATAGAGTTAAAGAAATATACATCAGACCTCTGGCTGCACAAAGGCAGATAAATAGGATAAATAAGGACCAGTTAAACAAATTTCAAAAATTTAAAACCTCCTCCAAGCACATTGTAGTATGTCGTGGAAACATGAATCTAATAAAGACTTTTCAACAGCAGCACTGCATGCATAGAGACAAGGGGTAATGGCTTCCTGACAGATCCATTAGGGACTGTTTTCATTATGTCCCTCAGCATTTAAGCGAAGTCATCATTCCCTACATGGGGAAGAGGTCACATCAGCCTGAGGGTTCTGTCTGCTTCCACTATCTATAATCAATCCATCCAAGTATTGCTCACATGGAAGCTTAAATGTCATTTTCAACCCTCAGATCTGTGCTTGTGCACATTTAACTGAGCGCATCACTTTTGGGAAAATGTCTGGAACACTAAAACGGTTTGTGGCTCAGTCTGGCCTAAACCAGCATCTCTGAACACGGGTTGAAACTTGGAATCTGGTATAATGGCTAGTATCAGTGGTCAATATAACTGGGTTGAGAGACAGCTAGAATATTGGTAGGTTTGTCTATCAATGTGCTTCCAGAGACCATTGGCAGGTTGTCAAGCAACCAAGGAGAGAAAACTGGTCCTGAGTACGTGTAGCACCCTCCACAAGACCGGGGTCCAGAACGAGTAAAAAGCTCACATATGTTTGCAACCTGGATTCTTCTTCAGTGCCCATATTCGTGGCTGCTACCTGTGGACAGGACACTCCAGTTTCTTCAGCTTCTGGCACAAAAGACACTCCTGGATGTGTGTGTGTGTGGTGGGGGGAGTTTCTAGGTCTTTGTTATCAGCCTGAATCATGGGGTCCTTCTCATTCTGAGGCTTCCACATCTGTAGCTTGAGCAGCTACTGGTTTTCCTGTCTTTCTAGCTTTCTGATAGTCACTATGGGACTATCCAGCCTCTGACTGAGTAAAACAATTTAATAAAAAACCCTTTTGTAGTTCTGAATACTTCCTCTTGGTTCTGTTCCTCTATCAGTTGTGGACTGCTGCTTGGGTTCTGCCCAGGAAACTCACCTTGACTGGGTCTGCAGTGGCTTCTCAGATTCCCAATTGACTTCCGAGCCCTAGTCTTGTCACTCGAGATTTCTCCACTCACGCGCCACTGCTATTTCTCTTTGTTATCACTGCTTTGTGATCCAAATTGCCTGTGCCTTAAACACGAAATACTCCTTTCCTCTCCAGGGTTCTGCACATTTCCCCCTCCATCCTAAAGCTATGTCGAACAGGTCCTTCCTGCCTTGCATTTATACCTACCTTGCTCTTTACTTCCGAAAAGTACTCGCTGGCCCACTTTCATATCTCTTTCATACATCAGAGGTTGGAACAACAATACACCTTCATGGCACTTGTAATATTTGTTACTGCTTACATGCAACACTTGCATAACCCTTCCTTCTCATCTATACAATGCATTCCATAAGATTGGTTATTTTCCAATTGTTAAATCAGTGAATGATAGACATCTACAGGCCTAAAGCCACCAAACATCTTAAATTCACATATGGCTAGATTGTGAGGCACATATATGATTATTACAGTATGTCACACATGTATTATTGAAGGATGTGGTGAAACTGGTGGGTAGATGTGTTAATTGAATGGCATGAGACTATATTCTGAGAGGCAGAAATATCACTTCAGTGATATTGAAAAATGTGTATAATTATTTTCCATGGTTGTTAAAAAAAAAGTACATTCTCTTCCTCCGGTAAGAAGTCATGATTGCAAACCTAGTGATCTGTGAACTCAAAAGCTAGAAATGTATCTATTACAGAAACAGTTTACTTTATTGAGACATTTTCTTAGTCTTCTCCTACTGTGATTTCCATAGAATTGCTTTGATAGAAAATGTCATTTTGAGCTCCTTTAAAACAGACTGTAAAAATAAATGTTATTTCTTTTGTGAAGGAAAAATTGGGAGAACAGTCTATTCCTGAAGCGCTTTCAGACTGGTAAACAAGAAATAATAATGAATCAAAATGAAGCATTAGCTTTTCAAAACCCAAGTAAATTAAACAAAATCTCAGTTTGGAAAGTTCAGTCTACCTGAATGGCATCCGTCCTAGATTGAAAGGGTCCTTAGTGAGAGGAACCAGGGAAGCCTGAGGGTAATGAATTAGAGAACCAATTTGAGCAGCCTCCAGAATGGTATTTAATGGAGCGTATCTTATCAAAGAAAAGTCAGCACCAGTGAGCCATGGGGTTGTGTGACACCTAAATTCTGGGATGTCACTAACAACTTCATGCTCTTTCCAGAAAGTCATCACACACAAAAGTAGAGATAGGCTTTGCAAGAGAAGAACACTTGCCTTGGGAGGAAACAACGCTAAATATCATAGAGCCAAAGTGATGTCAGTGATAGATATATTCATTTACCCCTATGAAAAAACTGTGGTGTGTTTGAGTTTCAGTCTGATTATTTTAATGAAGTTAACTTATACAGCTTGCTTTTTATTTTATTTTTAAAATGTAATTTTATTGTCAAGGTGATGTACAGAGAGGTTGCAATTAGATATGTAATGTAGTGGTCAAACATTGTTATCCCTCCCATACTTTTCTCCCATTTTTCCTCCCCTCCCCAAAGTTGTAAAGTTCATTTCCAACATAATGTCTTGTGAATATTGCTGTTACATTGGTTCACTCTTTGTCCTTTGTCTTGCCACTCCCATTTAGTTGTTTCCCTTTCCTTTCCTAATTCAAATAAACATATATATATATATATATATATATATATATATAAAACGCCAGGTACCAAAATCACATACAGACATATGACTTATCATAGGGAGGAAAAATCTAAAAAAAAGAACTTCACACAGTACATTGAAAAAAACACAAATATTTATATACAATGGAATTCTATGCTGCCATCAGAAAGAATGACATCGTCCCGTTCATAAGACATGAAAAGATTTGAAAAAATCATATCAAGTGAAGTAAGCCAAACCCAAAGAAACATAAGCTCGATGGTTTCTCTTATTTGTAATAATTAGTTATACATCTAGGATTTTCCTAGCAGAGGATCATGCTAGCTTTAAAGCTATGTGCATATAGCCACATAGGATGAGGCTAAGCGAAATGAACTCTAGGATATGGAAACAAGAGGTTTATCTTTATTGCTGTTGTTTTTAATTTACTGTGTGAAGTTATTTCTTTTTCTCATTTTCCCCCTATGGTTTATACCCTGTTGTTACTGTATCTAACTTTGGTACTTGGTATATTGTATTTGTTTATTTGAAATGGAAGGGAAGTATAAAAAACAAAATGATTGGGAGGGGTTAGGGGTAGGGAAAGTAGAAGAAAAACATAGGAAGGGGTAACAGGTGTGTGTAGGGGGGTATGTATTTGATATCTATTTGGTATCTACTTAAGATCTAATTGCAAGAATTCTGCATAACAGTAACTATAATTACCATTCTATATGTTAAAGCTGCAAAATTTATTATTTCATAACTTTTGTAGCCTTGACCCTATCTCAAAGCTCTTGGCGACCTTTGTTGCTCTGAGTTCAACTCTGTTACCCTCCAAGGGCAAGTGAAATCATATGTGAATTGTATTTTGGGACTGGCTCATTCCCACAGACAATGTATAATGTTTTCCTTGTCATCCTCATTAATACTGGCTATTTTTCTGTTTTTTGATAACAATCACTCTAACAGATAGATGAAAGAGAATATGTCATTGTGCTTTTTATTTGAATTTAGCTGATTGGTGATGGTGAGCATGTCTTTACATCTGTTGTCTGTGTATTTTTTAAAACAATGTCCATTCAGAATCATTTTTATCAGGTGATTGGTTGGCATGCTAATAAATTGTATAAGTTCCTTATATGTTTTAGATCTTAACCTTTTATCAGAGAAGTAATTCAAATATATTTCTAACTATTCTTTCCCTTCTCATAAATTGGTTGGTAATTTCCTTTGCCACAGAAAAATGTAGCTTTATGTAATTTTGTTTTCTTATTTTTGGTTTTCATGGCTGTACTTTTGGTGTCATATCCAAAAAGTAACTGAGAAATCCATTATCAGAAAGTTTTTCTTTATTTTTTTTCCTAAAAGTCTATGGCTTCCTGTCTATAGATTGATTGGTTTTGCTTTGATCATTTTCTTTTTGAGATTGGGTTTCATCATGTGGCCTTGCTGATCTGCACTCATGGAACTAAGTGGTCTTCCCACCTCAGCCTGTAGAATAACTTATAGTAAAAGTGTGCTCAACAATATGCACTCATTGTCTGGCTTTGATAGACTGGTTATAGTAGGCAATTTTCAAGTGTTTTCTCATTTTCCATTTTTTAATTGAAAAATTGGTAATGATTTTTCAGATACTTTGTGAATTCAGCAGTGAAATCATTCTAGGCTTTCCTTTGATGAAATAAACTTGATTATTGATTGACTCAGTCATTTAACCTATGACTAATCTCTTCATATTTTTCTATTTTTGCTTTTTAGTATTCTAGCATTTAGATTTTCATAATTTATAGGTTTGAGCACTTTTTTCAGATTATCTAACTTAGCCTATAAAGTTCATAGCAGCATTTTATGAGAGTTTGTAGTTCTGTGGAATCAGTTGTAATGTCTTCAGTTTCATTTTTGTTGTTTTTTTTTTTTTAGTTTTCTCCCATCTTGTTTTGGTTGCTTTTGTTTATATTTTCAGAAAGCCAATTCTTCATTTTGCTTATCTTTTCTATTATTTCCTCCAGTTCTCTGTTTCATGTATCTCAGCTCTAATCTTGGTTATTTCCTTTTTCCTACTATCATGGGACTTCATTTGTTCTTTACTTTCAGTTTCTAATTCATAAGGCTGAGTGCTGAGCCTTTAGCTAGGCTTTTATTGCTGTAAGTTTTCCTGTTGGCACTCATTTGTTGCCTCTCATAGACTTGAGTACAATGTGTTTCCATTGGATTTGTTTCAAGATATTTTTAAATTTGCATATTGATTTCATCTGAAATACATAAGTTGCTCATGAATGGGTTATGTGATCTCCACATGTTTATGAATTATCCTCTTTCTCTCGTATAAATTTCTAGTTGTATCTCTGTGATCAAGAAAGATAGTAAGTTTCAAACTATTTAAATCTGTGAAGGCTAGTCTTTTGGGCCTCATGCACAATTATCTAGGAAAATACACAATATGTACTTAAGAATATGCACTCTGTTGCTGTGAAAGGTAAGAAAGGAAGCTCAATCTTGCTGGTATCATTCCAAAAATATCTCTCCTTATTAAAAATAACCTGTTTAGAACTTGTTAAATGTTCCTGCAACTACTGTATAAACTTCCCTTGAGAAAATGGTTATCCCAAGCTTTGTGAATAACTATGAGATTACTATTACAAATTAATAGATTTCTGTAAAATTTATGTGCTAATTTCAGTTTCAATCTCACTGTCAATCCCATTTGTTATTGCTCCAATCCTAAATTAATGAGGCAAGTTAGAGCTGGAAAATGTCAGATCATCTGAGGGTATCATTCTTTTCTGAGATCATATAAAATGAAAGAGTACTTCTATCATAATTCAGCAATTCATTCCATTTTATAGATTAATAACATGTTAGAGCTGGAAGGTTTGTAATTCAGCATCAAATCTAGATTTATGTGTAAGAAGACTGAAGTCCAGAGGAGTAAGGTAATGTTTCTAGCTTTATAAGACCTAAATATAACCTTTAACTCATCTGAGTCCTACAGTCTTCTACTATTCACAGCCAGGCTTGAAGACTCTTACCTTCCAAATGTACCTTCTACGGTAAAAGAAGTCAAGACTTGCTTCAAAATTCCACCTCTTCACATGTAGTAATAAGATTTATTCCAGTCTTGTGCTTTGTGTGTTAAGTGTTTAAAGCATTGTTGCATTGAATTACCTTAAGTTTTTCAAGACTAATTACCTGCCTGGAGTAAAATAGCCATTGAATGAGAAGAGTTTAGAATCTTAAAGCCTGTCCTCCCAGCCTGTGTACTGTACTGCCTTATGCTCTGCTCTATTGACCTGAACTAGAACACTCTGAAGTACATCAAAGCTCACAAAGTGTTCTTATTTTCTTTAGTTTTCTTTTTCTTCTTCTTCTTCTTCTTCTTCTTCTTCTTCTTCTTCTTCTTCTTCTTCTTCTTCTTCTTCTTCTTCTTCTCCTTCTTCTTCTTCTTATTTTTGTCAGTCATGAAGCTTGAACAATGTGCCTGGGCCCTGAGCTCTTCAGCTCATGGATAGTCCTCTACACTTGAACCACAGCACCACTTCTGTTTTTCTGGTGGTGAATTGGAGATATGAGTCTCACAGATTTTGTGCCTAGGCTGACTTTGAAACAAGATTCTCAGATCTCAGCCTCCTGAGTATCTAGGATGACAGGTGTGAGCCGTCAGTGCTGGGCTAGTGTTCTTATTTTATTACAGGTCGTCTCCAATAAACTTCTTTTTTAATGTATATTTTTATTGTAATTAATAGAAGGCTTACATATTCGCCAGATAGAAGGTGCATTACTTCACAAACATTGCTATTGCTACTCCTTCTCATATTTTTGTCCCCATTTCCCTTGCCCCTCCCCTCCCCTCATTTTCTTTCCCCCCTCCTATCCTATTTCAAATAAACAAATAAATATATATATAATATATCAGATAACAAGGTAAGATATTGTAACAATATGAAATAACCAAAGAACAGCAAAAGAGATGAGAAATAACATTGTACATTAAGAACAACAATCACACATTATGTGGCTATTTTATCCATATCCTGGAGATCTTTTCATTTAGAGTCATCCTATATGACCTTTTGTATCTAGGTTTTCAGCTATTGTAAACCTCTGCTAGGAGAGCCCAAGGTTTCTACTGATTATGACAAATGAGGGAAACCATTGAGCCTATGTTCCTTTGGGTCTGGCTTACTTCACTTAATATGATTTTTTCTTTTTTAATATTTTTTATTGTAATTAATAAAAGGGTTACATGATATTTGCCAGATAGAAGGTGCATTAATTCACATACATTGATACCCTTTCACATGTCTTGGTACCCATTACCCTCCCCCCCCCACCACCCACCCCCGTTGATTTTTTCTTTTTTTCATATTTTTATTGTAATTATTAGAAGGGTTACATCATATTCAACAGATAGAAGGCGCATTATTTCACAAATATTGATACCCTTTCTCATGTTTTGGTCCACATTTCCCTCCCCCCACACCCCCATCTCTCATCTTGTTTTCTCCTTTTCTCTATCCTATTTCAAATAACCAAATAAGCATATATACAATATATCAGATAACAAGGTGAAATACTGTAACAATATGAGATAACCAAGGGACAGCAAAAGAGATAAGAGATAACAGTTCATTAAGGACAACAATCACTCGTTATATGGCTTTTGTTTCTAAATCCTGGAGATCATTTCATTTAGCCTCATCCTATATGGCCTTATATATCTAGGTTTTAATATAATTTTTTTTCTAAGTCTTCTCATTTCCTTACAAATGGGGTGATGTCATTCTTTCTGATGACCAAATAGAATTCCATTGTGTATAAATACTACAACTTGTCAAACAAACTTCTGAATCAGAGTCCTCCCTAGAAGTCCAACTTGGTATGATTCATTGTGTCTTTTGATTGTCCTGAATTCCTACCCAGAAAATCTGTCTCACTCCCCAGTAAAAATTCTAACTTGGTATTCCTGCCTGTCTACCTTCTTAAGCTCTGCAGGTTGAAGACTGGAACACAGCTGCTCTGATCAGAACCCAGGCATCACTGCAGACTGGGAAAAATAATCATTGAGAAAGTGAAGGAAAGCACCACAGAAAATGGGACTCCAGATGTTGGTGACTTGGATTATCAATACTGTTCATTATCATGTCAAGGGGTTTGGACTGAAATCTCAAGGACATGGGGAGAAATTGTAGGCTGTCAGAAGAAGAAGGACAGCCCCAAATCCGTGAGAAGTGAATGGAACAATCTTTTTGAAGTGTGGAGACTTATTTGGAGAAAGATGGAGAATGACTTCTTCTTTTATATACCTTGCCTTTCTGAGTCTTTCGCATTCTTCAGAATAGAACTCAGATTCATTTTCTCAACTCAAGTCCTTTCTACCACTCCTGCAGTGGTCACAGAGGATGCTCCTTTGAGCTTTCAAGTACTTAAGGGCCCATGTAACCAATTTATACATTTCCAAGAAGCTATAATGTGATAACCTTTACATTTTCATAGTAGGAAATGATGTTTTATTTATAATAAATATTTATGGGGCCAGGAGTTTGGCCAACTGGTAGAATGCTTTCCTAGCATGCACGAAGACCCTGGTTCAATTCCTCGGTACCACATAACATAAAAAGGTGGAAGTGGTGTTGTGGCTAAAGTGATAGAGCTCCAGCCTCCAGGAAAGCTGAAAGACAGTGCTCAAGCCTGAGCTCAAGCCCAGGACAGGCCAATAAATAAATAAATAAATAAATAAATATTTATATAAAACAAAGTTGCATAATAGGAAGTATATTGAAAACTAGACACAAATTATTGAACTTAATTGTTTACTGTAATTTCTCTGTATGAGATTGTATCTGTAATTTTATACATGTGTGCTTATTATATCCACCACAATAAAATATTGAGTACATTTCTAAAACCTCCAAAAGTTCTCCCATTTATTTATCTTTGCAATTAGTGCCTCAACCCTGACTTTAAATAGTTATTATTTCTGACTGTAAAATTTTTGTACTTTTTAAAGTATTCTCTTCCTAATCATTCTGGAATTCTCATAATGGGAATATCAACTTGACTGGGTCTCCTAATTATCATGGATTTTCTTCATTGTGCCTTCCATGTGCCTATTTTTAGACTCATTATTCTCTTACACTGATCTCCATGGCTCTCCTTAAGTCCGTTTTTACCTCACATATTTAACTTTTATTTAAATTTATGCTTCTTTTCTTTATTCATTTGTGTGTAGGAAACAGGTACTATAGCTGGGCCCAAATTACTATCATTAGGATACCTTGAGGTAAGCATAGCTCCACGGGTACATGAAAATGAACTTCAGGAGAGTTCTCATCCTTCCTAGCAGATAAGAACAGCTAAGAACTGAACCTAATTTGTTCAGACAGTGGCTATGACTGAACACCAGTTTCTGGCGGTCTGTAACCAAGGTGCCTATTAGACCTGTCTCCAGTATAATCCCTTTTACAATTCCTCTACCACTAGAGGAATTAGGAGGATCTCAAACCACCCAACATAAAAGGATTCAGACAAACTTATGTCTGGCTTTGACTTTTGTTGCACCCATCTTTTGCTTTTGCTGATTTTACTTTGTAGCTTCTCACTGTAATAAACAACAGCAATGCATATGGAGATACACTGGGTCCTCAGAGTCCTCCAGGTGTATCACAGAAATTGAGAAGTTTGGGGGTTCACCACTGTCTGGTTTCTCATTGTCTCAATTGTAGATTCCCTCTCAAACAGATACCATAACTTGCCTAGAAATCTTCCCATGGATTCTGTATATGGTGGATACTTAACAAAATATGCTTGTTTCAAATGAAATCCCTGGAGAGACACAAGCAAAGGACCAAGAGAAAAACACCAGACCCTTCATTAAATAGGGAATTTAAGGTAAAGTAGTCTATCTGTGCACACAGAAGCAAGTAAATTGCTACTGCTTTGCAATTACACACAAGAAAAGCCATGCATTTGCTTTGTAAGCATAGGATACTTACCCAAAGTTAATAGCAATAACCTAATCTTCTGTTCCACCAACATGGCCTCACATCATTAGGCACCAGTCACGGGAGCACCAACTCCACTTAGCAGTTGCTGTGTGGTGGTTTGCAAATGTGCTTATCATCTAGGTAGCTAATGTATTTTGAAAATAAGTGGGCATGACTTCCACCCTGAGCTCATTCTGCTTCATACAGCCCATTAGGGTATGGACTGACCTAGAAGAACTCCATTTAATGACACAGGTTCTCTGAGTTTGTTACAAATTTGCAGGGTATTTTTAGTCTGCCCAGTTTGCACAAGGGTGGCAGTCCAGACATTATACAACTTGGAAATGGTGATATCTTGCTAAGAAACCAACAGTTGACTGGTAATCTTATCCCTGGGCTGTTTTAACACAATTTCTTCAGATTCACAACTGAGAAAGAGGCAAAATATCCTGCTAATCATGTAGCTAATGGAAATGTGTTCTGATCAGGAAGTAAGCTACTCTGCAATTGGACCTCTTCAGAACTTAGTAATCACTCCGAAAGAATTATATGCATCAGGAAAATCCAAACTATTTTCTACTGACCCTAACCTTCTCTCTTTTCCATCAGTTTTATAGAAAAAAACAATTTGTCTATTCCTATTAAAATAATCCAGTCTGGAAACCCAAATGTGTGTCTCATAAATCTTTCTGAAACTTTATCTTCAAACAAAAGGCTGCATGTGCTACAAGCAAACAAATCCCAGATGATCAGAAGTCAGAGCAAAATTCAACAAAGCTGATCAAGGTTACTTTAAAAATTATACACAAGAGAAAAAAATCAAATTCATACATTTCACGGAGCTAGTCCAGTCTCACATGTTTGTAGTCATTGTTAAATCAATGAAGTGGAACAAAAAGTAATACTTTTCTAAACAATGTAGAAAATAAGTTATTATCCAATGACCTATCCCCATTTAATAGAGACTTCTTTTAAGAGTATGTACATATTGGTTTTCAGATGGAAAAATACAGCTGGCTCAAACAGGATTTGTTTTTGGCAGTACAAGATAGCTAGTGTTTGCTCTGAGTTCTACTGCATGAGCTATGCTTCTCCAGCTCTTTTAACCTCGGATATTTTTTCGGATAGAATTATATATTTTTATTCAGGAGCTAACTTGGCTGAATTTTTTTTTGATGAGCCCTAAGTATCTAGGACTATAGGAATGAGCATTAGTACCACCAGTACTATGTCCAGGAATAGGACCTTGCCATTGTGAGTGTGTGTGTGTGTGTGTGTGTGTGTGTGTGTGTGTGTGTGTGTTTAAGGCTGGCCTCAAACGAGATCTCTTACCTGTTCTTCTCAAATAGCTGTGAATATTAGCAGACACACCACACTCAGCCTTTAAGCACATTTTTTTTTGCCAGTCCTGGGCTTGAGCTTAGGGCTGAGCCCTTTCTTTGGACTTTCTTAAGGCTAGAGCTCTACCACTTGAGCCTCAGCACCACTCCTGGCTTTTTTTTTTTAATGTATGTAGTACCGAGGAATTGAGCCCGGGTATTCATGCATGCTAAACAAGCACTCTACCACTAGGCCAAACTCCCAGTCCCAAGCACGATTTTTATATTAAACATAAATAAACATTGCATTCCAACTCTTCTGCACCCATTGGCATATTATTGAGATAAAAATAGTCTTGTTTTTCTGGGCTGTCCTTTTAACACAGATTAGTACCTCTTTTATATTCCAAATAATCATGGATGATCATTTACATTTAAAGTAGTATTCCTTCAGAATTTCATACCAAATGTTTGGATTAGTTAAAAGAAATTTGGCCATTAGGGAAGCTAGTTGTTGCTAAGAATAATTGGAATTAAATGAGTTGTTTATACCTAACAATTGATTTTTAAGTTTGCTATAATTTACTTCAGGCTACAGAAAAATTTTGCACAAATATGGCAATTTGGTTACATCTAAAATTTTATTTTTATAATGGGGCAGCAAGAAATTCCTCTTACTGCAAATAATAATCAGTATTTAAAAAAATTGAATAAAATTGGAGGAACATTTTCAAGGCCATGCTATTTTTAAGGCCACTCTCTATTAAAATCTTTTTTTTTGGATACAGATCAAACTTTTATTTCATGAAAACCTAGAACATGGAAATTTTTTTTGTTTTTTTCATATATTTTTTATTCTAATTAATAGAAGGGTTACACTGTATTTGCCAGATAGAAGGTGCATTAATTCACATACATTGATACCCTTTATCATGTCTTGGTCCCCTTTTCCCTCCCCCCCACCTCCATCCCTCATCTTGTTTTCGCCCCTTCCCTATCCAATTTCAAATAACCAAATACAATTATTTTATAGTTAAGGCATCTTCTTCAACATTTAAGTAAACACAATATTTTTGCAGTAAATAGTTTTCCTGAGAAGTACTGAATTTATTCCTTTCATGTGAACTTGTTTAGTTTGGCCAACTCCCCAACTACAAAATGGGTATATTAAGGACTTCTGCATCATAAAACTAACTCTTAAGTCAGTTTTGTTTTCTCAAATAAATAGAATGATAATCATTTTGTCTAATCACTTAAACAAAACTTTCCATCTGTATTTTTTTAACCCTTATTTAAAGTGGCCTGCTTTCCTATGTGTGGACACCATAAATAAGAAACAGAAATCTGTGCAGAATTCTTCAGCATCTGTGGTCCCTGAGCTCAGGACTTAGGGCAAGTTAGGTCAAACATGGATGACACTAGACTCCAGCAAGACTAAAACTAATGGTCATGCTGAGAGGATTAAAATTGCAGCAGGAAGTAATTTGTATTCTCTTATTACATAGGAGTTCCATCCCAGAGAAGAATTGTAAGTTTTTCCTTAGGAATTGCAGAGAAAAACATGACCCAGAGGCTGTTAGTGAAGAGGCCAGGAAAGTGTTTCTGCAGACTCAAGAGGCAGTTTCTTCATTGGTGAAGCCAGAATAGATCTCCAAATAAAAGTGACTATCTTCCTTCTGTATTGGTGTTGTACTCTACAGTGTACTGTATTCAATACAGGGAGCTTGGAGCCTGAATCTTGATTGTAATCACTGCTCTTGGCCCTCTCTTTATACAAGTAATGTGAAGTTTGATTGACCAGCATTGGGTAGTTGGATGATTATTTTTTAGTTATATTGATCAAAACAAAAGATTTACTTATTCTATTAAATAATTCATGAATTTTATTCAATTTAAACAAGAGGCAATAAAGATACCCATAATCATACTATCAAAAAATTACCCAGTTGAATACAGAAACAGTATTTTATATGCATAGGTAAACATTTTTATTGTCCAATAACATTACTTTCATGAAATTATTATTTATTTGCTTGCTGATGAACATAAAGTCTTTTCCAGAGAAAATTATATTACTATATTTAAATTTAGTAAGGAAAGTTAAAATACTAAAAGGATTTTAAATGGTGATATGTAACTAAAAAATGAGCATAACTGATTCTACACTGCGTAGATCTTAAATATTAACCAGGATTCCAGGAACCTTGATTTTTATCTGAGTCTACCTTATTTTATTTTATCTTATTTTATCAGGGATAATATTGGTCCAGATAGGTTGTATTCATAAACTTTTGCTAAATGACAACTCTTTTGTACAGTTGCCTAAAGAACATAATAAAAGGAAAAATAAATGAAAAGAAGCAGTATTTAAATTTTTCTGTATTTAAAATTTTTCCTGTACATTAATGTATATTTTAGGTAAAATGGATTAATGTTGTTTGTATGACTTTGTAAACTAATATTTTTTTCATGATATCACCATCCCTATCTCATCTCTAACATATTCTTTAAATTTGAGTAAATGCAACGTAACACATTTGTCTAATCACCCAGTGATGTGGAGCTGAGTTATTTCCAATGTTTAATTAAACAATGCTGCAATGTTCAGCCTTATGTAATGAGCTTTGCTTATTTCTCTAGGATGAATTCCTAGAAATAGAATTCCTGAGTTACATGCAGTGCAGGAATCCATACTTTTGACCAAACTGTTTTTCTGTAAAGATGTAATAATTTTATCTCCAGCAGCATTTTGGATATTTTTTGGTTTATTTCTTGTTAACTGAGTACGATATCACTTTCATTTACATTCAGGGTATTAATTTGTAGAGAAAAATTCAAATTTTCATCTTGAACCATTACTGAAATAAGCTATATAGTTTATAGGTATTGCTTCTTTGTTAATTATCCATTTTGCAGATTTTCCTTTCTGTTTTTTATTCTGTATAATTTATAAGTGCTATTTATGCATGATAGTAGCTCTTTGTTGCACATGCATAGCAATTTTTCCACATACCTTTGACTTTTTCACTTAAATGTCACTGCTAAGCTGTTTCTAAATCGTTTCTGAATGAAATGACAGGTAGTCATGTGCAAGCATACTGAATTAGAATACAGAACAGTAATTGAATTCTGGTCTTTTCATAATACCCATGATTTTATAGTCAATTCTCTCTATTTAGATTGTCTTGAATTTGGTCTGCTGATAGATATTGCTCACCAACACAGAAATAGTGTTTGGTAATGTAGTCTTCTTGTTATGTAAGGAAAACCTTACTTTCCTTGATAGATCTAGCACTGGTAATGTCGTAATACATAATGTAATTTCTCTGCACATTCTTACAAGATCCAAACCAAACAGGTGAAAGCTGAACTACTTTTTTAGTCACAAGAGCAATGGTCTTTCTATGGAAATCAGGGCCCAATCTTTCCTTTTTTATTAAAGAATTTATTAACATTGGCTTTTACATCATATTTCAAATGTCATGTTTAACCAACAAGTATTTAAGAAGGGAATCGCTGTATACAATCACTGGAACATAGATTTTAGAACATAATTAAAATTAAGCTGAGGGTCCGTTTGTCAGATACATTTTAATCTATGAAATAAAACATTGAGAGTTGTGGCGAGATGCAATTCTCAGTTTCGGGGCTCTCCCCATCCATTTAACATGTTGGTAAGTCTAGCTACATATACAACTTCAGTTTTCAAGGAAATAGAAAATGCTTCTTAGGGGCCGGGAGTTTGGCCTAGTGGTTAAAGTGCTTGCCTAGCATGCATGAAGACCCGGGTTCGATTCCTTGGTACTACATACATAGAAAAAAGCCGTAAGTGGTGCAGAGGCTCAAGTGGTAGAGCTCTAGCCTTGAGAAAGTCCAAGGACAGTGCTCAGGCCCTGAGCTCAAGCCCAGGACTGGCAAAAAAAAAGAAAAAGAAAAAAAGAAAATGCTTCTTAGAACTGCACAATTGATTTTGCTTTTACCTTCTCAAGTAATATTTTCTTTAAACATCTTTTTTTGTGGTGGCAATACGTTAACCATTAGAGTATATCACATATTTTCCAGAGTGCTTTATATTTATTGTTTATCTGTCTTCTCAGCAGCTGTAAGGAGGCTGAGTAGTATGCTCAAGATTGCAAAATCTGTAAATGGAGGAGACAAAAAGGACTCAGGCTGTTGGGTTCCAGAACTTGCACTGTTTACCTGGACTGCCTCTCAGTAAGGTGCACCTACACAGCATGAAACAGGACAGATGGATTTGAACACATGGATATAAAGAGTCTTACTCTACTGGGGTAATGCACTGCAAATGTCAAATCAACTTTCCCACTCACCATCCCAGAGCAATAATCTGTTCTTCATGGAGTTTGGAAGCCACAGTGTTCAAAAAATCTTTTCTAGAGAAAACAAATGGGCAAATGTGAGCTTCAGAATAAAAATGTAACCTTTTAATGCTGAAAATTCAATGCTTAAAGATAAAACTTACATATATAATTTGCATTTTCAAGTCTTCCATGTTTAATTTCCTTTAGTACACCAAGAAAATTGACTTAGGCATGTTTCTGCATGTTCTCTATCCAGTGCTCAAGCATTTTATTTTTTGCAGTTTCTGAGTATTTTGATTTCCACTTGTTCCAAATTTTTCTTATGAGCTCATCTCCTCCAACTGATGAATTTGCTTTGCTGTTTCCCTTGACCTTCTATTGACCTTTCCCAAGGAACCCATACACAGTCTAGCGCATGGGACTATCGTATATTTAAAGCTCTCAATGAGGGGTAAGAAAGAAAACTTGGAGTTAAATTTTTGACATGATAGTTATACAGCACAGCTACCACATCCTGCAATTTTTCACTGTCCATCTGTCACCTCAGGTTCCAACTTCTGCCAGAGACAGAGTCATCCAGTCTCTGCAGTGAACCTTTTCCTGTTCTCAGCCATAAAAAACGTGCTAACAAGCAAGTCTTCCCTCCCAGCCAAGATCCATTCTCTCAGTGCAGGCCCTCCAGCCAACTGTCACAACCACTATCAGAATCAGTTCCTTACAGAAAGGAACACTTGCTAATATTGTCATTCTTCTGCAAACATTTTTGTATTTAAAATGATACTTAAGCACATTTCAATGGAGAGTTTCAAATTGGGCCCCAAGTTTTCTATTTTCAGAAATAGCAGAGATGGAGAGAATAAAGAAAAAGAGCAAAGTATGAATGCTGTGATTTGTCCCCAGTGAGCCCTTAACAATATGCTGGAGCCTGAAATCATCCAGCTTTCTGTTTACTTGTTTATTTTATATTAATTCCTCTAGAGAACACAATGATTTTTTGGAAAAGGGAGATGGTTGTTTCTGAACCTGTTTCCTGCTTAGATAATTTAGAAGGATCTTCATTTTCTAAATGAGAAACGGCAGAAGAACCAGCAATAGCAGGAGAAAAATGAACAGAAAAAGGAAAGACAAATATAAAATTATGTTAACCTTCCCTCTGCTCACTTGTTACTTGTGGTAGACAACATACTATAGTACTATATAATTAGAATGTACTGAAAGGAAAAAAGTGGCTTGGATTCTAAAAAAGGAATCCATACATTGCTATGAACATTTGCTTAATTCAGAAGCTACTGTGTAAAGGAGCTATCACTAGAAGGGTTCCTTTAGCCTTAAAAATTACTGTAGACTTGATCAACTTAGTAAGAGCCCAGCAATGGTCATGGTATAGTGGAAAATACCTCCGTTTGAGGAAACTCATTCATTCCTTTCCTAGGAATGTTATAAGTTGAGAAATGAGTTGAAACCCTCCCTAGAATGATCCATAGCATCCCTAGATAACCCCTTGGGGGAATCCTAACTTTGAATGCCAGTACAGGAGTGATTTAATCCCATGCCTCAGTTCAGGAGGGTCCTAGAGCTCCAGCCAAGGTCATGTAAGCAGTGAGAGGGCCATTATTCCAACTCTTTTTTCTTTATCTTCTGCCAAATGCTGCTTCCTTTACTCATATGTGTTGTTGCTAAGATCACTGCAATAAACCTCCCAAACAAACCCAATTCTCCCTAAGTCAGGAAACTCATTAAGGAGCTTGATGCTGTGTATTGCAAGGAAGCGACCCCTAAAATTAGATTTTGAAGCTTTATCCAGTAATGACAGGCAGCGGGAACCCATCATAGGACAAACAGAATACGGATGGCTTGACTGTTTTAACTGGTGATCTGGGAAGGGATGCCTTTCAAAGGGAACGTGTTGGTGGCCCCACCTCACAGGTGCATACCCCATGTGTAAGGAAATGGATTCAGAAAAAAAAATCATATTAAGTGAAGTAAGCCAGTCCCAAAGGAACATAGACTCCATGGTTTCCCTCATTTGTAACAATTGGTATGCATCCAGGATTTTCCTAGCAGAGGATCACAATAGCTCAAAAGCTATGTGCATATGGCCATATTAAGATGGGGCTAAGTGAAATGAAAGGGATACAAGAGGTTTATCTTTGTGGTAGGTGTTTTTAATGTATTATGTGAAGTTATTCTTTACTCTTTTTTTCTCTTTTCTTTTTTTCTCTTGTGGTTTATCCTGTTGTTTCTATATCTGACTTTGATACCTGATATATTGTATATACATTTATTTGTTTATTTAAATCAGGGAAGGGAAGAGGAAAAACAAGATGATGAGGCAAGGGACAAATGATGAACCAGTGTAACAGTGATATTCACAGGACAATATGTTGGAAATGAACTTTACAACTTGTGAAGGGATTCAGGGAGGGAAAATGGAAGAAAAACACGGGAAGGGGTAACAATGTTCAAGACATTATGTACATACTACCTTATGAATGTAACTGTAACTCCTCTATACATCACCCTGATAATGAAATAAAATATTTTAAAAATGCTTTTTAAAAAGTGGTAGCTATCAGTACAATGAAATAGGAACCTTTTGCTGAATTCCATCTATACATTGTAAAGACATAAGAAAAATCTGAACATGATTGATCATCGGTACCATTTAAATTCCTTTAAATATCAAAAGGCCTTTTGGCAATGTGTGAATACTGTGATCTCCTAAAGGGTGCAAAAATATTAGCCTTTGTTCAAGGATTTAATTATTCAGCATAGTAGTTCTCATTAGTACATCCTCTATTGGACCGGCATCTGCTGGTGCAAGGTAGGAGCAATGATTAAAACGAGATGGGCTTCATGTATTGAACTAAGAATGTCTGAATTAATACATATCATAAGCATGAAATCCAAGTCTTCAGATCCTTTTTGATGTGTAGAAGCAATTTCTCTCTCTGAAAAGCTCACACTTTCCTTTCAACTGAAGACAATACACAGATCTCTGCTCTACCAAGAACACCCTTCCAAAGTTTTCCTCTGACATTATGATCTACTCATTTCTCCCCTACTTATCACTAGACCAATAGCATAGATCATCTTCCAGTAAAACAAAGCTTGAAATATTCTGGGCCTAGTAAGGAAGAAATGTTACATTTAAAGGTGTTAGGCCAGGGTAGTATAAGAATGAGGCTCTTAAATTGGAATGAAGGTGTTTACCACTATTGGAGTACTCTCCTCTTGTATTATGGGTTTTAACATACATTAAAAAAAACACAGAACAATCTAACTTGCTACTGTGTACCTCTTAGAAGCTTGAAGATGGTGATGGCTCACATTATGGAAAACAGAAACTATAGAAAGGCTTTGTAGATTGTAGAACTGTGATCAAGTAACTTAGAAATGGACATGATGAGTAGACATGATATCCTGGAGGATATCTCATTTACCAAAGAGCCAAGAAATATACTTGCAAGCAGAATATCAGAATCATGAACAAATTCCTTGGGGATGATTGGAGAAACGCCATTATCAAATTAATCTCCAAGACAGCAAAATGGATTACAGCAAGAATTTATAAGCAATGTCATAACCGGAAGTCTTTAAAATGATCAATTCCTATAGTCATACCCTAAAAGTTCTGATTTATTTGGTATAGGCTGCAAATGGGATATCAGAATTCTTAAAAAATCTTAGAAAGCCAGCCTAGTCTTTGAGACTCTTATCTCTACTAAAAACTACCAAAAATACCAGAAGTGGAATTGTAGCTCAAGTAAAAGAGTGCCAGCCATGAACACACTTGAACAGTGCCCAGGCCCTGAGTTCAAGCCCCTAGGACCCATATTAAAAAAAAAACTTTGCTAAATTATTCTAACCCATAGAACATATAGCAGAGTTTGGGAACTACTGTGTTATAAAACATAAAATAATAGAGGTCAAATGTTAAGGACTAACCATCATCAAAGGTGAACATAATTACCATAATGAACAGGGAGGTTCAAGTATTATCCAGGGACTCTGAGACATATGAGATGAGAACAATTCATTTCTCAAAGCAAGATGAGTGGGCAGTCAACAAAGGGACTGCTGGAACATTCAAGGGAGATTAAGTAATGGTGAGCAAAAAGCAAGAAAATGTCCTGATTCCTTATCCATTTTCTAAATGCCATGTGAGACCCAAAACACATTGACAGAGAAATTTAGTCTTTAAATAGAACCAGTCTAAATCGTCACAAGATCTCCAAAGTTTTCTATGACTACTTATTTGTGAAAGCATTCACTAAGGGGAAAGGCATCTTTGAAAGGCATCTGTACAGAGATTCTTAGCTTACTGTCATACCTGAAGATGGGAAATAGGAAGATCCTTTTTCTGCTGTGAAAATGAAAGCTTTTAGGAGCCAAGCAATGGACGGGACTTGAATTAGGCACAGTTCACAGTAGTGACCTCATTCCAGCCCCAGAATGTACAATTGGATAACATACTGGGTGTGTAGGCAGTTGACCTTATCACTATCTTGTTTCTTTTTGGTCCAAAGGACTGTACTATTGTCATGGGAAGGTCAAGTAAAGAGATCTGCAATTATCTCCTTTGCTGCTCCAGTCAATAGAAGGTCACATCGTGGAACATTTTGTTGACATCTTTGAGGTCCTAATTTAATCTACTAGTATGCTCCTTTAACAGGAGTTCTACTAGAGGCCTATCGTAAACTCATTTAAATAAGGTTCTAAGTTATAGCTTTCATGATGTATTTATTAAAGGAGATTAACATGATCCCTAGCACATTAACCTGGAAAATGCTCTTTACCTATCCCTATCAAGAAGACAACTTGCAGTCACAAGATTTATGATCTTGTCCCAGGCATAGTGACTTTCCCCCACACTGTCATCTCACAATATGAAGTGATCTAGAGTTGTGACGAATATCACTAGTTTACCTACATCACAAAAACCATGCAGTTGTGTAGGATGAGCAAGAGGTTGCAGAGTAAACACGAAACTTTGCGAAGGCATGCACATTGTACTGTAGACAATAAACTATAAAGATTCAGAGTCTTACATGTTAGCAACATTTTAGATCTAGTAACCTGGTTCAAGCCAGGATATTTGCTCTAAAATAAAAGACAAAATATTTCACACTTTTTTTCTTACCATTAAGGAACAAATAGAAAAACTGGATAGGCTTCTTGAAGTTCTGAAGACAGATATTCTATATCTGGGAATCCTCTGCTCATTTACTAAGCAGCAAGGAAGACTTAAAAGTATATCACAAAATTTTTAAAAAAAAGTATAGCACAGAGCAGGACCTGTTAGGAAATTTGAGGATGTACAAGAAGAATCTAATTGAACTTTAAGTCATCATTGCTACTACTTAAGGCTCTTCGGTGCCAAAAAGAGCAACAAACTAAGAAAAGGAGTTAGTGACAAAGTAATATACCGTGATCAACAGGAGAGACAGTATATTTTTTATGAGCTAAGCTATAATAATCACAAATTTCTATAGTAGATGGTATAGGTCATATATGCTCCTGTCTTGTTCTAGTTTATGTTTAAATAAATACAGTAGCTATGACTTAATCAAGGTTGGGTAATCTGGGCTCAGACCCTTGGGTGAACTGGATATCCAATTATATATCCTCATTAAGTTTTCGTTGCTATACCATGCTACGATAGACTGGAAAAAGAGTGAAGAAGTTTATTTTGTCATGTGATTCTGTCAAAGACTGAAGAACTCATTTGGTGACGGATTTCTTAGTAGCAGAATTGTGAGAATGGTACTTGGCATCACATAAAAAGAAACAAGGAGAACATAGCAAACCTAGCCAAACTGGCTTATACAGCACACTCACACCCAAAAGAAACCCATAACCTACTAATCACAGACATGGATTCCACTCTCCATGACAACAGAGTCTTGGTCAATTCTTTGTTTTTCTGACTGGGGACTTGAAGTTAGGGCTTGGACACTGTCCCTGAGTTTGTTTTGCTCATGGCTAATGCTCTACTACTTAGGTCACAGCTCCGTTTCTGGTGTTTATTCATTAGTCTGTTTATTGCTGGCAATTCATTGGAGATAATTATCTCATAGACTTTCCTGCCTGGGCTGGCTTTGAAACCTAATCCTCAGCTCCCATTGTCCTGAGTGGCTAGGTTACATGTGTGAGCCACCAGTGCCTGGCTTCTAGTCACCTCTTTAAATTCTCCCTTCTCAATATCTCATAGTGGAGATTCAATTTCAGCACAAGGTTGGAAGAAATGAGCTGTATTCAAATTGTAGCAGTTCCCCATCCTAATCCTCTCCAAACACTAAAGAACTCATTTCTCTGGCTGTCAGAGTGCTGCTTCCAATTGAAAGATTGCTGTGTGATCACTCAATAGAAACAGAAAGAGGCTTCCTGGTTCAAGATTATGGTAAGGTCCTCTCTGGAGGCAGCCTGGAACCTTCCAGGATTGCTCTGAGGGGACTCTCATTTCAGAGCTCCTTGACAGATGCAAAGAGAGGCAGACTCCAAACCTAATTTCAAATATGGATCCTTCCTAAAATATCATGCAAATCATAAAGCACCTCTTTCATCATTGCATTTTCCATACTCTTTGGGGGGATGTATGGGAGGTTTGGGGGTTAATGCTTACCTGAGGCAAATAATATGTAGTCTAATGTAGTTACTAATATGCAGACCAGGCTTCTTTCTTGCCTTGAGAAAAAGACAACTCTGTGTGTGTAGGTATGTGTTGAAGTGAGTGAAGATATGAATTCATGTTTTGTAGAAAAATCCCACAGAGTTGAACTTGGTAACAAATCACTTGATTTCATAGACTTGGGAGTTAGCCAGATTCCACTGGGATGGGAAAATCCACAGATCAATAAAGCATAGAGATTGAAATATCTTGGAATGATAATCCAATGAATTTCTCTCCCAGATCCCATTAACGCTTTCTCATTAGTATGCCGTAAGAGCTGTGTCTATGGAGAATATAAACTCCTATTTACCCAAGCATAATTCTACAAGGTTGAGTGTGGAGCACATACTCTCTTTTGAGTTAGTGAGACAGTTCAAAGGGGAAGGGCACTGAAAGGAAGATTACTAGAGTTTGAGGAGCATAAAGGGAGGGGATGAAAAGGAAAGACTTGAAAGACTCCTCCAGTGGGCAT
The DNA here is from genome assembly GCF_031878675.1 of Megascapheus bottae. Classification (NCBI taxonomy): domain Eukaryota; kingdom Metazoa; phylum Chordata; class Mammalia; order Rodentia; family Geomyidae; genus Megascapheus; species Megascapheus bottae. The sequence goes on from NC_143520.1 coordinate 28,478,538, forward strand.
GGTTTCATGCAACCAAGAGAAAAGGAGGTGAAATGGATTAAGGTGCAGTTCACAGGTTCTATTACATCCCACTGTGAAGACAGGTATTTCTACAACATAAGTACTCTTGAATGTCTTTTCTAAGTAGCACTCGTTTGGAAGGCATACAAGTGGAAAAGCCATCAATAGAATGTAGCACAATCACTCAGAACTTATGTAATCCTGGATTGTTTAAATAACTACTTCTCAGCCATGCCAGTCTGAGTGTTTAGGGTCTCTGGGAAGTTACTGTGTGTCTCCTCCTATGAAATGACTTGTTTCCTAGGCCCAAAACAAGACTCAGAGAGCACCCTGTGTGTTGACACATTTTACCTGTTTGGGGTGTCTTTTCTTATTGCCCAAATTGTAAATGTGTGAATGAGGAAGAAGCCGGGAACTCTGTTCATCTAGAGGCCTCCATGAAATTTACTGATGTTGAATAGGAAATAGGATAGCTTTTACTTGGTGCTTATGAGACATTGTGCTAAGTTCTAGCCAGTGACATGATTCACAAAGTGTTTCCTGGATTTGAGAATTTTTATCAACCATATACTATAGCTAGTAAAGGATAAGCAAGCAGATTTTTGTAAGTAGAGAGCTGCAATATCTCTTCAAAATTCAGTTTTCTCAGTCACTGACTGAGCAGCAGTTGTTTTTGTCTTTAAGTCAAGTGCTAGATGCATAAAGGAAAGGGGAAATATGATACCTCTATGTAAGAGGCTCTGTCTGGCTATGACATACAAATGCAAGGAAGAAAACAAGAGGGGCGACAGTGCTAGGTGATTAGAGACTGGGGTTCTAGGTCAAACTCCAGCTCAACCACTTATTTTCTGTGGAACTTTTGTCAACTTCCTTAACTAATTTATTTTTCATTTCTTAATATGCAAAATAGGATAATATCTTCAAAGACTTTTAAAAAATCTTTATGTAGTTGTGCAAAGGAGTTGCCTTTTAACAAAGCAGTCTATGCATACAATAAATCTTGATCAGTGTTATCCCTTTCAACATTAAACAAGGCAAAATGACTTTGACAGTGTGCTTAACAGGAAATAAACATGTCCAATTAACAGCCGCTACTGTTACGGTAAGACTTCAGGATGGATGTACCCAACTACGAATGTAGTACAAGCCAAGAAGACAGTTTCCTCAAGTGTGCTCGAGTGCAGGAAACCAGTCATGGCAGCTGAAGCCATGGAGTTGTCATTATCCACCATTCAGGCTGCTGTCCTGAATCATAGGTTATCACTGGTTAGGATTCTATTAACTGTGAACAGAGACTAAGTAAAGCCCCCGTGTTGCCTGCACGTTAGAGGAAAGAGTTCAGAACCCAATGTCAAAAAACACCGGGGTCCTCGCCTTGCCTTACTTCAAATTTCACTCTAATCTGTACACTAGATTCATACATGACCTTCTAAGAGATAATGTATTCTCGTTTTGATGGTGACCTTGACCTCCTTTGAATGTATTCTGTTTAAACTTAATGTGATAATAGCATGTTAAAATTTTAATATTTGAAGGTTATACTGATAGGAAAATTTTTGTTGTCTGTTTGACCTCCACCTTTACCTTGTTCATTAGACCCAAGTATTTTCAAATGACAGTATATGAAAAAATTAACCAACATACTAATTTTGAAAAACACAGAGACTTCCAGAGATAATGATACATGGTAGAAAGTACAGTTCTGCCATTCCAGCTATGGGTCAGTCAGTAATTACCATGTTTGGTCATTGTTTCCAGGATGCATGATGTTTATATTAAATAGTATAATTTTACAAAAGTAGGTTGTAACAGAAGAAAATTAATTCCAGCTAGCAAAAACACTCTACCAGGAATCAAATGCTATGAAGGATAATTTTATCCTGGAAAATTCACATCTGCAAAAGAAGTTAAAATAACTCTGCTCTATCTTCATAATTAAAATTATGATAATTGATAAATAAAATAATCTTGTATTAGATAATTATATAATAAAGATGATATGGTCTTAAATGATGATTGGCATTTCATTAAGGCTTCATAGGATATACTATAAAGTAATTTCATTTAGAAATTGCCTTACAAAGTCCTCTGAGATACATGCCTTGAAAAGAGCTGTGTGTCCTGGACATAACCTTTGTAAGATGAGAAGAATATTCTGAGCTTGCAACAGTCCCAACTGCTGTATTCCAAAGCATAAATATCCCTGCCATTGATGGACATTTAGCATTATAAAAGAAGAATGATATCCTCTATTGCAGCCAGAAAAGAATCATCAATTTCATTTATATGAAGTTTTTTAGGTCCTTGTGTCAATCATTTCATGAAAGTATTGATTAAAAGAAGTTGAAAAGCAGTGCAATCGCATAAATAATAGAATAACATCGAAATCCTTCATAGACTCAGTATTTTTGAACTTATGATGCTAAGCTCATTTCAAATTTAACCTTCAAAACAGATGTCATGGGAAATGCCATCATTTTACTGAGCCTCCTCTGACAATCAATTACTTCTAAATACTTAGTACATAATTAAACACTCATTAAAAGAAATGCAAAAACAGGAATCAGATGTTGGGCTTCTTTATACTTGAGTATTAAACTTATCTGAATATGTAAGCTAGGGTGTGTTATACACATGCAGCTGTTATAATTATGACAAAGTAAACATACAAAGTGGATATGTCAGAAGTAAAATATTACTATCCCCACAGAAGACATTTGTATACCCCTGCTGCGATGGTTGGCAATCCCTTCTCTCCTTCTGAGTTAATGGTATCTTATTTATAGTGTCATGCATTATTTTTCTTCTCTGTGCGATTTGCATAATTGAAATTATGCTGAATGCAATGCAGTTGCATGTTTGGCTTCTATTGTTCACAAAATAGCTGTTACCTGAACTGGAAATCAAAAAAACAGCCACAATAAAATAAAATAAAACATACAGTAATTACCAAATAAATTAATGCTACTTAGAATAAAAACTAAACAATTTAATAAGACTTCAATTATGTTAAGTTAAATCAAATCATCATATAAATTAAAGCAAATATGTAAATATATACATATATGTCCACCAAATAATCTCTAGTAAGCCAAGTTTCTCCAGATTTACAAGGTCATAAGTACTTCTCTTAGACTTTCTCTTTACTTCTGCTAGATGCTGCTATCTTGTATGTGTTGTCCTTCCACAGCCCTTGGCAAGTAATCAACCACTGAAAGCTTAAAAAATGAAGGGAAAAAAGTTGCTCCCATGCTAACTAAATATGAACCTGAATGACAAAAGAAAACAAACTAAAAAAGTCAAGAAAATGTTTGCAAGCTACTTGTCTGTCAAAGGATTGCTATACTGAATGCATAAGGAATTCAAAAAAAACAAAAATTGGGCTGGGAGTTTTGTCTAGTGGTAGAGTGCTTGCCTAGCATGCAGGAAGACCCAGGTTTCATTCCTCAGTACCATATACATAAAAAAAAAGCCAGAAGTGGTGCAGTGGTTCAAGTGGTAGAATGCTAGCCTTGAGGAAAAAAGCCCAAGGACAGTGCTCAGGCCCTGACTTCTTGAGGTTAAGGCCCAGGACTGACCAAAAAAAAAAAAAAAAAAAAAAAACAAACAAACAAAAAAAAATCCAGCCAATGAATGGGCAGATAAATTGGTTATTTAAAAAAGTATACATACACAATAAATAGATGAAGAAAGGTTCAATATCCCTAGGTATAAGGGAAGTACAAATCAAAACAGCAGTGAGATTCCATATCACTCCAGCAAGAATGCTAGTGAGGAGGAAAGGAGTGGGAGAGAAAAACAGTGTTATGGGAATGTACATTTGAGCACCCCACTGAAAATCAGTACAGAGGTGCCTCAACAACAACAACAAAAGGAGCTGTTGTATGACCCTTTTTTATTTCTCTTGGGTGTGTATCTGAAGGCAAGTAAGTCAGTATACATTTCCATGTTTAATAAAGCCATACAAAGGAATCAGCCAACCTTGGTGTACATCTGGCTTAATTTTTGTAAATGTGATTCTCTCCATTTCCATTTAATTTCCTGCAAATGACAAAATATTATTTACCCTTCTTTATGGCTGAAAAATAATTCATTGTATATATACATACCACATTTTATTTATGTGTTCAGCCAGATTCAAAGCCAGCTATCATAATTTTCTTACCTGTAGCATCTAGGCCAGGTCACAAAAAAAATAAACAAATGAACAAATGAAATTGAACTAGTAGCAGGAGGGAAAGAAGACAGGACCAGATAGTACATGGGTAGTAAATGTAATTAAAATCTATTACATCATGTAGCAAAAAGGTCATATTGAAATCCACATTTTTAAAATTAAAAATGAATATGAAAGAAAATATTTTTGAGCCATATGTGAAGAGCTACTTTCATCATGAACGAAATTTTCATATACCTGTAGACTAATGTGTGTGTATGTGTGTGTGTGCACACACATGCACCCAAAAATGTGTTCTGGGATTTGAAATTAAAAGCCTGGAATGGTATCCTTGAGTTTTCTTACTCAAAGCTACTGCTCCCATCAGTTGAACCCCAGCACCACTTCTGGCTTTTTGGTGATAAATTGCAGATAAAAATCTCATGAACTTTCATTCCACAGTTGGCTTTGAACTGTGATCCTCAGATCTCAGCCTCCTCAGTAAGTAGGATTACAAGCATGAACCATCAATGCCCTACTACGTACACAAATTCAAATTCCTTATTGTTTGTTTGAATTTCATCCATCCTTTGAGTACAAGTGGGTATTGCCACCTTTCATTACAGAGTCATATAAAGCTTGCTATTCTTTTTTTTTTTTACAGATGGTGACTCTGAGTGCTTTATTTGCTCTTCTTTGTTTTTTTAATATATTTTATTACAATTAATAGGATTACATTATATTCACCAGATAGAAGGCGCATTACTTCACAAACATTGCTATTGCTACCCCTTCTCATATTTTTGTCCCCATTTCCCTTGCCCCACCCCCTCCCCTCATCTGGTTCCCCCCTTCCCTATCCTATTTCAAATAAACAAATAAGCATACATACAATATATCAGATAACAAGGTAAGATACTGTAACAATATGAGATAACCAAGGGACAGCAAAAGAGATGAGAGATAACATAGTACATTAAGTACAACAATCACTCATTATATGACTCTTGTTTCCATATCCTGGAGATCCTTTCATTTAGCCTCACCCTATATGGCCTTATGTATCTAGGTTTTGCTCCATTGTAAATCTCTGCTAGGAGAGCCCAAGGTTTCTTCTGATTATGACAAATGAGGGAAACCATTAAGCCTATGTTCCTTTGTGTCTGGCTTACTTCACTTAATATGATTTTTTCCAAAGCTTTCCATTTCCTTACAAATGGGGTGATGTCATTCTTTCTGATGACAGCATAGAATTCCATTGTATATAAATACCACATCTTGTTGATCCAATCATCTACTGAGGGGCATCTGGGTTGGTTCTATATCTTCGCTATGGTAAATAGTGCTGCGATGAACATGACTGTGCTAGTGGCTTTAGTATGTCCTTGTTTCTGGATGATAGGGCAAATGCCAAGTAGTAGAATTGCTCGGTCATAGATGAGCTCCATGTCTTTTGAGGAACTGCCATACTGCTTTCCATAATGGTTGAATGAGTTTACACTCCTACCAACAGTGTAGTACTGATCCCTCCTGGCCACATTCCTCATAGCATCTGTTGTTAGATTACTTGATAATGGCCAATCTAACTGGAGTGAGGTGTAATCTCAGAGTTGTTTTGATTTTCAAGATCTTGCTGCTAACTGGGCTCTGGTGGCTCAAACCTGTAATCCTAGCTATTCAGGAGGCTGGATCTCAGAACCATGATTCAAAGCCAGCCCAAGTAAGAAAGTCCATGATCCTCTTATTTCCAGTTAAACCATCAGAGAGCCTGAAGTAGCACTTAGCTCAAAGTGGTCGAGAACTAGCCTTGAATGAATGAGCTCAAGGACAGAACTAGGCACTGAGTTCAAGCTTCATAAGTGACCAAAAGAATTATGTTGTTGTTCTTGAGTTTTTGTTTCCCCTGTAAATTTTGAACTATTTATCAATGTGAATAAAATTCCTCTTTTAATGCAAAGAGATTCTTTACCTGGTTCATAAAAAAATTATTTTCCATAGTAAGCACTTTCCATCCTCCTTTCTTTGCTTAGTATTTTTCATAGTAGTTCCCTTTTTCTGGCATACTTTATATAAATTATTTTCTTTACTGGTTGCCTCTATGTGCTAGAATTAAAATAAATGCAAATGATTTTGTCTTTACTATATTTTGTGTCTAATATAGTGGTAGAAATAAACCTGGTAATCTCTAAATATTTATTTAGTAATTTAATCAGCATATATATATATATGGAAGAGTTGTATAAGTTCTAGCTCCTAATTCACAATGTAAATGGTCAGTATACTTTCTCTGACTCTTCAGAATATATTTAGATCCTCTGCCTCTTTTACAAAACCACAACATTTGAGAGGTTGATCAAATAGCTTGACTATGGAGTTTAGCAATTTAGACATCAATCTCATAATGTTGAAGGTAAGTCTTGAATGTTAGCAAAGCTTGGATTTTCTACTCTTTTATTATAATTACCAAAGAAGAGCACTTTGACGTAGTACTTAGGAGAACTTAGTACATTTGTTTGGTCCTTGAAGACCTTTGAAAAACTAGGATGCCATTCCTGCTTCTTTTGCACCTACTTAGATTTGTTTGTATGTATATGTGTGCACACATGCATGTGCATGCATGAGTGTATGTGTGTGTATGTATTAGTTCTAGGCTTAAAGGAGGGTCTGAAGACTGTCCTGAACTTTTCACTCAAGGATAACACTCTGCCTTTTGTACCACAGTTCAATTTCTTCCTTTATGGCGATAAATTGGAGATGAAGCTTTTATGGATTTTTATGACAGACTGACTTTGAACTGCAATCCTCAGATCTCATCCCTCTGAGTAGCTACTATTACAGGCATTTTCCACCACTCCCCAAGCTAAATTTTTGCACTTTAAAATTCAGAAAGAACATTTAGAAATCACACTCAGATTCTCAAGTTTCCCTATCCTAAGAGGAGAAGGATATCTCTTATAAATGGTAAATTAGTTTATAGAGGGAAATGGCAAAAAAATGAAAAAGCCATACATTGAAATGAAACCTGCAAACTAAAACCAAATGCTTTCTATCCTTCATAATTGTACAGTCAAAGTCCTAGAAGCATATTAAATTAAATACTTGGAGGTAAGAATTTCTTTCAAGTTCTCGAGACGTGTGTATACACATTCACATATAAATAAATTCAAGATCTTGAGACACAAGTTTTGTGTGTATATACACACACACACATACACACACACATATGTACAGTTATATTCATCAGGTAATGAATACACTACTTCTTGAACATTGATACTCGTCCCAATACTTTTCTCCCACTTTCCCTCCTCCTACTCCCTCCCAATCGTCTTGGTTTTTTTCTTTTCCTTCCCTATTTCAAATAAATGTATATACAATATACCAGGCACCAAAGTCTGATACAGTAACAGCATGAGATAAACCATAAGTGAAAAAAAGAGAAAAGATAAAACTTCACATGGTACATTAAGAACAACAATCACAAAAGATAAACCTCTTATTTCCTATAGTAACATTTTAGTGCTTCAAAAGCCAAAACAAATGAAACATTATTATTCTCCACCATATCTTGACGTTTCTATTGTCTTGTAAATTTCATTGTCATTGGAAGTTGTTATAATCATATTTTTAAAGTATTGTCAGATTTTTAAATTACAGAAATGTATTGTTATACTATCACATACATTTTGAGGTTACAAAAATCTCATTAAAAATCATAGATACTCATGGAATTGTCCTTGTCTCATATTTCTAATTACAATGCTAATTATCATGACAAGAAATGAATTACATAAACTGAGACTATATACTGCAGCATATTATATAGTACACATTATAATAAATGTATTAAAGTATGTGCTGTGTTACAGGAAAGCAGAGTTTTTTTTCAGTTCAATTCATTAGAGAAATTTCCCAAATTGCAAAATTTTGAAAGTTATTGCTATTGGCAACTCTAGTGATTTACCACTCCTCAAGTGATATTTCATAAGACTAGATATATGTCTCTTCGTAATTAAAATAATTAAACCTCTTTTAGTTCCCAGAGTACTGCCAAACTCAACAGTGACTAAAATTAATAAGCAACACTTTGTACTTACAGTAATTGTTAGAACAAGTTGAGACTCTGGAAAATATAACCTGTCATAGAACAGATTTAGATATATCATAGTACTCTTATTATTTTGACAAAAAATCAAAACTACTATAGAGGTGCTTAACAATAGGTTTTTTTATTGTAAAAAATGTGACTTTTTTGGTACACAATTAGATAGGAAGAGTGTGAAAGCTGGGCATTTGTCCACTACTTTGTATGTGTGTATGAGCTATTTCTTTCTCTGGTCATGTGGCAATCATTTTTCCTGTAAGACAGACAGGACTACCAGTATTTCATGATACAAGGCAAACTGCCCTCAGATAGGCAATGCCTATTTGTAATCTGTGGCAAAGGACAACAACGTTTTCTTCTTACAATCTTGTGTCAAAAGATAAAACTTTCCCCCAAGTGACTTTATCTCACTTGCCTTGATCAATAAATATATCTCCAGACCTTCTCCAGAGACAATGACTGGGACAATAGCAACCAGGCCACATCTACGACTGTTTAATCTTCATGCATACCTCTCTCCTCCCACCCAGATTTCTTTGTCTACAAAATCTAAAGTACATTTTTTTATAGACCAAAGATTGTTGAGATTAGCCAAAGTGTTGTCTTCTCATGGCATACCCCTGTGAAGCAATACATATCTTTTGCCTGCTCTTTATCAAGTCTCTTTATTTGCATGGAGAGGTGAGTGTCCAGACTAGATATGTGGAACTCCAGGAGTTCAAGCCTGAGATCTAAACACTCCAGTATCACTATGAACAGAAGATCAATACTATTTTTCAATTATAAGTGTATATATCCTTTTCTTCATATACATGTAATGAGAATTATGCTGTCTTTGCATTTCATCGGAGGGTAGTTAAATTAACTAGTCATGGAAAAAAGTATAGAGTTGTTAAATGCCTTTAAGAATCATTTATGTCACTTGTGGACCTCATAATCAATAAATCCTTCCCACATCCATTCAGATGGTTCATCCATATTTGGATAGTTCCACTCAGAGACTCCAGAAGTCTGTGAGGAATCCAGTGAGGATGGATGGAAATATAGTCCCGGGAATAATTTATGTGCATGAAGAAATAAAGATCCCAAGGTACAAGATGGCATGGAAAATAATTCAAGTAACTAAATGCAAATGTAACTGGGATACAGAGCCTTGGGAGACTGGGCTCAGATGAGGTTGCAAAGGTGAACCAGAGCCTGACTATGAATAATCTTGAGAATAAGAATCGTTTTGACCATCATCTAGGAGCACTGTAAATATATTTTTAAATGCATTTTAATCATGCAAGTCACGATCAGCAATGTATCTTCAAAAGGTTTTTCTAGATGTCGTGCGGTGAGCAGTGGAGCCGACAGGACCCAGAGAATCGCGGCAGAAACGGACTGTGGACTTCAGAAGGACAATGAGTTACACTGTAGTACTCAGATGGGGAAGAGAGAAGATGATGGGCTTATGAGAAATGTGAATGTATATTGCCCTCTCCACGGCCCCATCCAAGGCACGTGCATCTTACATTTGGATGTAGCCACTGGCTGATACATGATAGGCATGCAGGTCCCGCCCCATTCTCCATTCCTATTAGCTTTAAGTAGAATTTGCTGGTTCAGGTCACACACCATGCTGCCCTCTGTGAACAGCTGATTTCAGAAAAGGCTAGGGAAGAGCAACTCGCTGAGTATCTCAACATGAGCTCTCTGCCTGTTGGGGCTGGCACACAACCAGCAGTGGGAGGAATGAGATTGCCAACAGGCCACAGGTGCAAGGGCAAAGGTGCCCTCCCTTCTCCTGTGCCCTGAGTTGAAAAGCTTTAACCACTTGCCAAGTCTGTTGCTTTACCTCGCCTAACTCTAGCTTGGGCAACATTTCCCCCACCTGCTGGAAGGCCTATTGAGATAAACAAATAAACAGATGCAATCAAAGCTTGCTCATAAACAGTCCCATGAAGCACACCATGTCCTTAGAAGGAATGCACAGCCATTAAAAAAAATCAGTACCAATAGCTGGACACAACATATAATTACCTTCTAAATAAATGATAATTCGGAGGATGCCAAGTACGTTTTCATATTAGAGTAATCCCAGGGTCTTTAAGCAAGAGGAGATAAGAATGTGTTACCAAATGTTCTGTAAACTATGTTTTCAGTACTTGTTGTGTTTTACTTAATAAACTAAATGAGGTTGGGAAAATGGCAATCTATGTGGTAAGTGTAACCTACGGTTTGTTTCTGTTAAAGTTTCATTGACAAACAGCCACACCCATTTGATTAGATATGTTGTATTGTTGCTTCCAGGCTACAATAACGGAGTGAATTTTGTGCAAAACAGACTGACTCACAAACTCTAGATATTTCCTATCTGGCCCTCTAGAGTGCAAATTCATTTTTCCATCACAAGTTGAATGTGGTTGAGGAGAACAGTGGGCTATTTTCTGTAACTTTCACATCAGGTTCTTGATATCCGTGAGTATTCTTTTTTCTGAGAGAAAGCATGAATCCAAGTTTGATTTGGCATAAATAACACATGCTGAGCACCTGTGGTCTCAGAGACAATAGGCATGGACAGGAGAACTGCAGTTGGCCTGGGCAAAATCACAAATGGACTGCCCAGTGAAAAGGCAGAGGGATTTATGTCAAAATTCCAATACCACAAGAAAGTAATACATCACTATGCCAAAAAAAAGTCAAATGAATGAATGAATAAATAATACAGATGCTTTACAATGGATAACAGCCCATTAAAAGGAGGTAAATGTAACTAGGTCCTAGGATATAGTATTGAAACCATCATGAGATGTTAAAACACACACAAAAGGCTAATGTTAAGGATGTAAAACAACCTCAAATTCCACACATGATGGAAGGAGTGAAAAATGCTGTGGAAAATGAGCCTACCTATTTTCTCACACAACCAAACATAAGCTTGTCCTTGCAACCCTACAGTAGATATTTACTCAAGAGTTGTGAAAGCATATTCCACCAAAAAAAAAAAAGAATAACAATGCTCATAGTTCAACTCCCAGCACAAAAGCTTTCAGACAAGGCCAGGAGTTTGGCCTAGTGGTAGAGTGCTTGCCTAGCATGCACGAAGACCCAGGTTCGATTCCTTGGTACCACATACATAGAAAAAAGCTGGAAGTGCTATGTGGATCAAGTGGTAGAGCTCTAGCCTGGAGAGAAGTCCAAAGACAGTGCTCAGGCCCTGAGTTCAGGTCTAGGATTGGGAAAAAAAAGAAGAGCAGAAGAGAGGCTAGGAGGGAAGGGAGAAGGGAGGGGAGGGAAGGGGATGAGAGGGGAGGGAAGGGAGAAGGGAGGGGAGGGGAGGGGATGAGAGGGGAGGGGAGGAGAGGAGAGGGGAGGAGAGGAGAGGAGAGGAGAGGAGAGGAAAAGCTCCTCTCCTTAAGCATAGTTTCCAGGAGTGGAGCCCAGGCAAAAAAAAACAACTTGCAAACAACCCTTACATCTGTTAATATGCAAGCATACTGGGGCTTATTCATAAATGAAATAGTATCAGCAACAAAACCTAGATACATAAGGCCATATAGAATGATGCTAAATGAAAGGACCTCCAGGGTATAGAAACAAAAGCCATATAATGGTAATAGTGAGGTTTTGACTCAAGGCCTCATACTTGTTAGCTAGGTTCTCAACCATTTGAAGAGAATGAACTAAAGCTCTGCAAGCTTTAGTTGCTTTGCAAGTAAAGTTATAGCACCAAAAATATAAAGAACAATGAATAATAGATAAACTCAGCATCACAAAAAATTGAAAAAATGAAAAACTTTTGTACCACTGTACCTTGTCAATGAACAACAATCACAAAGTGAAAAAGCATAGCAAGCTTTATGTCAGTCAAGATACTGGTATCTGTTGCATATAAAAGCCTCATATCAGTCAAGATGCATTGCACTTATAAACTGACATGTTGAATGGTAACTCTTTTGTACAATAATATTACAAATTTATGATTAATAATAAAAATAAAAGTAACCCAAATTTTAAATGGGAAAAAGTATGTTATACAATGGAAAATAATCACATAAAAAGATGCTTGTGTTGTGTACAATTAAGAAATTGAATTTTAAATATATTCTTAGGTATTGCATTAGATCTAATAAAATAACTACAGTCAGAATTGCAGAACATAGTTTGCAGAAAAAGTAAAAAATTTAAAACCCTTATATACTACCAATGAAAATGTAAAATAATTCAGAAATTGGTGAACAAGGAGGCAGTTTCTTATGAAGTGAAACAACGAATGACTTATCAATTTGACTACTAAGCACATAGCCAAGAGAAAGGAAAGTATATATCCAAAATTAAAAACTTGCATTTAAGTGTTATGGCACCAATATTCATTTGACTCTAAAATTTGAAGTAATGTAAGTATTGATAATTTTTAAGAGATAAAATAAAATGTGGCATCTCTGGGCAATGAACTATTATTAGTAATAAATGAAGTATAAACACATGCTACCACAAAAAAACTTTGAAAATATTTTGCTTGGTAAAAAAATCAATACAAGCGTTATACATGTTCTACTGCAGAATGGGGAAGAGACTCTTCAGGATTCAGTGATCCTTGTGATCCTGCTTGCTTGACAAATCTACTAAAGTCTTGTTCTATCATTAAAGCCAATTGGTAAATGCCTCTCCTAAGTTTATCTCCAAACTAGTGGCCACTTAATTCATCACAGTTTTCTAATAATTCCAATAATTGTAAAAAAATAAAATATTCTATTTTATGCAGATTTCTTAACAGTGGATGGATTTACATTATGTATCCTTAACAGCTATTACTGAAGATCTCCCCTCTGCATAGTATTAATCCAAAAAACAATACAGTACAAATGGCAATTACAAGGAGGACAAAGAGAGAAGAGTTAGAGAGAGAGGAAGAAGAGAACAAAGACAAACCCCTCATTTCTATCATACCATCTCCTTGATTCAGTGATTTTCTTTGTCCTTCGGATTGTGCCTTGCTGCCAAAAGAAGGTATTCCAGGTGCATTCTTTACTGCTGCACTCTACGATTATGAACTTTTCCAGAATCTTCTATGTAGTGCATTTTCTCTCATCTCATATACTGCACCTCGAACATCTATGTTTTTTTCCGACTACTGGGTGTAGCAGGTGCTATCCAGGGCTCTAAAGCCTCTCAGTCAATGCTTAAGTGAAAGTTAAGATATGAGCCAGATATTGAATTTCTGGATTTACAAAATTCACAGTAGCCTTAGAAGACATTAGGTGGTTCTGTGACTCCTATAACCTAGGGTACCTGCTCAACTCTTCCCAAGACAATAGTCCTCTCTGCAGTGTTGAGGGGTTAAGAACGCACTGTTGATGGTTTCCCTCATTTGTAATAATTAGTACACTTCTAGGACTCTCTTAGCAGAAGATTACAATAGCTCAAAACCTAGGTACATAAGGGCATATAGGATGAGACTAAATGAAAGGAAGTCTAGGATGTGGAAACAAGAGCTTTATCTGTGTGATTATTGTTCTTAATCTACTATGTTATTTCTTTTCTCTTTCTTTTTTGCCCTTATGGTTAATCTCACGTTACTACTGTATCTGACTTTGTTACTTGTTTATATATATATATATATATATATATATATATATATATATGTTTGTTTATTTGAAGTAGGAAAGATGTAAAACAAGATGATTGGGAGGGATAAGGGGAGGGAAATAGGTCAAAAACATGAGAAGGGGTCTCAATGTGCAAGAAGTAATACACCTACTACTTGACAAATGTAACTGTGACCCCTCTATGCATTATCCTGACTGCTCTACCACTCAGAGCCACAGCTCTGCTTCTGCCTTTGTTTTGGATGGTTCATTGGAAATCAAAGTGTCACAGAGTTTTCTGCCAAGGCTAGCTTTAAATTCTAGTCCTCAGTTCTAAGCCTCCTGAGTAGTTAGGATTCTAGGCATGAGCCACCTGTGTCGAGCACAAAACATTTTATAATGTCACTTTTCTTCTGACTAATTTTCACATGAAATCTAAACTGCCATAGTAGCAGTTCAAAGCTAGCCATGGCAGAAAAGTCCGTGATACTTTGATCTCCAAAGAATCATTATTTAAAAACCCAAAACAAAACAAAAACTAGAAGCAGAGTTGTGACTCACAGTGGTAGAGCAAGTGCCTTGAGCAAGAGGTCAGGGATAGCACCCATGCCAGAGATTAAGCCCCATGACAAAAAAAATTGTTTTCACAAAGCCATGCTACCATAGTAGATGAAATACCATCATTCAGAAACAGCTCAGTATTTTTATGATGGGCACTGGCCTTTGAATCCAAAGAAATGTTTGTAAGTTCAATCTTTCTAGATATGAAGAAGTATCCGGCTGCTATTTGTTCCTTATTCCATATGTATGCAATTTTTCTCTGTGCCTTCTACTCTGTCTTCATTTCTACTCTGCTTTTTGTTTTGTTTTTGTTTTTGCTTGGCTGTTGTCTTTATACAGTCCTTCTGTTTTTCATTTGTGGAAAAGAAATTGATAATTAGACAATGATGTGAATCCAAATAAGACTGCCCTTTTTCATTAGGAGAGTAAAAT